>NC_091399.1:34662297-34982118 GCF_032191515.1 Phaenicophaeus curvirostris
GCCCAGGGAGCTGAAAATGAGTTAAACCTCTGCGTTCTGGAGTTATAAATACAACACCTGCTGTTCCTTTAAGTGTTTTTTTTCTACTCAGAGACGCGGAAGTCCACTCAACATGGCATTTGTAAGCTTTTGTAGAGTACTGCATAAAACTAAGTACTGCCACTGAATGGAACTGGCTTAAAAAATTCACATCGCTCCCTCCTCCAGCACTGAAAGGCTGCTATCTTACCAGATAACATCAGAAGACATTCAGATTGAACTAGAGATTCCCTCTACTCACAGTGAAATTGAATTACCTAAATGCTTTTCCTATATAAATTGTGTTATGACAGGACTTGACTATACCCAGATTACTGCATTGCTGACACTGAAGCAGAAAGGAAAAGAATTTCTGATCATACTGTGTAAGAACAAACAAGAACCAAAATTCTCAACTGTCACAAACACTACCCAGGCACAGCCTGACCGCAATCTGAGTTCCACTAGCAGAAAACTGCCTCACCTCCATTAAAGCCAATAAAGTCACACCAGCACAAAATCAATAGCATTACATTTGACTTATATTGGTGTAACTCCATTGATTTTAATGGAGTTGGAGTTACACCAATTTTATGCTAGTGTATCTGCATTAGTGCCAGTGAAGTTATGCTGGCGTGACTGATGTCAACAGCACCAGACCAACCAAACTCCGTATGTCTAAAATTCCATGTCATTAACTCTTAAAGAAATAACAAAACGCAAACTTGTACATTACCAAAATCGAGTCTTTGGAATCTACTTTTCCGAAGCAAAAGAACAGCTCTTTTCCAATCCTCTGGAACACAGAACAGAGTGAGACTAAGAAGGGAAAAAGGACAAAGTACACAGTTGGGATCACAGTATTCTGTAATTAGAGCTGTTAAATGATTACTAAAGTGCAGTGGTGCAATCATCACACTGAAGGAGAGGGAGAAGTATGCAGTCAGGAGCATCACCAGGGAGAAGGTAAAAGCAATGTCAGAGACATCACGTTTTATATTTAAATGCAAATTCCTCACAATCAGAATCCGTGCCTTCTAATTGGAAGAAAAGGTTATGGAATTAAATGTCTTACATCCTGGACAGCTCAGCATGTTTTTAAGTGGCACAGTAAGTTGAAGGCAACTTATTCATCTCCTGTCTTCTGGAGGAATATCTTAATTCAGCTCTTTTTAATTTCAAGATTACTTTCTTAATATTGTAAGTGAGACTGAACTGGGCTCACTCTCTCATTTCTTTTAAACAAAATACAGCATGATACTTTAAAAAGATCCAACTTAAGCTATACTTGGGAATCTGAAGCATAGCTTAAAGGGATGCTTTATAGTGGCTTTCTTAACGGACATGAATTTTGTACCAGCTTTTTCCAGGTCCCTTTGAGATTTTCTCAGCCACACGAGTTAACCTATACATCATGGCCTTCAATTTTCTGAATGCTTCCTGACATTACAGCAAAGCAAAGCAAACTTTCCTAATGTCAACAACAACCAAACCCCCCTACGTCAGGATCTTTATTCACTGCTATTTTTCAACACTCAGCCCTTGTTCCCTGACAGTTAAGTACTAGGAAAACTAATCAGAGGACTTCACCTCGCTGTAAACGGACTTTTGATTTATTACACCAAACCCAACCACCAGACTTCTACCCAAGTTCATTGACTAGCAGAGCGAAGGAGAAAAAGCAAAAAAGGTTTCTAGGACTGTAAGTATGAATTTACACATACAAGCAACAATGATCTTTACCTTGTTGTTCCACAATCAACAAATATAAATTTTTTAAATAGTCTAGTAAATGAGTATTAGATACAGAAATACTTATGACAATTCTGTTTAAATACGCCAGTCTTCAAACCAGCGACCACTCATAAAGGTAATTCCACACGACTGCTAAGATGAAGAGACCTTCCAACTCAAACTATTCTATGATTCTATGATTTGAGAACAGCCGCTAGGTTTTACTGGACAAATTTAAAACCACAGATAACCTCCTTGAATTCAGTTACCTGTTTTCATCTCATTGTGAACGCAGTGCCTTGTATCTGATTATGTCATATACTACCCCTCAAATGCCTCTGTTTTAAATCAGTAAGAACGTTAACCACTTTAAAAGGGCAGAAGCACCTCCCATAAGAATTCAGGCTCTCTGCATTTTCAGCAGTATTTCTAATAGTAGAACATAGCACTCTTCCTATGGCTGGAAAATACACTACAGGGGGAAAAAAACTCCACTCAACAATCTAACTCTTGAAACCACATAGGCCACATGTTGTTTTCTGTATCATAATCCCATACAGAGAATACACTAGTCTCCATCCTGTTATGACCATGCAGATCAAGAGGTCTACATAAGCATCTATGCATGCACTTACAGAATCAAAGCCTAAGTACTCAGGTTAGGGACCCTGTAAAAAGTATTACTTAAAAGAAGAAGAAAAATCAAGGCAGTTTCAGACTAAAATGTCAGGGGAAAAAAAAAAAAAAGATACTCCTGATTATTCAGATGGGGAACTTTTAAGTAGTTAAAGGGGTATATGGACCTGCAGGAGTGGTAATGCATCACAAAACCATGCTTATTTTCTAATCACTTTTAAAAATCACCCACATAGCATGCAGTGAGGAACCATTCACCTTCTACTGTCATGCTACAGTTTATTCTCTCTTGGAAGCAATTACAGGACAAATGCCAAGCTACAGAAGGTATTTTTCCAGCAGCAGCATCTGGCTTCTTGGCAGTCTCCTCAGGCAATTTTATTGGAAGCTTTAGAGATGCTATTGGGTCAGTCCTAGTTATATTGCTCATGAGCTGTCTGGCAGTTTCTTCTTCCTAGATGTCATAATCCTTCTGATTTACCTTGAAGGAATTAGCACGCTTTTATCCATTTCAAAAACAGTTGACCTGCGAGGCATTTAGCGGCTATCTACAGATACACAGTAAAAGTCACTAGCCTAAATCAGTGTACCTTCAAGCCAGCAGCATTTCAGCACCCATTGCCTAATGCATCATCAAGAAAATAAGCAAGCCATGCAAAAACTGTGTGTGCATGTCTTACTAGCAAATTGTATGCATCCCCTATGATTAAAGGAAAAAAAAAAATTAACATGCATGAAAAATTAGTCAAAACTAAAAAAGGTAAGCTGGGGCAACAGCAGATCCGTGCCTTTATTCGATACGAACTGCTCTCCCACAGTGAAGACAGTACTGCGCTTTTTCTCGTAGTAAAGGATAACGAACATGAAGTCAACGAACACTTCTGGCAGACAGCAAGCATAAATTGAAATACAGAGGGATGCACTTAGTCAATGGAAGGAAAACAATTCCTAAGAACCTGCTTCTTGCAAATCGTCCATTAAATGCAGTGCCTCTGAGGGTAGAAGGGGCGTGCAGAACTAAAGACACCCTATGCCCTTTGCTCTCCCTACTGCCTGTCCCTTCCCCCTCTCCAACCCCAGCAGCTAAGATCTGCATTATTCTGCAGCTGTGATCATGATTAATCTTCATCCAGAAGGACAAAAGACAGGATGCTGTTATTACTCTCCCTTTTTGCATACCAACAAAATCAAGTCCACAAAGAAAAGGCTTTATGTCAGTTTAGCGCAGACCTCTAGAACTAATACTGAGAAAGGGGACAGAATGCACATTTATAGTGTAACACAGTTGGGATCCTCCTTTTCAAGAGACTTCCATGCAATTACTTAGAAGAAATTAATAAATTTAAAAAAAAAAAAAAGGTGCAAATATGTTCATTACTCCTACTGGGTTCTTTTAAGACTTTCCCACAAAGGTATGCCTGGATGTCTTCTTGTTCCTTCCCTCGTTTTCCCCCCGTAAAAGATTTCAGAGAGGTTAGAATAAGAAACTCTCACAAAGCCCTGCACCAGGCTATTTTCTAGGAAAAACAGACCTAATGCCCAAAGGTAAATATTACAGGTACAAGAAACGTACTCCATAATTCAATAAAGGGCTATAGATCTTGGATTTTCAGTAACAGTATGCTGAGCAACATAAGAGAAGATTGACAGCACTAAGAAAGATGCACATATCCAGGTCAAACAAAAAGCCAAACAGAGCTCTGTCATCAGCAGAGTGCAACTAAATCCAACCAGACACAGAATTCAGACTTGGCTAATGTGAATCGACTAATCTAATTCCATTTTATGCAGGGCAAAACATATTCTGATTACAGGCCAGCAGCACTCACAAGTTCTAAATTTAGGTATCATTAGGGCCAGGTGAACCGTTAAGTGAACTAATCTGAATTTTATCCGTATCAAAGATTCGTACTATCCACAAATTAACTTCTCAGATGTAAACCATGTATTCACTCTCATTACTTCATACGTGTTTTGGATTTCCCCAGTCATTAATTAAAACTTCTGCAGAATCACAGTATGCACTGACAATATAGCCTGCTTTTAAAAATTCTGTTCAACAGCACACACTGAAAAATCAATTATTTAGGCTCCAGTACCTGAACAGAAGTTACTGGCACACTAAAAACCAAGCCATATTTTAGAGGAGATGTAGCACAAATTCCCTTGTTTACAAGCTTGTTTCTGCAAAGTACTAAGGTGAACATTTGAACATACACTGAAGACTAAACTTCCAGAGATGCCCTAGATTTCACTGACTACACAACTCAGATGAAAGTTGCACACACAGGCAAACGGAGGGCTTCCTGGATACAGCAAAGATCTAAATTATTTTTATAAACCATCTTTGATTATGCAGTCTCAACCAGGCCTGTAAGTTGAGTGAGCAATTGGGAATAGCCATCAAGTGAGCCTTCTTCAGCACAGCAAAGAACATTAATTAAAAAAAAAGTAAAATGTTGATCTACCCGGTACACTGCTTTTTCCTGAAGCACCTAGTACACTTAAAATAACGTACATTATATTCGGGGATAATATAACCTAATCTGAACCAAAGAGACTGCTATAACGAAAAACTGTTGTTTAGCCAGCCAAGTTCAAAGCCAAAAGGTGAAGAACATCTAATCCAATTAAAATCCGAGGGAATTTAGGAATGCAGAATTTAATTACTCCACTTGGAAGATAGCCAGGACTGTTGGACTAAGCATCCATGCCCTTGTGAAAGGGCCACGGGAACTCAAATGACTACCAGTGGTCCAGCCCTCAGCTCTTTCCCCTTTCAGCATGGCACCCTTGGCAGCCACGAGCCCTCTAGGTATGCTCCGGGGAAGAACGCCAGCTCCTGAATTATAGCATTCCCAGCCACTCCTTGGGAGCTTCCTTACAATTCCCAGCATTAGGAGGCCTGGCCTTGCCCAGCTTGTGAAATCAGACAGGCTCTCAGTACAATATGGGGAGGCTGTAGATGATGCCCAATTAAAGCCATTCAGATAAATAAATAGTCAATGAAGTTGTTGCCTATGTGTCACTAACAATTTTGTTTGTTTGGGTTTTTTTCAGTTCCACAGACCAAATATCAGGCAGCAATAATATTAGTTTTGGAAGACATGTGATGTTTGTGTTACCCACTCAAGTTAATTAACGAAAATAATGACAGAGTTACAAGAATCAGAGATGATTAAGAACTTGAAGACCATCCTACCCATTTCTCTGCCAGGGATGATTTATTCTTAACAGCACACTCTTCTGTTCTTCGTCAAACTTTAAAAATTATGCCAGCAGTAAGAGTCACATCTCATTCCTTCAAAGGCATTCATACATTCAGACTGATTCAAAGAAAGATGTAAAACCCACGAATAGAGGTTTTGCCAACTTCATATCATTATTCTGAGTTAAATGCTAGGAAATTATCTTGAGCAATTACTCTCATCCCTTACTGCACACACATTTCAAATACCTGTAATCCTCACACAGCTCAACTCTATCAGCGTTAAACCAATCTATCCCCTTCAGGTAAGATCTAATGACAAAATCACATACCACTGGGTTTATAACTCAGACTATTACAGCCTCCATTATTCAATATTGCTTATTATTTTGTACTTACAAAGTCAGGGAGATGTGATTTTATTGCTTTCAAATCATTCTTACATTAGTCTTATGCTGTTATAACTTCACTCTGCTCTTCCAGATAAGCTTTTTGCTTTCTGCATATTTAAATAGTAACTCTAATTATCCCTACTTGATTGCCCTGCTTTTGCAAAGCCTTTCCACAGTATTATCTGCAGTGAATTCTTCATGTTACTTAGATTTTAAAAAGTTCAAGGTACAAGTAAAAATAAATACTATTGAAATGGTAACAGATCAGCAACAAAAAAAATGTTTCTTTGTCTAAAAATATTGCTTCTTTAGCAAACTATGCTTATAAGAGTCTTCTGGATTTATTTCCATCTGCAGTCACACAAAACACTTCATACTTCCAGTACATAAGGACACAGAAGCTACATGTGGATATACAGTCAGTACAATTAATGATATTTAACGCATTAACTCAGGCAATCCATTCACAGAAATGCAAATTACAGTATCCCAGATCAGAACAATGAAAATCTGATTAAAAACTAATGTTTCTTACATGAACGTTATTAGTCTTTTTGGTCATTTTTGTAGTGATTTTGCTGCTGTGGTTATTGACGAGTTATATTGGTTTAATTATAACAGTGTTTGGTAATACGTGTTGTTAAAGTTGCCTGACATTTCCCATTATGAATTATCACTTTAGTATCTCATAACTTTACCACGCCACAGTATAACTATTGGAGCTGAAACCTTCTACACTACATAGCAAAAGCAATGATATATACAGTTAAAACTCCAAGATTTTGTCCTGTCACCCTAAGGCATGAAATCAACCCTACTTCCTCCTACTTAGCTCACTGAGCAAAGTTTCCTACAGTGATTGCCTTTATCATGCAATGCTGATTTTGATCCTCCAGCACATATCCGTTCTTTTTCACTAAGACTTTATATGGAAAGAAAAGTTACTAAATGATTGTATACACAACTCTGCAGTGTTATCTTTCATGTGGACAAGGTTAAATTTCGCATTTCTTTACTGATGTGCTTGGTTCTGTTAACAGTAATTTACATTTTTATGTATGCGTAATAACATACAGGAAAAAGAGGTAATGCAGGTGTATAACAACCATACTGCAGGGTCTTCCTCAATTCAGCTTGCAAGCTGCATTCCTTCAGCAGCTGCTGCTGGAAACACTCCCTTAGCAAGATGTGGTAAGAGTCTAGCAGAAATGACTTTCTCTCAAGAAAGAATCTGGCAGAGCAGGATAGGAAAGAAAAACAGGAGGCCCAGTTGTGACCTGTAACTTTCAGGTCTGTTTGCATCTAAGCAGTATCAAAAAGTTTTTGGAAAGACAAACACACTCTTGAGGCCCTGAATGCTCACAGAGGGCTTCTATTATCATAAGCAATGCAATACTTGATTAAATAAAACAAACCAAGGAACCACACAAAGATAGCGTAGTCCATCTTTGAGCCGAAGACTTGCCTAAGGCAACGTGACATTCAGCCAAGAAAAAAAAGCTTCTCTCTCACCTTCTCTGTTCCTCACCACAGAAAACTGCTGGCACCTTATCTACCACCACCTCAAATGCACAGCAAAGTACCAGGGTCACTCCCGACACAGCCTGCTTCACATATAATACTGATGAGAAAGCAGGGGGGCAGGGCGCTGGTTCTACAAGCTTTGGCAAGTCATTCAACAGGGCTGACCTGACCGAATTCATCAACTGTGAATAAAATTCTGCTGCTGTGCATATCCAGCACCAGGAAACGTTGAGAAGCAGACGGCATGAAGAAGGGAAGACTATTTGCCCTTTAAGTTTCCCATAAGGAGGCTTGCTCAAAATCTTGTAACTGCTCAAGATGATGATAGAGGGGTCATGAGGCCAAGCTCAGAACATCTGCTATACTGCCTCTGGTTCAAATAGACAGGAAAGGATATCTGTCAATGTTCTGGACAGGGTTTTATTTTCATTTTATTTTCTCCAGATTGATGACTTTGAAAGGAACACGTGGTGCCTTGAGACCCACAGTAGAGATGTCCCGCTGTGATTTATGCTTTGCTCTGCTATAATGCTACATTGCTGATAAGAGCAGAAGCGAGCGCATCGATTCTGCCGGCTGGGTCCACCTGCACAGAGTGGGCCTGCGCTGGAGTCAGCTGCATCTGGGATGGCTCCTCATCAGAGCAACCCAAGAGCAACAGAGACACATCCACGGCGATTTTCACAAAAGCCTTCACAAGGCTGGCAATGATTTAAGAGAAAGTTACATAGGTAAGAGATTTATTAACAGGTTGAACACCTTCTCAAAGCAAACACTTTGTATTAATAAAAGCCTGTAAATTATTCTTTTTTAGCAAGACTAAAGAATCATAGAATCACAGAATAACCAGGTTGGAAGAGACCCACCGGATCATCGAGTCCAACCGTTCCTATCAAACACTAAACCATGCCCCTTAGCACCTCGTCCACCCGTCCCTTAAAACACCTCCAGGGAAGGTGAATCAACCACCTCCCTCAGCAGCCTCTGCCAGTGCCCAATGACCCTTTCTGTGAAGAATTTTTTCCTTACATCCAGCCTAAACCTCTCCTGGCGGAGCTTGAGGCCATTCCCTCTTGTCCTATCCCCTGTCACTTGGAAGAAGAGGCCAGCTCCCTCCTCTCTACAACCTCCTTTCAGGTAGTTATAGAGAGCAATGAGGTCTCCCCTCAGCCTCCTCTTCTCCAGACTAAACAACCCCAGCTCTCTCAGCCGCTCCTCATAAGACCTGCTCTCCAGCCCCCTCACCAGCTTTGTTGCTCTTCTCTGTACTCTCTCCAGAGCCTCAACATCCTTCTCGTGGTGAGGGGCCCAGAACTGAACACAGGATTCGAGGAGCGGTCTCACCAGTGCCGAGTACCGAGGGAGAATAACCTCCCTGGACCTGCTGGTCACGCCGTTTCTGATCCAAGCCAAGATGCCATTGGCCTTCTTGGCCACCTGGGCACACTGCTGGCTCATGTTCAGTCACTGTCAACCAACACCCCCAGGTCCCTCTCCTCCAGGCAGCTTTCCAGCCAGACTTCTCCTAGTCTGTAGCTGCACAGGGTTGTTGTGCCCCAAGTGCAGGACCCGGCATTTGGCCTTGTTAAACCTCATCCCATTGGACTCAGCCCAGCGGTCCAGCCTGTTCAGATCCCTTTGCAGAGCCTCCCGACCCTCCAGCAGATCAACACTTCCACCCAGCTTAGTGTCGTCCGCAAACTTGCTAAGGGTGCACTCGATGCCTTCATCCAGGTCATTGATAAAGACACTGAACAGGGCTGGACCCAGCACTGAGCCCTGGGCAACCCTACTTGTCACTGGCCTCCAGCTGGATTTCACACCATTTCCCACCACTCTCTGGGCCCGGCCAGCCAACCAGTTTTCCACCCAGGAGAGTGTGCGCCTGTCCAGGCCAGAGGCTGACAGTTTCCCAAGCAGAATGCTGTGAGAAACTGTGTCAAAGGCTTTACTGAAGTCCAGGAAGATACATCCACAGCCTTTCCCTCATCCAGCAGCCGAGTCACTTTGTCATAGAAGGCGATCAGGTTAGTTTGGCAAGACCTGCCTTTTGTGAACCCAAAAGACTGAAGTATAAGTGAAGAACAACTGATGTCACCAGATCATAAGCAAACACAGGTGAGGCTGCCTGGCCTTTTAGCAGCCAAGTAACTCCCCACCAGTCTCAAGACCAAAACATAAAATCTCAGAACCATAAAACTGACAGGTTGTAAGAGACCCACCGGATCATCTAGTCCAACCATTCCTATTCAGAAAATTATTTGAAGAATAATTCTCTTTGAAGCTCAGACGGAATTTTTAAATACACTAATTTGACTCTATTTTATCCATTAAAGAACATGTGAGTTAACAGAGTGAAAAAGCCCATTCATGGCTTTATATCTATGAATGTTACAAACCCTCCCCTCTGCTGCCAATATAACTAACCAAATGAAGGCAGAAATTACATTTACATAGTCTTGAAAATATTTTAAAATCATCATTAACATGCAATTTGAGCTTACTTTATTTCTGAGTCCCAAGTTGTATCCTGAATGTCATTTCTGTAGAAATTAGGTGCCAAATATTACCAAGTTCCAAATTTACTATGTATTTTGAAATATCCTGACAGCATTCAGGCAAATTAAATTTAAAATTAAAGCGAAGCCTTTGCATGCCACCGTAATATTTCAGGCAACAATTTCAAGAAAGGAAAGGCAGAAAACAGACTGTGTATATACTATAGTTCAAAACAGATTCCTCATGTCAAATGGCATCATTTCCCCCCCCCTTTTTTCTCCATTAAAGAGTTATTTTAAGTCTTCTGCTGAATATATTTAAATGGATAATGAAACTCCTTCAGTGGTTCTTTTTGAATTACTGTGCATGCTTTAACAGTGCATTCACTAATAGCATACACATATATACAAATCCATATATAAATGTATGCACTCATGCACATAAAAGAATTAATGGAATTTTTTGACTGGATGTTACCCCCTGTAAATATGTTAAATGTGAATAGTGCTTACAGCTGGGTCCATTAACTAAAAACGTTGCTGTTGTCTGCATAGCTCCTATTGCTCACATAAGAATGGATGACATGTAAAATGCTAATTTACAGACTCAGTTTGTTTCAATGTACCATCAGAGTCTTTCACCACTAGGAAGTTCACTGGTTGCTTACTAGAGTCCTCATGAAATAACTTGACCCGAGACTTCACTCAGCACCTGAATGTGAAACTCTGCAGGCAGACTTCTCCAAGGAAGACAGAAGGAAAAAAAAAAAGAAAACCAAAAGTTTTGAATGAGCTCTAAACACATATTCTGATATGCTGTCATGGAGAAATGGTATCTCAGAAGCCACAGAGTCCATTGTGATTGACCAACATCCCATCTTCCAAGAGAAGAGGCATTATACTTAGAAGAGTTATCTACACTATTCTTACAACTTCAGGGGCTCACCATCTTTTTCCTCTTGAGTCCTTTTCCTAAAACCCCCGGCTCTAGATCATATGCAATAGTCACATCCAATCTGAAAGCTACCCTGAACCCCCCATGGAATTTTATTTCATCAGTTAAGTTTGGACCTCATGTCCCCATCATAGGTTGTGCTTGATAAACAGATACAATTAAGATATTAACTTTAAAACCACATTATTTCTCCTAACTGAAACACTAGAAGTGCTGTATCTAACGTTCCACAGGGCCTCACCACCTGTGTCAAGAGGGCTCCCTACCCCTTGATGTACAAACTATTTTGGCTTCTATACTTCACAGGGTAAGTTTTTTAGTAGCATGTTAGTACCTTTAAATTCTTTGCTGTAGTCTCTGCTTTAGTTGATCAGAGCAGTCATTAAGCCTGGGCCTTTTGAGGCTGATGGGTATATCTATGCTAGCCCACTTCGAGCTAATTGCATTCAATTTAACATTCTCAAAGCACTGGCAGTCCTCATTCAAGCCAAGTGTGAAAGTTTTTAAATTAGCTTTCACAGTTTGATTCACAGACAGCAAATGCAAAATGGCACAGGATTAATTTTTTTCCTCAACAACACAGTGCAACAAAATAGCCCAAAGGCTATTTTAGTTCACTTGCTTTAACTATTAGGGAAGATTCACAGCACAGAGAATGCTCCAGCAGAGACAAAAGCTCCAGAGGACTTTCAAAGCTTAATATTGCCCCCATTAATTAAAGCACCATACGTTTCCACAGCCTTTCCACTTTGACACTAGATTTTAAAATGGAAGACCATTTAAGATGAGCCACACTGATTATTGCTTAAAAGATTAAAATGTTGACACATTTTAGTCATTTTTATTATGGATCACATTTTTTATATTATTAAATAAGTCTGGTAGTAGGTTATAAAATGGGCTATATAGAAATCCACATTTTCCTTGGGGAAGCACAAGTTATGACTTCACATGTAATCCAACAGTGTCCCTTTTGTTTGCTCCGCCTTCATTTGCTGAGATATAAGTTAAAAAGGTAGCTAGAATATTGAATTACCTACTGTGAAAACGATTCCTTAACTCCCACCAAACAATGGCAGAGCAGGATGGAAATCTAGCTTTCTCGGCACTTCTCATTTTCCAAGCAATAACCACTAGGGCTATGCACTGAATTTCCATGGTCAACTTTCTGAATATGCAAAGTCTCTACAAAAAAACTTCCAAGTACACAAATTTCCCTTTGAGCAAGTACAGACACTGTGTATGAGCGGCTTCATCAAGAAATAGAAAAGTTCAACAGTCACAAAACCTGATGAAATATTCTACACACAGTCTAAGAAAAATACTTCTCCAATTTAAGAGAAACTAAAATCTCCACTAAGAATTTAGCCCATCTTGTCATACTACTAACCAGGATAATAGACAAATCTCCATTCTTACAATGTGGATTATGCTTACGAAGCTGCACAACTGCAGTTTTAATTATCAGAAGATATAACGCTCAGCGAGATCAACGTCACCTAACTCCAACACGAGCCTTTCCATTATCTTCAGAGCCTTTACTTAAAAGTCCAAAACTCATAAGCACTCTTTAATTAAAATTATTTCTAATACTCTAATAACTAAATTCTAATCTAATCTAGTAATCTAACAAGTGTATCAACAGTGGTAACTCACATTACAGATGGGAATTATTTTAAGGTATAAAGAAATACTTATAGTGAATTTTTTTTTAAGAAAAAAAGTTTTGCATGTACACATGGATGCAAGCTTCACGCTTGAGATTCCAGATCTGATATTGCCTAGGATATGCAGGTCACATCTGACAAACTGTAAAGTCAAAGGCCCATCCACAAATGTCAAAAGGTTAAGTCACTGAGGTGAATATAATTTATACACTTCTTGATAGGTTTCAGAATAATCTCAAACATCAACCTAGTTTTACAAGCATTTTCTGTCTTGTGCTAAGAAGTTACATACTTGCATTACCGTGGTCATAAATATCACCTTATTTTCTAAATAAGCCTCTTACACAATGGATTTGCAAGCAAACAACATCAGGAAATCTGAATTTGTTAAAATCTGAAAACAGAAACCACATTGCCTATTTAGTAAAATGTATTTACAGGCCACTTTAAAAAATCTTACAACTCTTCTTGAAGCCAATTCTAGTACTATGTAAAACTACAGACAAGTCCACAAGAAAAATATGAACGCATCACTGTGTCAGCAGATGGTTGGAGGCAACGGGATAACTGTCACGCACAGGATCACTGCAAGACCACACACAAGATCCACTAACTACACCTTTGTTTCAGTAGATATGAAAATTTGATGTTTGCATTTCAAATCTCCAGTTGCAGTAAAAATAGTCTACACAGAAACCAAGAGAGTAGAAATACAGCTTGTGTGAATATGACAGACTGAATTAGCCGAGACGAGGCTGTGTCAGAGAGCCCTGAGTGTGATGGGGTGGCTCACACAGCCTCAAACCCTGAGCTACCACAGCTGGCACACGAGCAGTACTCCAGCTGCCTAGATTAAAGTTAACTTCGGTACAGCTGCAAAGGCCAGAATTGCAGCTGTATAGGATAAGAAAGAGTCATTTGTGCATAACTTTACATTTATTTTATGACATCTTTTCTGATGATGCTTATGTAACAGAGTAGATGAAATTTTATTGATTTAAGCATACCAGAAATATCTAAGGAAACACACACAAAATACAGAACTGAGAAAAGAGATCATTTTAAAAGAACTACTTTGCTAATGCCTTTAGACCATTAGATCTTGTGTATATATAGCTACAGACAACATAAATCCTTAAGACAAACAATCATGAAGCTTTACATCCTTAAATATAATCCGGCCTACTACATATGAACTTCTCCTTCGGTTATAAGTACATCTCAAATGTTCTTTGAATTAATTTCCAAAACCTGTAAAGCTTTATCTGCTCAGATGGTAAACAACTACAGGTTATTAGAGAACTAAACTTGAAAGAAGCTGCAAGAGAGATACAATCCAATTGTTATTGGAAGTGATGAATACACTTTTCCGGTCACTTCATGTCAGGTGCTAACAGACATCAGAATCACTAAACACCACATTCACATGAGACATCATATGTTTGTGAATATTTATGCTTAAGAAACTTTGAATTCTATCCAAATGTAAATGCCACAGTATAACTGATCAATCGCGATCATGAAAACTTTCCAGAGTATTCTCATCTCTAAAACAAACAAAGATTGTGAAAAATTCCCATTCTGGTGAAAGCGAGTAGTCAACGGATTATTGGCACTTCCACAGCGGGGGCAAAGCATTCAGTGGGAATGGAAAACAGCTCCAATATAAACAAGCCCATACAGGATGGCTGCATAACACTGCAAATATCAGAGTAAGCAGCAGATGTATAGGCTATCCAGTTGTTAAGTGATGTACAGAACATAATCTGACACGTTTTAGATACCAGGATTCCAACATTAAAACCAGAGCACACAAATGACACAAGCAGCATGCCTAAATTTCTTGTGGTCATTTTAAAGTCTCACCTGCTGCATTTCAACTTTTGGAAATACATGTGTATTTTAATTTCAAGAAACTAATTACGCTGATCTCTACTGTACACATGAAAGTATGTATGTATTGATGAAAGATACTCCCCCTAAAAACACTGATTCCACCCGAAAAGTGCCATGAACCCCAGACAAGCACAAACCACAAACCCTCCTGTTCTATGGTTACCAATAAGACACACAGCTGCAAGCATCTGCAAAGGGCAGACTATACTTTTCCCCAGCAAAGATATTGGCATTAGTTGGAGAAAAAGAATACATAATTTCAGCAAAATATTGGTTATTCTTAAGGAATCCAGTAAGGAATCTTACTGGATAAAGTGATTCCTGATATTAAGAACTGAGGACCAAAGCGACTTATTTGCATTTGAAAGATATCATGAAGTGCGCTAAAAGCGGCAAGCACAATATACTGTACACTTGCATATACATTTCATCTGTTTCATCTGTTTTTTTTTCCTTCACCTCCTTATTATACTAATTTTATGTTTGGATCCTTAAGCTCTTTAGATGGGTCTTGTCTTTTTCTCTTCTCTGTGCACAGTAAGACAGGGACTCGATAGAGACCAGCAGGGACCTTGTTAATGACATGCATACTTGCTGAAAAAAACACAATATAAATGAGTGAGTGCATTCAGATCTATTCTCAGAGAGGAAGCCCAGTTCAAAATTATTTCTTAACAAAATGGCTTCTAGACTTTCACTTTTCTACTGTCCACTAAGCGAACTTAAATTACAAAAGTATAGACAAAAGACCATCTTTGAGCGACATACCACCCATCCCAAGGGTACCAGGGAAAACTCCAGGACCACCAAGCATGTTTCTTTAACAAAGGAGAGGGAGCATTGCTGATGAGTAAGACATGAGAAGACATTGCCTGTCTGGTGTCCTCAAAGTGCCTGAAAGTAACTGTTAGCAGACAATTATTGGGGCTTCCCCCATAACTCCTTACCAAGAGAAAAGATTCCCATGTAAAAGTTTATAGTGCTAATGATAACTCTAACATCTCTCTGTAAATGCATTTTTGCTGTTTCAAAATAACATGACATCAATACTTGTTTTATATTTTTCATGTTGAATTGCCGTTCTGAACAAAGTGCAGTTCATATCCTTTCTGAAGCTTTTCTCCCATATCCAGCTTAAAAGCTCACTTTTGGCCTAAGACAAAACTAGGTCTCTGTTCAACACACCAGAAAAGTGCATTCCTTCTGTTCTCACACTTGAGTCGTGATGCATCTTCCTAACATCTCCTTTCAGCACATTTCTCCTATCTTTTAACAGAAATGTCTTGTCAGCTGCTAAATGAGAGACCAAACAAACAACAGTGTGGTATGTGTGGGAGATGAGTAACGCTTGCCCTTTTGACAGCAATGAGCTGCTCCTGGAAAAGTAGTCTCAGCTGTTAATATATATTACATATATGCATATATATAAAAAATGTATAATACCCAATACAAAGAAACATTGAGCACAATTAGGTCCCATCAAAGTGCAAACCACTGGTAGCAGTATCACTTAATTAGATGCACAAATACATATTTTAGTGCCTAGTTTTAAAATAAACACCTGAAATAGAAGTTCAATGCATATACATACACATTTTATAGATTTGACTAAAAAAGCAGGCAAAATGATACATGCAAAAGTTATGCCAGTTTTAAGGACAAGGCAGCTCCTTGAAACAAAGGAGAAGTAAGGCTAACGGCTAGGGAGTGGTACTACCTGCATTTGGCAGGAATTGAAACTATGAAGGAGATTAGATACAGCAAAGAGGCCTTGCAGGGGGGCAAACTGCTAAACACGTTGTCAAATAAGTAGTCAAATAATGTCACTACTTCAATATATTGCTTTACAGGTTGACTATTTGGTCTACATATGTGTGTGTATAAATAGAAGCGCATATAGACATATACATAAATAAACATCCCCTGGCAATTTGTAACTCAACAAGCAAATGTTGCTTAAACTAAATGCTACCAAAGAAAGAGTTAACATGCAAACAGTCAGGCAGTTTAATGTAGCTTCTGATCTGTAACAGCGTGCAACAAACAACTACCAAACAGCTATGTGGTGCAACAGAGCTATGCCATCTACTTAGGACCCAGGATCTGTCCCAGTGTATAGTTCCTTCATTCACACCATTAAATCATGTTTGCCAGCAACTACATTGTACTAATGGGTGCATAAAGCTATTCTGCACCTGTCGATTGCCTAGGCATCTGTGTAGACACAATGAAATGGAAAGAAGTGAAGCAAGGAACCCTACCGTTAAAAATAAACCTAAATCAATACAAATGAAAACTTAAGCACTTGGCATGTATGGTTGACTTCTTGCTAAGTATAAATGGCATCAAGGCATGGTTTTAGCCCAATACCACCTAACGATGTTTAAATAAATCCTTTTATACCCGACCAAACAATACTCTTTGCATTTAACTGTCCTAATATAAAACAAAGTAAAGCTTCAAGTAGCAAATGCTCAAGATGAATGAACATGCTGTGTTTCAGAAAAGTTTGGTTTTCTTTCAAGGAACTACAGAGCTACTTCTGTTTTCTCACAGAGTTCAGTGCTGTTTTATTTTGATGGCTCGGAAAGAATCACCAGTCCCGGTAGAAAAATCTTCAGTTCTGCTTTGTGTTACTCCTATTCCCGAGACAACACACACAAAGCAGCAGTACAGATCCAAGGAATGGAATTTCTACAAGATGCTACACCTGCATGAGTAGCTGTTATTGCCAGCTACAGCAGCCAGAGTATCAATTTACTCACTGCATACATTTTAGAAAGCTGGAAGCTCGATACAGAAGCGAAAGCAGCCTTATCATTATCTGCTTGTTTTCATTTCTGAAAGCTGCTTCCCCTTACCTTATTTAAGTAGCTACTAATACTTTTTTTTATTGCAGTTCATCTTGAAAATTAATCATCATAAATTTAAAAACATTTTCTTGCAAATCTGTCAGGTTGGTAGTGTTATTTCATTTATTACAAGACCACATGATGCACCAGAGCTCTGTATTTGAACATGACATATTTTCATTTTGTTTTGATACCACATTCGAAAATTGTTCCTATCAATCTTTCACTGGAGCCAAAACTTAACTATCTTGTTCACTGAAACATTAAATGTCAAGTCACACAGATGAATAAAAGCATTTGCAAGTTTAACATCTGCATTTAGAGCTGCAAACATTTGCGGAAGTTTCCTGTTGAAAAGATTTACAGAAGAGAATTCACAAAATTTAATTAACCTCTGTCAGTACGAAAACTAATTACTCCTAATAATTTTGCTCATCAGATCACACTGAAAGTTAAAAGAGATTTCATGAACAGACTGATCTTTAAGTACAATTTTCAAAATGTTTACCGTTCAGATTTCTGAAAAAGTATTACAACTTCCATGCATTTACCGGACTCAACCCAGGCATTGTTTAAGAGCCGTGATTTTCTGCATCATTCACTAGAGAGTAGTAAAAAACCCAAACAAATAGGCCATATACTTACATTCCCCATAATGCATCATTTTCTCTCTAAACAGTGGCAGCAAACAGGCACATCCAATACTGTATTACTTTCTTCTCTCATTCATGACGATGTCACACACAGGTTCTTTGATTCTGAAAAAGAAGCATTTCCCAGGTTCTAAGGATAAAGGTACCCCAACCAATCCATCATGCTTTGTGTGCTAATGATAGACTCATGCATAAGAGGCACCAGAAGCAGTCAGAGGCAGCAGGCATGAAAAGGAGTGAATCAACTGTCAAGGGTTGTGATCTGAAGGACTGCAAGGCTGTGATTAGAATTTTCAATCAGGACTTCCACAATTCATCACGCTACAAGGGAAGGGGGGGGCACATATTTCTTCATCAGCCCTTTTTGCTATTGGCATAGCAAGTTCTAGGGCATTAAAAAAAGGAAATCTTAATGTCTTACGCTTATAAGCGGGTGTGTTTGAATCCTCAGAGAGGGGAGAGTAAAAGACCTTACGGGACTGCATAGCTACTACTTTTTGTCTGTATACTCAAAACAAAAATGAGATTATCGCAGCACTGACTTTCAGCTGATGAAAAAGAGAACACAGCTCTTCCTTTCTGTGCTGTTGTACCAATACTTACAGACACCTGAGCAAGAAGTAGCCCTAGAAACCTTTGACTGTTATCTTCAGGGATATGAAAAGGAATAAACCCCCCAGGAATCTTTCATCAGAATCTGCTAACATACTCCATGAAACTTCAAAAAATAAAAAGGCAGAGCTCTTCACAAGGACAGTATTCTCACAATCTGCATGAAATCATCTGCAGCACTTGACAGCCAGCATAGAGTCACATTTTCTAAATGTAAAAAGGACCAGTGAGTTGATTGAGTCCATTAAGTTAAGAGTAATCAAACAAGTGGTGTACTCTCTGCTTACCTTATGGTGTTTCCCTTGGTACTACCACTAACGACACCAAAGAAAAGGCAATCCCACATGGAACAGCCTAAAACAGGACTCGGAGCTCAGCTACAGCCTCCCTTTTTGAAACACAAGAACATCACAAAAGCTCTTAAGAGGTTTTGCTGTGTCTTCTCTCTATGAAATGTTGTACCTCTGTCTCACTAAATACAAATTTTGCAAGAATTCATTCACAAAGGGAGTCGCTGCCTCAGAGAACAAGCTTTCCAAAAAAACCCAGCCCAGCCATCAGGAACTGGGTACTGGTGACTTGACCCAAGTGCCACAGGGAATGAGCGGTCTGTGTGGATCACTGTCACCGCAGAGCCTTTGTCTCAAAATCTAGATCCAAGTGACAGCCCAAGCAGATTAGACATTTATTGAAATATATGAATGCAGCATTATTTTAAAAGGCAATTTTCATGTTAAACTATGAATAATGAACAGTAAAGACAGTTCTTATTTGCATAATTAACGTTTCAGTTATTGATATTCCTTCAGAGGGTCGCTAGCCTTTTTTCTCCAAGTTAATTAATTAATAAAGCAACTCCTTTTATGTAGGTAATTGTAATCACTTTAATACTCAAAGGCACATACACTATCTGGCAGGGTTTTTTTTAAAATACTGCAACCCCAGTGACACAATGATCATTTGCATAAATGTAAACACCGAACAAATCCATTTAACTCCTGACTAGAAAGAAATCCTTTGAAACTAACAGGAAAGAAACACATAAATTATGGACAAACATGTCAAAATGGGCAAGACAACCTTGTGTCCTTACATCAAAACAATCATATTTTCCTTAATGCAAATCTCAGCTTCAAGACAACATATTGCTAATGGTGCAAATCGGTCCTCAGATTTAGATGAAGATTGCTCTGAGGAGTTTAGATAAGAATAGATGTTTATGGGAAAACAAATACAAACTGGAAGCCTGTTGACAAGTAGAGAACTTTAAACGCTCAGTACTGTAAAGGTAACACAGAACTTTTTCCATTATGAAATACACAAACAAATCCTGTAAACAAAAGCCTGATCCTATAAAAACCTGTTGCAAAAAGACTCATTGCCCATGGTCTCACTCAAGTCAGGTGAGATGGTTGCTTTGCTCAGTACACAGAGCTCACATGCAGCCACAGCAGATCAGGCATCACGCAAAATTCAACCTGGAAAGATCAACTGAATGAAGCGCTCCAAGAAACTAGGAAAGCTAAGAGTTATTGTTTTATGCACTCATCTACATCGTATCAGCTGCTAAACCACTGCAGATATTCCAATCATCATCAAGAACCACTGCAACCAGTTTTCAGACTGTAAATCTCAAGTTTGCTCTCCATCTGAGAGATTATAACAAAATGTGAAATAACCTAAAAACTGAAACTCATTTCACAGAAAATGGAGATAAACATTGTAGGAAAAACACATCCCAGACTTGCAAACTCTCTCTTTTATGTTATCTTTACCCATAAAGTTCCAAGGGACTATTTGATTTCCCTCTCAGCAAGCACACCTCAGAATTTTTAACCACTGCAGATCTCTTCAGCCAGCAGCTGATTGTGTATTCAACTGGTTGTTCTAGCCAATGGTATTCAAAACATGCAGGACTAAGGAATGCAGCCACTAAGTAAGATTATGAATAAAACAGTCAGGTATTCTTTTCTGTATTTCTCAGTAATTACTCACAGCCAAGGAGCTTAATAGAGATCTGCTCCTTCAGTGTCTCACTTCCAAAGGATCGATGTGGTGCAAATACAGGCACCACAGGACTTAACAGCAAGTTCCAACTGCTTCTAGCAAGACAAGAGTCTCTTCGACAGCTTTCTCCCAGGCACTGAGGGGATAACTAAATAGCTGCTATTAGGGTGTATTTGTGTCTTTTTGTCAAAATCATACTTAATAAACACAAAGCACCTTCAACAGGCAGATCCAAGAGAAGTTATAAATGAAATTCTAGATTAACAGAGCTTTATCAGATCAAGTTAGCAATTTTATCTCCAGGAATAACAATTTGGCTTGCAGTGGTGGGCTAAATAATGCAGTTCAACACATTAAGAATAGATCTGTATTCTGACTGAATGGACTGATCCTACGATTCTCTGACTGTTAGCTCAGAAAAAAAGGCAGAAGGGAAGAGAAATGCTGAAGTAGCTCTGTTTCCTGCCTTCAGTGCGCTTTCTCTTCTCCTTGATCTTCCGAAACTATCATGATCATACATCCATCACCATATCTTGCACATTCTCTGAGAAAAAGACAAAGTAGGTCTCAAAAACCTGAGTCTTAATGGGTCTTATCAAAATAAATACTCATCCATTTGGATGCAGCACAGGTAACATGCATAAAACATCCAGAAATCAGCATCATCCATCTCTGCCATCCAGCTACTACAATAGTAAGGTCTGTTTCTATCACTTAATACTGCAGAAACCTTCACTTCCCCAGAGTACATTTAGCAGCAAGCCTGGAAATTTCTCCCCTGACCAAAAGGCAAGTTGCAGTTCAGCCAAGCAGTTTTCCACGAGACAGTTCACCATTGGCCTGAAAGCTTCTCTTAAAAGCAGTTCTTTTTTTTCAGTATGCACCACATATTCATCACATTTTAGTTCATACATTTTGTGGAACTGTTTGAAAACCTCAGGATTTCGGTTAGAAAAAGAACATTAAAGGTAGGCTAGGCTATAGTGGGCTTTCTAGGGAATTTGCTTTCTACTAAAACAATCTCTTGATAAGTAAGGTAACTTTCTTGCTGTAAAAGCAATGGTTGTTGAGCACAGATTTTCAGTGGGCTAAGGATTTTTCAAGTCTTAGAAAGACCTTATTTTGTTCAAAACTATCTGCTTGCTTCCTCTGGATTTTATATCTGTGCGAGTTCAGATGGAATACAGAATTGGGCAAAACTAACAATGATACATCATTAACAAGAAGCTTTGGTTTAATTTTCTGTATCTTAAATACCACCTAATATGGTCATGTTTGCTACTGAATATTTATTGTTTTGACTACCTAAAAAGGACTTTTTTCAGACTAAAACCAGCACCTGAATAAAGTTCAGCAGGGTGTGGGCAGGAGGGTGTATATGTGCGCGTGTACTTTCAAATACAAATTTCTGCCAAAGCTTTTATTCCTATTTTTGCTCTACTTGACTAGTAATTTATACTCCAAAAAGGATCCATTTTCACAGATATTCATACCAGTCACCCCATTCCAAAGAGAGAGGATTTATTTGTCAGCTGAGTGGCATTTCAGTTTAAACATTCTGCAATGTCAACACATAAATCATTCTGAATACATTTAAAAACGTCACAGCTGTATATACTAACTAGGCAGACAACAAAAAATTTCTAAAGACCTGTGTTTTAATTCTTTATATAACTGCTATTGATGAAAGCCTTGTAAGTAAAAGGATTCCAGACTCATCCTCTGTGCTGCCTTTACAGGTCATCCTGAACATCACAAGCTGCTCAAAGGCTGTGTGCAGTGTAGATGACAAGACACACTATGGTGGGCTTTTTTTTTTTTTTCTTTTTCTCAAGAACGATTTCAACTCATATGTATGACCTCCACAGTTTAACTGATGACTATGCAGTGCATCAGTTACAAAACCCAGCCATTCTCATTTCCTTTACACTCCTCCTCAAAGAAATAAATCAGCATCTTGACTGATTGAAACACTTAACTGCCAGTCATTTGGCTCTGTCCCCTTGCTGCATCACACCAGCCTGCATGAACTCAAGAGGCGCAGAGCAGTGATTAAATTGTAACATGGAGCACTGAGAGCAATAACTAAGTGAGCAGTTATAAACAAATAACACAGTTTTTCATAATTCAGTAAAATACATTATTTGATTTTGTGTGTGTTTTTGAAAGCCAGTCAAAGTAGCAGTGCATTTTTACTAATGCAATAACATTACTGCTTAATGGTGGAAAGCACAAGAGAGCAATACATGGCGTACAAGTAAGAGTAAAATGTGCAAGCTTAACAATACAGGTTTATCTTCCTTATCAATTACCTAGTCAGTGCTTTTATTACACAGGATCCATTGTTTCCCGATCTGTAAATTGCTTCCTGAATCTATTAACTGTAACAGGAGAAATGTATTTTTCCATCTTTTTGGAAAAGAAACCCCAAACAAATAAAAAGACCCCTAATCACCGACCTAAAATAAGTCAGCCTAAGCAGGTGAGCCTGAGCTGGCAACAAGGTCAAGGTATTTCAAATACTTGGTCACTGGCTCCCTATAACACTAAAGAATTTTTCGAGGGTGGGAGCACACAGATGAAAGGGTTTAAGTATAAATTATACAATCACAGTACAATTCTGGAGTATTACCATGCATGTGAGGGATTATTAAAGATCAGGTAGGATTTTTCTAGCCTCACTTCAGTCACCTCCAGGGAAACAAATTCTGCAATGCTCTGTAGGAGATAAAGAACAACCTGAGTATATTAAAAGACTCATAGATGTAATTCCATGAACTACAAGCTTTCTTTGTAACTCAGATACCTTAAAGTGCACAACACTTTTAACACAGTCCTTGCATTTCATATGTTTTTGAAGGATAACACTTGCACTCCTTCAGCATTTGCATGTCTTGAATTCTCTAGTGAGGGCCCAAAAAGAGTAGTATTATTTCTATTCATGTATCTTCTTCCCCTTAAATTCCAACTCCCCAAACTCATTTACCTAAGCAAAACACATCATACATATGTAGCCATCAAACCCACCATGGTTTTCCTGAATATGAAAGGTAGAGGTGGAAGTACTACTATGTGCTCTTGAATACTGAAGTCTATGGTCAATACCAGTATTGTGTAGCAGAAGATACATTTATTTCGTGCTTGCTAATGACATACCAATTGCTATGAAAACTCTCATAAGTCAAGTTTGAATCATCACAGGGCATTCTGGAAATACAGACGGTAAGGTATCTGAATCTGCCCAAGTGCTGCGACTACATGTACCACATTCCCACTTCTTCTGAAGTTCCCCATCAGTTCCCGCGTTTAAGAGTTCATCAAGCTGGATTCATTTTCCAAGCTCCTCACATTTCAAATCCTCTTCTCACCAAGGCCCAAACTCCAGCATAGTTTAAATTATGCTCTCACCAGTCTACTGGAGCCAACAGGACTTCTGGTATCAACGACCTTGGCACTCTACCTCACAGGAGTCATCAGCTTTAATATATGCCCTCAAAATACTCACTGTCACATGTATTGATAGGAGAAGGTAGGATTTCCTCCTTCAGTGGCCAGAATGTGCTGTATGCAATACCCTCTTCCAATTACCTCTTAAATCTTTGATCTTAAGGTCAGATATAACACTGAGAAGTTTAAGCAACTTAATTATGATGCCACTATGAACAGTAACATTGCTAAATAATTCCCTTCAAATAAGACACTAGTTTAAGTTTTCTCTGCTCAAAGCTAAGGCAGGAAGCATCACCTGAGTAAGGTTGCCTGGCACTTCCCACTCGAAAAATCTCTGTTCAATTGCTTGAAACTTAACCGTTCAGGCTACAATTTTACATGTCAAATGTGTCTGCTTTGAGGTGATTTTCAGTACATGAGGGAAGAAGAATAAATTTAATCACTTTCAAGATTTAAACTAGAAAAATGAACTTATATTTGAAAAGCTTTCTGGGTTTTGAAACCAGGAGTAAGATTCGGTCTTCATATCATGGATCTTTTTTTCTTGCTAATCCTAGCAAAATGGCCCCAACACCAAGAAAATACCAAACAACCCTCCCCCCTCAAACTAGAACTTTCTAAAATAAAAAGATTACAGATTTTATACTTGTCCAATTACGACTCCTTTACACTAAAATCCCTCTACACTATTAACCCTTCCAGCAGTCTCCAGAATGTGCGTGCACATTCCTCTAAACATCTTGGAAAATGGGCTATCAATATAATTACTGCTGTGAACTGAAATTACGCAAAACTGGTACTGACAGCAAGAGGTTCATCTTTAAGGCACCCAGCAAGCTGCTGAATTCAAATGCAGAAGGTACAAGAATCAGACCAGAAAAGATAGGAACAGACTTTGACATGAAGTCTTGTATCACAAGAACCAGAACAGAATGTGTGACTGCTATTTAATAATTAAAGACTTAGTAGGCTTAGTCAGGGAGACGAGAGTTAAAATGGGTTCAGGGAAGGGGAAGGATTAGAGTGGACAGTCATCTATAAGAGGTTCTGCATCCAGATAGGGAGCTAGAAAGAACAGAGACCTGCTAACTCATGGTACCCAGGAAATTTGAATTAAGAACTAACATGAAGAATAGGCATCGTATTTGCCTCTATTTAGGGTCACAAAGGATACAGTGAAAGCTTCTGTCACAGCTACTCAGTTAAACCTTAGGTATAAGCCTGCCAATAGGAAGGACAGAAAAAATTCTGGTCTTGCTAATGCATGTGGATCTCAATGTACTTTGATGACCCTCTACCTCCCCCAAAACAAAACAGGAACTGCTTTTTACTTACTATGTCAAAAAGCAAGATCAGGCTACCACTATTGCTGCACCTCTTGTTGAATATTGTAAGTGGAATTATTTCAAATACTTTATTTCACTGGACAAATTTTCAAAGAAGACATAAATTAGGGCATATGGTTCATAACATTTTCACTTCCTTTCACTGCAACCCATTTCACTAGTTTTACACTTCATCAATTTAAGCATTATTGCTAATATGTTAACATTGAAACTGTCAGAAGAGAAAAAAAAAATCTAAATGTCTAATTAGAAAACCATGATGGCCATTTTGGAAAGTAGTGTTACATTTTCTATCTACATCCAATACATATGAAAGCAATGAGCTCAGAAACAAAATGCAGAGCTAACAGGCCTACAGGTTTCTGTGCAGAGCAAGAGCTTTTTTACTGCTCACTTGGGTACAAGGGAAAAGTGAATCCCCAGGGTACAGAATCCCCATCTCTAAGATTTACAGCTACACAACAACAGTGCAGAGCATTAAAACAGAGCATGAAAACGTCTGTTTTACCAAAGCATAAAACCAAGGGCAAGTAACATTTTTTATGTTAAGCGTAACACTTGCCTACACACAAATGAATCAACAACAATAACACATGAAGATCACATCTCTGACTAACACCAGAGAAGTTAACTGCTAGCATCAGAAAAGCTGTTTTCTACCCAAATCTTTGTAATGAAATGTGAAACAATATTTCAAACACCAACAGGTGCCAAAAAAAAAATCATTCAAGGAGACAACAAAAAGAAGAAACACATGGAAAAGCTTTCACAAAATATGAAGAGAGCTAAAGTCTCTAGTACAATGCATTGTGTGACTTAAGAGTCGCTGAAAAATTTCAAAGGAACTCCTAGAACCTTTCTGAATGTATGTGAAGTTCGCTTCTTCAAATGAAGCAAGACATTTCTGTTGTATGCTAAGAATTCATCTTCAGGTGATATTAGTGTCTTAAAAGCATGACTGATGAATCAAAATTATCACAGGAGGGGATTCATAGTGATGTCAAGCTTAGGAATTCTAGAAATATGAAAGCCTTTGTACTACAAAACAACTGGGCTGTTCAAAAACAGAATATATAACATGTCCATGCTCCTGAAGAATTAGGCCTGTAGATAACACCTTTGAAAACACCAGCAACTGAAAGGTACCCCACTGCAGTTTATTAACAGACCATTACACGCTTTCACAATTTACTAGTTAAATATACAACACTATTCACCATATAGAAAGGGAGGCCCTGCATAATAACACATTATACCTACAGTAGCTACTGTTTCTTTTCTGAACTGAGAACCTTTCCTAATGTTTTTCATACTGTATTTTTAAAATAATATTTGGTACACTGTAGCATAGCTACTAAGGCTGTAATACTGCAATGCAATAGACTTCTTTGAAGAGGTAACCTTTAGTATGTAAGATTGGAGGTGGGAGGGTTAATAAGACTTTTTTCTAGATGCCAAAGCTGAAGAGTTTCTCTTCCTAGTCTTCATATTTTTAGGAAACCATAAGACTGATCCCATCAGTGATTCCTCGTTTTATAAAAAAGCTTTTATATAGTACCCATATTACATATTATATATACATCAAGATCTTTCTCATAAGACTTAAAAAAAAAACCCTGAAGTGGAGAAAAAATACTTCCTCAATTCATTCAGGCAAGTAGTTGCCTACCACAACCAGACCCCTACATTCATTCACAAGCATTTAGTTCTCCTGCACCTAGTTTAACACTCCACAGGCAAGCTAGACATTCCCCCTGCCACAACAGTCATTTACACAGTATTTGCTCCTCAGAATGAGTGACTGTAGCAGCTCCAAGCTCTTTTCAAAGCACTGCCAACATACTGAGCTGCTGCACCACAATTAAGAAGTTTCCCTCTCACATCAGCGCAGTGGAGATGCATTAATAATCATTACAAGTTATTACTAACATCGCACCAAAACACGACACTAGCATTTTTTGTTTAAAGGAAGTTTGTTCAAAAAAAGCACTCGATGAAATCTATTGTAAGCTGTGAGGCATTCCTGTCTCTTCTGTCTGCTTCTCAAGCTTTTGTAACAATAGAGAGTGTATGCAGTCGATTAGTGTTTAGAATAACTTTACTCTTCTCCTTGCATCATCCTTATAAATGGTTCTCCTATGAGTTAGTTATTTGATCTCAACATATTAGAAACAGCACAAAAGTGCAGTTCTCTGTACTGCTCCATAACCAATGAGCTTGTCTTCTGCTAAAAGCTTCTCTTGAAAGTGCCATCACTTGCTAAAGTCAGGCATCAGAACTGTTCCTCCAGACACCATCCCCTACTTTGAAGACAGGCAGACAACATTTTCTCCACTTTTTGCAACTAAAGTACAAGCTGAAGTACATCTGAATACACAGTTGACTGTTTAGAGCTGTGCTCTCCCTTATGCATCCTATGAGGCCAAATTCTTACAGGAAGTAATTGCTAGAAAAATTAGGACTCTCATAAGGACTTAAGATCAATACACACTACATCATCACATCTGCATCTTATTTCATGCAGTGACACTAAAATGTTACTGATGCAGTCCAAGCGCAGTACACCAGCAGCGACCAAAACCTGTACCACAATATTCTGTAACTCCAGGCTGAATCTTTGAGCACTGATTTCTTAATGTGAAAATTATACAGCTTTTATGAACTACTTCAATTCTTCTTGAATATAATTTAAATTGCTCTTTCTACTTAACACCAGCAACATTTGTGTCTCAAATGGGAAGGAATCCTCAAGAGATCTGGGTTCCAGTTTGCTTGTTTATTTCAGTACTGTTTGAATACAGAACAGTAACCCTACACTGACCTCGAGAACGTTCTGGGAGGAGAAACACTATGTACCCTAATTTCTTCAGGAATCAGCGCAGTTCCTGCTGGTTTCTTGATGCCTGTTTCTCCTAACAAATCAAACACTAAACAGTCTTGGAAAAATCTAATGTTAGTCTCTCCCATGAAAATTTATGTTCATATATGAAAAAGGAATACATTCACTATCATTCAATATAAGAGTATTTCTCTAATAAATGAAACATCACTGTGAAGCAGTCAAAGATAATACAGCGCAGTCCACCTGAAGAAAAATCTCAAGAGGTAGTCCATTACAGACATTAAAATTGATACTATACCTGCTTTACTTATTGTCTACATGCAAATTATCCACATACTTCCAGCCACAAAGAAGAAAATTAACACCGCATTCATCAAGATAATTTATTCTTGTGTTATTGGATCCACAGAACAAATTACATCTACCTGTACTATCTTCCTTCTCTGTACTGTACTTCTTACCATCTCCACCAAAAAGTTCCATCTAAAAATACTGATTAGTAGAATCAGCCACCCATGTTGTTTATGGGTCACTTGCAATCTGTTCTTTGAACTAAAGATGATCTTTGCAATAAAGAACAGAGTTAGTTCTCTACACAGGCTTGAACAATACTTCAAAGTTTGATGCACACAATCCGCTCTCCTGCATTTCTACTACCTGGGAAAAGCAAGGCAACTAAAGTTCAGTGTCTGAAAATAGGATCCTTCTCACCTAAATTATAGCTATAAGGACAAGGCATCTTGTGAGTGATAGAACCATTCTGAAGAGGGTCCTCTCTGTGCCGTCTCTTAACCTTATCCAAGAGCCCAACGGAACAAATTACACAAACATGTAAGTAGCTTGTTGGGTCAACAGTCCTGCCACAAAAAACCTGGAGCTGCATACAGAGGGCACCTTCCTGAAAATCACTTGTTCTTTGTCAAGACAAAATTTGGAATGCTGAAGTCTCAAACGAGTTTTGCAGCTATGGTACAATTATTCTTCTTATGTTGCTTCACCATATAAAGATGATTTCATGTCCTGTCTACGATCATCCTACACTGAAATCCAGAAATTGATGCTTGGCACAGCAGGATTCACTCAATAACAGTTCTCACTTTCCTCTGAGGATCTGTATGCAACAAAATCAATTAACATTTGCTACACATGTAACACAGCAACAGGGTGGAGCCCTCATTTCATGTAAATTAGTGTAGTTCCTCTGACTTGGAAGAACTTCACCAAATTTCATCAGCTCAAACTCTCACGCCGTGCTTTTGAATAGCTTGCTCTGTCACTAGGGAGGCAAGGATCATAAAATTTGAGTGCCAAGAACAGTAAGTGGTCAATTCAATTTGTTACCCTCTTTAGGATAACATTTTATTCCTCTTGTTTTCAGAAGGAAGAAAAATGGGTCTGAATTTATGAAAACTGTCACGCAGGGATAGTGGGTGGAAAACTGTCCTGAAGCCATAATCTCAGATCTGATTACTTCAACACAAACAAAAAACCCATTCATAACCTAATCTTTATTGAAGTCACTGACATTTCTTTACTGTTTTTAAACTTGAGCGAACTGGCAACATGCTGTGTGAAGTAGTGCTTCAATTTGATTTGGTTTGTGTTACTTACAGTGTAATTAAAAAGGGAAGTATCTATTGTAATCGACTACCAGGCTTTTTAAAACAACTAACAGGGGCTTTAACATTTTCAAATCACTGTTACTGACCAAATTTTAAAATACATGCACATTTAGGGAAGAAAATCCTAGTATAGAGAAACCTTTATTGTGTTAAAAAAGGGAAAAAAAAAACCATCTACTGATAAAAACCCTGATATTAGTGGTACGGCTGCTACACTTAAGACATAAACATCCAACAGGTCATCTAATCTTGCCATTAAAAGGTCTGAATTTGCTAATGCACCTCAGAGCTTAAATAAAGCTGTCATAAAAGGCAGTAACAATAAAACTAACTTAAATGTGTATTTTGTTATATAAAGGAATGAAATGGAAAATGGAAATACTAATAAAATATTCACTGCACTGACTGTTGATGAACTAAATGGCAGTACAATTTCATGAACATCAGCTGGACTGCATTAAAGTTTAAAAGTATTTTGGTTTTTTTCCTAATTACCTTTACGGTTGGCTTAATCATGTAGCTAGTTAGAAATTCCAGCCCTCAATCCTCTACTGCAGCAATGCACTGAAGTCCAAGCTACCCATGCACTAGCAACCCATCACTGTTAACTTCAAGAGCTAGCAAAGATCAAGGAGGCAGTCTCTCCTACACCACTACAGTCACAAGCAAGGTACAATACGTTAAAAATTATTTAATTAGTAAAGGTTATGTAATAAAATAAAAAAAAGAGGATGAATCTGAAATTCTTCACACTACCTACCCGTTAAAAATACCCACCATCCTAAACACAGAGAGTTTCACTTTCCTCCCATCAATACTGACAGATTACTGTGAGAGAAAATTAAATGAACAGTATGAACTCAATAAGGGGAGAATTCAAGTGACCTACATGTTAATCTGTCAAAAAGTACATGCCAATTGAATTGTTATGGCCAGGCACCAGGCAGAAACCGACAGGTCCTGGAAACACCGTCAAATCACTAACACACCGTCTGCTTCTGCATGAGCACAGAATCCTGCTGGCTTGCATCTCTTCATTTGGGGTTGATCTTGGGAACTACTTGATGCACCTGAATAAATCCAATGAAGGTTAAGCTAGCTGAAGTGCTCTTTTTCTTTCCCATTTTAGCACAGTTTATTAAAAGCTGCATTTCAAGTAATGAGGAACACAAATCACACTTTTTTTTTTTTTAATGGTGTGTGGAGTTAACTCACATTTTTTTCCTCAGTTACTTCAAGTACTGAAAAAAAAATTATAATCCTTTAGGTTGAGAAATGACCAAGTTGATGCCAGCTATTCTTTAAGTAACCAATCTGTCAATAGGTTAGAAGACAGTTACGTATAAGAAAAATAAGATGTGTATTGCATCAACTGGATTCCCAGTAATTCAAGTTCTTCATTTTCAAACATGCATATTGGAAGTCTTTGCATTTCCAAATTCTAAACAGGAATCTACAAACGCCAGTAATGTCAGTTAAACATTTCAATTGACTGATAAAATTATTTTGTTAAGTACAACTAAGACAATCATATGTTTAAGAAGCAACTTTATACTATGCATTAGTGAGTCAACAAGTAACCAGCAGTTATTGGTATGAGTGCAGGTACCAAACCAGATGACCAGATACAATAAAAAAGAAGCTTTCCCATGACTTCAATACAGTAACACTGCAGAATCCACTGCAACTCTATATGTTACGTTATTCTATTCTCTCTCTAACGCTGGCCACACACAGTGCAAGAAAACTGTAACCTCATACAACTTGTTCCACAGCTGGAAAAGAAGCAAAACCTTTCTTGTTTTAGAGACCTAAAACGGGAAGAGTCACTCAATGACTGTCGAACTTACTAACTTGGTCATCACTCACCTGCTTTAAAACGATGTTTCTGCTCAGCTGTCCTAAAATGAAAATGGAGGGGAAAACAATCTAACTGGAAAGGCAAAAGGTTTTAAACACTATGCTTTAAAAGAGAAGAGAGATACTTTTAAGCAAAACAGCAACTCTTGTCAAAAGAGATTAAAGCAAAACCTCCCTGAATGGCACTGAATAAGCAAGAGTCCTGCAGCTGGGATACCCACTCATTCTAAAAGCAAGAAACTGTTTACAAGTAACCATTGCTGCAATCTTGAATTTCTGCAGACCCATAAATTTCCTAAGCTTTCCAAGAATAAAACTGTGCAGGCTTAAAAAGTTCTTCTCTAAAACGTGAACATGTGTAGATGGATTGGTAAACTTTACAGAATATCTTGGGACCTACCACAGATAGACTGATGAGTCCTATTACCTGGAAAGTAACACCATAAAAGGTATTTGCACTCCAGGAACTGCTTAAAGGGGACACAACTGCAGTGCCTGGATGCTAATCAGCTCCCAATTAGTTTCAAAGCAAGCTGAATCCACATAGAGTACCCACTTAGCAGTAGCCCTGCAAAGACAGCAGTCACTTACAGCAAAGCACACCTACCAGTATCCCTACCATGCTGATGACAAAGACATTTATACTGCTTTTTCCTACAAAAAGCATTTTGGGGAGATTCCAGCTCCATCTTTAGTAATAATGGGAGGACTCCGTATTAGAGAACCCTTGACTACCCTCCGTACTAAACAATGATACAGTCAAGTATGAGCAATTCTAGCAGCCTTAGTATTATGTCATGATTGTCTGCCTTTTCACAAACGTCCTCTAAATGTAACTTCCTAGTAACTACTCACTGAAGAAAAGCACCTCCTAAAACCACAGGGACACTGCCTAACATGTAAATCTGAAGTTTTTGTAAGACAGCATTATGCCTGCTAAAATAAAACAAAACGGCAAGCACACATGCATGATACAATTATTTGATTCAACACAATATAAATTAGGTCAGACTCCTCTTCAGAGAATTCTGTGTCAAAAACTAGGTGGTCCACTAAATTTCTATTCATTTGCCTTCAGGCTTGGGTTATTGCACAGACTTTCAAGAAACGGATGTCCTTCTACCCACAAGAGTAATCACTTAGGGGAGCGTGAGGGGGCAGAATCTCTCAGTGTAACTGCTTGACAGTATCTGGAGATCTGAGAAATCTTTATATAATAAAAAGAGTGGCTGATAGATCTTTGCATATAAGACATACCTACATGCAACCATACACACAGATATACAAAATTCAACCCAGAAAAAAAACAGCAATGTTTTTTGTGTACTTAGGTATTACACTGTCCTATTTTTTATAGTTGTACATTAAGAAAAGTAACCATTTATGCATCCTCGTTAAACCAACAGTAATGGAATGACAGAAGCACTATCTGCAAAGGATTATGGGCTGGAAACTCTGTCCTGAACCTGCTCCCCAGCATGCTCCTCCTGCTCAGAACACTGCATTTCTAAAAGCTCACCCCCCCCCCCACCATCTCTTCTGATTCTATAAGCAACTGAAGTAAATCTTAACAGCTCCAAGACCATGCCAGCTACTTCGCCTATCTAAGAAGAGAATGAAGTCAAAGTGAGATGTAACAAGTAGTCCTTCAGCAGTCCTGTTGCACTGCTGTGAACAGATTTGGTCAGGAAATGCAGCTTAGCCTAAATAGCTCAGTCCTTGATAACTGCTTCCCCCACAGATGGGACATAACAGCATACAGCCTCTGCACCTGCACAGACACACAACTGGTCAGGATAAGAGCTTCGCTCCAACTCCTCAAAAGCAATACACTGATTAAGAGACAAAAAATGGAAATGGAAGAATCATTCATGGATTAAATGCTTAAACCACCACTGTAAAATGTGATTTTGCTGGAGCCAGGCTGGGCAAAATCTAATGTTAAGAACAAAATACAGAGTTGAAAGTTCTCCATGTGACAAGTTCAAGTACAAAAATGAAAATATTTAAATCTAATTAATTACTTCATTTAGAACATATTCTTTTCATTCTGCTGCATCAAAATACCCATAATGGAACAGCGAAACAGTGCAGCTGATGAAGTCAAGCATACCCTTACAAAGGCTGGCAAATTTGCAGAACAGCACTTGAGGTTCAGATTAGTAAAATCCTAATGAGTATCTATTCTAATATCTATGTAATTGCATGGACTACATTTGCAAATCCTACAACTATTAAAAAAAAAACCAAAAAAGGAAACCATACTGGTACTACAACTGAAGTCCAGACTGCGTTTTTAGTGTCAGCTGAAGGAATATAAGTGAGAACCTGGAAGAATGAAGACTCCTACAAGAAAGGAAGAATTGCAATAAAGTCTTCCAGTTCTTTCCCACATCACGATATACTTCAATCTGGTGCTCCAAGTTCCAATGTCAACATAGTGAACTGCACAGTTTTTGCCAGATACACCAAAACTGCTTCTATATTTTACCTAATGATTGCAGTACCATTAGTGCCCACCTCTTCATGCACGCTGTACGAGGAGCTGGGTGCCCAGTACAACTACCTTAAAGACCCTCTTCAAACTACATATGCTGCTGCCACACTACACCTTATAAGGCTTTACACACCCTTTTGGGAGTCAGCACGTGGCATCTCTGCACCTCATCTTCCTGCCCATGCAAACAGGAAAGTAATTCTCACAAACCCACCAGGCAGGTGAATGATTTAAAGACAGAATTAGGACTGTAAGAATGAAGCCACAGAACGGCTGAAGGCAAGCACTGCTGAAATAATATCAAACCTTATAGGACATACAAGAGACCAAGTAATAACATACTTCTACTCCTAAGTAACTGGCTGAGAAAATGTATTGTGATCCGGCAACTCTGATTAATTTTGCAAGAATACTTGGGTAGTGTTTACAAAAATCAAGTCATTACCTTGACTAAACATTGACTTGGACGCTTAACTTTAACCATCAAGACCTTGACTAAATATTGACTGGGAAAGTTAATTTGAACTACAAAGTCTAGACAACCTTGGTCCTCTTTGCCAGTATTTACTATCATTTTAAAATGTAAACACAATTGTAAAAATAGAGGTTCTCCCGTCAAACAAATATTTAACTTGAGTAGCTTGTCTGTCGCTAAATTCAACACAATCATCTTGCAAAATTTGAAATCTATAATATTTAAAAGAAAACAGGCCTCTTATGAATTGAGAGGGAAAGGTCAGTCTTCCTGTGCTTTACTTGAGCAATAACCTCTCAAAAGTATTAAAAAATAATCACAAGATTCATGGTTTATACATTTTTTGATACATACAAGCAGAAGTCTGCCAACATATATTTAAAAAATTCTGCCTTGCCCAAAGAACCAAGCAAGCTGACCACTAGGACAACGTGTTCATTCTGGTATGTCTACTTTTGAAGCCCTAGAAGCAGCTACTTCAAGTCTACATCCTCCACTATTGGTACCACTTCATCATGTGAGGCCACGGGTCAAAGGATACACAACAGGGTCTTTCACTAGCTGAGCTAAAAAAAAAAGAAAAAGAAGAAAATCAATTTCAATCCTCCTAAGATGAAACCACTGATGTGTGCAGTCACTAAAGTCCCGAAGGTAATCCTACAAGAAAACATGATGGTGTCCTCCATCACCGTGCTGAGATATTGTTAAAAGTGCAGCAAAACCACCTATGAGGTATAGTCCAATATCAGCATCTATATCAAAACACTCCAAACAATAGATCTGAACTTTTAGACCGATGTGAGTAGCGCATTTGAAATGTGGTAATGATAAAGGAGCAGGGAATCATGTTTCAGAAAGGTGTGATGTATGTGGCTAGAGAAATAAACAATGACTGTGAATCACTAATTCCACCTACTCACTTCAAGAGTTTAAAAGTTCTTTCTAGCTTTGTGCCTCAATTCCTTTTCTAATATATCAGCTGCTTTCAGCACACTCGATGAAGAATAGCTTAAGAGCAAATATAAATTTCATCTATGAGTGGAAATATCAAACTAACCAGTGAAAATTTGCTCTTCCGTTATTTTTGAGTGTGGTAGTAAGGGACAGATTGATGCTGGCATCACGGGGGGGTGGGGAATGGAACAATAAACAACACAATCACCGGCAGTTTAACCCAGCGCTGTGTCTTGCAACGGAAACATACTGTGAAACAGCTTGCAAGATAAGCTCCATCAACGATAAGTAATTTTTATTCCATTTGAGTGGCTGAAAACAATAAACATGATTAAAAGCTTCAGACATGCATTCAGAATTTAGACAAATGGCCAGGAGTCCCAAGGACTTTGCTTTTGAAACTACTTCGGAGAAAGACCTAAACATGAGCTTAAGCGGTTTGAAAAGTACAATAGAACAGAAGTTCACGGGGAAATTTAAAACTTCCCAGTCATCTGCAGCTCCACGACCGTCCCCTACAGAAACGTGCCCTGCTCTTCACCGTTCGGCTGAACGCCGGTCCCAGCCGCCCCCGGCCCCGCTTTACCATCCGCAGCGGCGTTTCAACGAACGCGATGGGCACGACCGGGAGCTCCCAGGGCTCCGAACACCCGGTCGAACACCGGAGAGCTGCGGCTGCGGCCCCGGGAGCTGCCCCCCCGGGCTTCTCCCGCAGCATCCGAGCGGCTCCAGTCCCGGAGCGACGCGTCCAGCCGGGAGCGTCCGCTAAGGCGCTGCTGCGACTCGCTGACTACACACACAACACCAACAAGCAGGCAAAACATTCAGACTGGGCTTTCTGTTCGGTCTTCTTTCTTTTTTGGGGTGGTTTTTTTTTTCCCTCCGCAAAATACAACAATGTAACGGCGACGGCCGGGAACGCACCGCGCCTTTAGAGCAAGTGTTGGGCTGAGCCCCGCGGCGGGGAGCGGGCTCGGCTCCCCCCGAGCTGCCCGGTCCCGTGCCCCGGGGGTCACCCCCGCCCCGACTCACCCCGGCGGGTCCCTCCGTGCCTTTTCCTCTCTCTCGGCCCCCACCCTGCCCGGAGCACCGTGCGAGAGACTGGGCTGGGAGAGGGGCAGCCGCGCACCCCGCTCCCCTCCGAACCGACAACTTCCCGCGATTTCAGCCCCTTCCCCGCCGGGCGAAGCGAGGGGAGGACGGGCGAACCCCCTTCTTCCTCCCGCGGCCGGACACGGGCTCCCCGGCTGCGCTCGCCCCGGCCCGAGGGAGCCCTCACCTGCCCCGGCGAGCCCTCTCCTCCTGGCGTTCCTCTGCTCCCCATCGTGGGCGCAGCAGCTGCTGTTATTCCTTAGGATACACATGGCTCGTCCATGCCGGGAGAGCCGCCTCCCCGGCCTCCGCCAGTGCGGCGCCGCGGCCGGAGGGAGGGGAAAAGGGAGGCGGGCGGCGAGCTGCGGGGGGGCCGCTCCCCTCCGCCGCCTCCTCCTCCTCTCGCAGGGCCGGGGGTCTCGGGGCGGACGGCGCCTCCCCCGCCGCCTGTCCCTGTGCCCCCGCTGAGCCCCCCGGTTCGCGGTGTCGGGAGGGTTTTTCCCCGCTGGGGGGTCCCTACCCACGCGAGGAACCTGCCCCCGCCCGGCCGGGGGTCCCCGCCGTGCCCGGGGCCGAGCGGTTCTCATGGCTCCTCTCAGTCACCCATGAAAATTTAATGAGGCGTTTAGGGCTGTTACCTTCCGAGGCGGCGGAGGCGGCGCGGTTAGCCTAAGGCTCGCCCTGCCGAGCCGAGGGGTCCGTGCCGGGCGGATCACAAGCCGTGGGGAGGCTCGCCTTTCAACACAAAATTCACGACCCGTTAAACTTACTCTGCGATAACAGCTTCTTTACAAACGGAGACCCGTGGAAAACGGAGGCTGTCGTGCGCTTCCTGAAGGGATTTACATACAGAAGAGAGTGCACCGCTATTTCACCAGTATTATCTCCCATCAAAGCATAAAAGCGGCTCTGCTGTAGCTAACTGAGGTAAACGACCGAAAGAAAAGCTTTTCGCAGCCGCCAAATAGATCTGATTCACCTCCCAGGTCTGAGTGGCAGCTTCTCCTTCAGCTCCAGCCACCACAGAGTATCCAGCCCGACCAGAAACATAGTGAGACGTTGTGCTAGACACACGGATATCTAACCGCTGCTGCGCGCTCTTCGAGGTGACAGTCAAGGAGTCATCCAAGATATTCACAAAGTAGAAAGACGTCTACAGGTTATTTACCTCCCAGCTGACAGGCAGGAGACCCGCACCAATGCAGGAGTGTGTGTAACGGGCAGGGAGCAAGGCTGAACCCACAGAGATCCACGCAGAGATCCAATAACATTCTCCAATATTTTCAGTCTTCCTCAATTGTTCTTTCCATAGTACATTAGCTATTACACATAAAAGATAACCTTTATGACGCTACAAAAATGCACTTCAAAAGTCATACCACATTTATAGAAGTAGTTGATGGAATAGGGACTCTTACCATACACCTGTTTTCTTCAATTCCATTTATTACAGAAATGAAAGGTGGGATTATCAATTGAACCCACTCATTCTAATGGGGATGTAAAAAAAATAAGTCTTAGTAATAAACTTAACTGGAGCAGTATTCCTTACTGGTGAGAATCTCGCTGTCTCGGGAAGACAAAGAACTTAAGAAAAAACAAAGTAATAGAAGTCACCTTTCCATTAGGAAATGACAGACAGCATCATAGAATCATAGAATCACCAGGTTGGAAAAGACCCATTGGATCATCGAGTCCAACAATTCCTATCAAACACTAAACCATGCCCCTCAGCACCTCACCCACCTGTCCTTTAAACACCTCCAGGGAAGGTGAATCAGCCCCCTCCCTGGGCAGCCTCTGCCAGTGCCCAATGACCCTTTCCGTGAAATACTTGTTCTTGACATCAAGCCTGAACCTCCCCTGGCAGAGCTTGAGGCCATTCCCTCTTGTCCTGTCCCCTGTCACTCGGAAGAAGAGGCCAGCACCCTCCTCTCCACAACCTCCTGTCAGGGAGCTGTAGAGAGCAATGAGGTCTCCCCTCAGCCTCCTCTTCTCCAGGCTAAAGAACCCCAGCTCTCTCAGCTGTTCCTCATAAAGCCTGTTCTCCAGCCCCTTCACCAGCTTTGTTGCTCAAGGTATCCTTTAGGTAACACGTGACTATGCTTGCCTATAAGTATCAATTCCAATAAAATGTTGGTGATCCCCAGTTTCCAAAAGATTTTTTTTTTTGTTGGAGAAATGGTAAATTAAACGCTCTGTGCCCTTGCCCGTTACACCGTAGAATGAAGTAGCATTGATCATGTTGCTGGCCTTCCCGAGGTCCTGCACTTTACAGGAGGGGTGCTAGCTGTTGATTAAGAGAAGAAGGAATTTTGAGTAAGTGTAAACTTACATTCTCATTTCTGAATTTATGGATGCAAGCCACACTTCCTAACAATATTTTTGAAATATAAAAGACTGTACTAGCTCACAGCTTGTAATATGAATGCAAATGAACTTGTAATTATACTACGCAATTTTCTACTTTTTAAAAATACCTATGAAAATAGAACAGACCTGAAGAGTGATATGAACTGCAGTTCTTCATTGTGTTCCTCCATTATGCAGAAGTTGCCATAAGCAATCTGCTCTGTTTTAATGTATATTTTAGGCCATACCTTTGCAACACACATTTTCACATGACAACATTTATATGGTCACAGTTCCTTCTCTCCAGTCAAAAACATGACAAGGAAGCAAAGGAGCAAGAAATCTGGTGTGATGATAGGCATAGCCTTCTTTTGTCTTTATCTGTAAAGATCATTTAAACTCAGCATTGCTGTATTCTGCTTTCTGATGACGTACTATACCATCACAGATTAAATAATAAACCATGGAGAGTTATATATTAAGAACTGTAAGATAAAGACATAATTTCCACTAAACGTTGACCAGCTGGAATAGCTGAATATAGGAACCTGAGAAAGTAGTTCTCTAAACTACTTTTCCTGTGTTGAATAGTCGCCTCTGCAGCACTCAGTCCCTCAGTACTTGTAAAAATAACTGAAGGGAAAATAGTATCATCTTCTTAGTTCTTGATCAGACTTGAGCTAACAGGACAATGATCATAAGCCATTTAAGTGTTCCAGTACACATTAGCTGAGACAGGGATGAATTCAATGTTACAAACAAGAGCAGTGCATAAATTGTTTAAAGAATTGCCTCAAAATTGCCTAAAATATCCGCTACTGATACCTGCACACTTGGATTTTAAGTAATTTGTTATACTACCCAATGTACAATAAGAACTACAGTTGCTAGTAAACCACTGTGAGAAGTACCCCACAGAGCAAAAATGTTTACCTGGAAATAAGAGATAATTCACAGGATAGTTATTTACAGTGAATTCACTGATAATTCACGGTCAAGTTTTCTGACTCCCTAGGAAAAGAGTAGTCAAAAATCTTCCCAGTTTTACCTTATATGCCAGTTAATCAGCATCAGCTAACCCTGGTTAGACACACAAGCTAAGAATGGAGGGAGTTTCCTTCCAGAGAAGACTCAAATGAGGACCATTTGCTGAAAGATGGATCCCCAGAGCTTCCCTTCCTAAGATCTGCTCTGGTGATGCAGTTTTTTATCATTCTGCTGGCTACAGAGAAGAAAGTTTTCTTTTTTTTTTAATCCACAGAGTTTTGTACAGCTACAAGCCTATGTGTTTCTCACATTAAATGCTCAAATAGTACCCTGCTGTAAAATTAGTATCGTCCTGCATAAACAGTAAGTCACAAGGCCGTAAGACCTGTACAGTTATTGTCAGTACACATGGAACACCCCTTAGTCTTAATGAGAACTGGATATTCTCTGAGATGGAATATAGGTCTTACTATCATTACACTAATTCATGTATTTCAAGCTGTGCTCATTATAAAGGGCTACTAAGCAATATTGCAGAGAAGTTTTAAGATCCTTAAGAAGGAGCTTTAGGTGGTGCTTTCAAAGAATCTAGGAGCAGAAGATATTTGTAGCACTTTATTTGATTAAATCATGATTTTTGGAGTGGGTAGTCAAATATTTGAAAAGAGAATCAGCCATTAACATCTTACTAAAAAGATGCAGACCATCCCTTGCCAACTGAGCTCTCAAAACGTCAGCTTCCTCACAAAACCACTCTTCACATTCACTGATCTATATTGTAGCCCCCAGCAGGATCATCTTGATCACTCTGGAGAAACTCTACGTGAATAGTTCCTCACACAATAGTGGTTTCAGTTTAATAAGTTCCTCTAAGGCAATTAAGTACTGACTGAAAATAATACCTGCTGCATTATCAGTGGCTATCGTAGTCCATCTCTTACCATTGTAGCAACACAGTTAGCTCCCTTGCCATTCTGTAGAATTAATCATTATTTCATATTCATCCTCAGTTTTCTTAGATTGGAAGAAAATCAGTGCTCTCCTTTCACTAAAGATCTATTATGGATATTTTCTTACCCACTCAGCTGATAGGTGACTGAACAGAATATGTTGCCAAACACTACTCTTGCCCATCAAAAAGATCTATGTAGAAAAATTGTGGTGATCCTTTATGTAAAATTAGAAGCCCCTCTATCTTTCAGCAGTGAGTGGTACATCAGGAAGACATTATGATAATTCTTGTCCAGACAGTGCAATCTGTTAACATGTATTATCCTGAAAAATCCCAGATATCTATTAAAAACCAGCACATGAAAATACTTAAAATGAAATTAAGTCTGGAAAGTTCCAGAGAGGCCTCACTGATTTCTGAAGACGGACCTGCATACATTCGTACTGCATTACAACTCAGTCACAGAAAGAAACCTTCTTTTCAACCATCTCATCAAAGATTGCATAATCTTGTAGTTAGACATGCAAAAAGGATTCAGGAGCTTAGTTCAAACCTCAGCTCTGTCAATGACTAGTTGTGTGACCTTGGATAACACAACCTATACCTTTTCTATGTTCAGCTCCACCACACCTATATCACAGGCCTACTATGAGACTCTCCAATAAGATCTGGAAAGACCACAAAGACATGCAAGGATGTGTAACGCTACACAGACACTAGCCACTGCTACGCATCTGACCGTTCATTCAATTTTGAGTCCCAGGAGGAAAAATAGTAAGATCTTATTGTTGTGTCTGCTAGCTGATGTTATTCTCCATCACATGTTCGAAATGTTACTGAACTAACCCTAATGAACTTTTTCCTCAACTGCAAAAGAGCAGCTCCAAGACACATTCTAAGACTGCCCCTCTAGAATCAGTCTTCAAGTAGATGGCAGCAAATAGATGCCCATCTTGCCAAATAATGGAATTCATGAAAGCAGCTGGAGATTATGAACCACATTATTTCCCAGATGCCCATGAAAGAATCTGCAATTCTTCAAGTACAGTGATCAATTTCTTCACAAATCCAAACTGCTTCATATTTCAAATCCTTTTTGGCAAGGTATATTTCCCTTCACAGCCAATTAACTGCAAACTAATTTAGAGTGGGTTTGCTTTTGCAAACATAAGTGTCAGGTTCCAACAGAGAATGTGTTGCTAAGAGCATGATATATGCACACATTCTGAGTTCCATTGTTCTCTCATACCCCCCAGACATCACTGATGATCCACCTGAGAAATCTCTGAATTTAACAAGCTTCTTTCTAGGAAAAGTTCACAGATGAAGAAAATCTTCAGCATCCCTTATATACTGAAAGCCCACATGTTCTGCATTGCTTTGGAAAGTACTCACACTAGTTTAAGCACACGAACTTACAAAGCAAAGGGTATCTACTGTAGTATAGAAAATGTATATCTAGTATGGAAAATATAGAAAACCTGTTTTACAGAGGATTCTGAAATTTTCCTTTATTCTGAATTAGAGAGTAAAAGGAGGTTTGAAAACTTTAAACTCTGTTTCTCCAAGAAGAAAGCTTATTGCAGCTTGTTCTTAAGATGCAGTGTGCTTTAACAAGCACTCAACACATTTAAGCTCTCTTGATCTGGACAATGCTGCAACCTCCTCTTACTAAGTATATATTTATCTTCATTATTTCTTCATTTTCAGATGTTAGCTTTACAATCAAAAACTTCAGACTCAGTGGTTCCTAAAGATCCTGGCTGTTGTCATATTCAGTGATTTTGACAGCAAAAGATCCACTTACCATTGTAAAAATCATTTTTGTTAAAAAGAGACAGACAAACATGATATTTAGGACTGTATTCCCCTCAATTTCTGCCAAAATAACAGCTATTCAGAAGACAGCAATTGTGTGTAGTGAATGTCCCCGACAAGTAAGGTACTTTTTCATTTCCTCTTATGTCACATTACATTTTCCTCTTTATATTTTCCTTTAAATATTTAGACAGAACAGGGACTTTTAAACATGTCATTGACACAAATAAATGTTTAAGCAGTCAATCTACCTTGGGTCCAGCTCTTGTCAGATCTGATCAGTTAAATATCACTGGATCTGGTCAGTAATTGGATGGAAGACCTCTCAGGAAAACTCAGGGGCTGAAGTAAGTGGCCTTAGTTATTCAGTAGGTATTTTTCTTAACCTCAGACTCATATTGAAAGATGCCCTCAGCGTGGTATTATGAGCACTAGGTGAACAAGGTATTCTCAAGTAAGATGTAATGTGCAATTTCTGTTAAGCACCAGAAAAGATTTACAACACTTTCCTTTAAAACCTCCTTAGCCCACTTCCAAGTCAGTTGAGCCCACTGCTATGTAAAATCATCTTTGAAAGTATGAAATCAATTTTTAATAATTTTTCTTCTAATTATAATACATTCTAAAAAGCTATTGTTTAAACAGTGATTTCTTTGCCTTTACTGCCTGTACACCTGACCTTTCCTTTTACCCTCTCATTTTGTTTCTGAGTGGTCAGCCTCTCATTCTAGCTCTTGGGTACCAAAGCACAGGCATGTCCTTTTGCCATTTCAGAACCAACATCAGCATTTCCAAACCCAGCTATAGTGCCTCTTCAACAGCTGCTGCTGATTGACTGTTTTGCCACTGCTGCATCATGATGGAAATGGAACTGACACTGATGGGACCATCCCCAAAGCTCATCCACCCTTCAGGCTCTGGAAGTACGTTGCCACTAAGGAATTAAGTGAGGGTGCTTCATCTGCTTAAGAACACAAGAGTTCCATGTATACAACTCAACAGTAAACAACTGCCAGGGCCAACACCTGCAGTTCAAATACAAGACCTCTGTGCTTCTGGGAACCCTACAGCACACCATGAAGTCAACATACCGGTAAAGTAGCTTCTGACATGTTGATTTTCTTTGTCCAACAAGGAGTCTAGATGCTGAAGCTCCCATTCCCCACTCACTCTACACAGTAAAGGTATGCATGAGTCTGGAAACCCTGGCTCTAGGCAGTGTGCCAGAGTTCACGCAAACATATTTGCCTAAGCTGATATTTCTGTAGTACATTTCAAAACTTGACAAATCATTACTTTCCTACCGTTGGTATTCACATTTGTTTCCCTTTAAGCTTTCCAGGCAGAAATGTAAATTCCAAGTGCCACCATAGCAACTCAGTGCAATAATATAAATCTTCAAATAACAATTTAAATGAATGGTGTTTGAAGTATTTTTATTTTGTAATACATTTATAGGTGTCAAATAGATCAGGGCTTCATTTCTAAAGGGGGTCTGCTTTTTGTCTAACAAGACAATCCTTCACTTGAAAGAGATTATAACATTAGCCTGAGACAAAACAGAGGTTTAACAAAAAATCTCAAATGCATAATATTTATTTATATCAGGAAACTGCTCAATGGCACAGTTTAGGCTCCTAAATGTCTGTGTCACTTCTTATTCCTGGCTTTCTTATTTGCATTAGATGGGAAATTATGACAGAGCCAAGACAGAATGTATATAACCCACTGTTGAAGTCTTCATCCACAAAAAGTCTTCATGCCACAAAACCAGGATAATTTCAAAGATTGTTAACAAACAGGATTTTTAAAAGACTGGTGATTGTCATATGCTCAAGGCTCAGTTTGAGACTATGCAGTGTATACATCAAAGATATGGCAGATTTTAGATACGTGGTGCCTTTGGCTAAGGTGGTATTTCTCCTAATCAGGATAACACTCAACAAGTCAGACCAAACAATGGCAGCCCTTCAACCCAATATGAGGGCCAGGTTCCAGTTTTAGATGCTAAGCACGCGCTATTGCTACTTTTGGAAGGCTTACTTTCATATACATTGTGCATCGAAGACCAAATCTGTATGCCAACCTCTAGCAAAACTGACAAAAAGCAGCATCAATATCTAGAGAAGAAGTTACATATAATCAAGGTTACATACAGTATAAAAAGAAATCCAAGTTATTGTTAAGCTGAATAACCTGTTCCTTTCTGATTCTTTCACTTCTTATTAACATCTGCCCAAGTTTATTTCCCTTTGCAATGAAGCTTGTTTCCTCAACATAAAAGTAAATTTGAACAAGACACCAAGATGTTTGTCAGCTTTCACAGCAGGGAAAAATCCATGTTGTTTAAAACCTAGGCCTTTTGAACATGCAAGCATGTTCGCTCTGGACTTTAGATACATCACAGATATGGTCATGAGCAAGTAAAAGAATGCAAATTTGACTAAATAGGTAATGGATCACAGAAGATCTATACCATTCAACTGAATAGTCATCTTCTGTTGAAATATAAGTACTTGGGACTGACAAATGTCAATAGATAACACAGCTCAGGAGTGGGTGGTAAGCAAGACGATCCATCTGGCCTGTTGATGAGGTAGAAAGAGTGCTGTAAAACTCACAGCTACAGGACTGTGACCAGGAACACATATGCAAGGGCACATGCTGGATGAGAAATGGAAGCGCACGGCTTCCTCAGCCTCATGCCCTTCTGTTAACTTCAGATCTGTAGTAATGTATGCTCCAGTCCTGCATATCCCAGCCCATGTTTGTGCTTGGTATGTGTCTCCCATGAACATACAAGCATGAATTGGATTGGAGGGAGTTCATGGGAAAATCTGCTGAAATTGAACATACCCCTAAACCAAACTAGAAGCTGATAACATTTGTATCCAGGTGGCCATAAATACACCTCCCTCCTTTTCATATTCTATTAACATCTTCTTTTTCTAATTCATGGGTGGGGGTGCAGTCTACCTGACATGCTTACTCACTGCTTTGCCTCTAACATAGTCTGGAAACTGAATCCTTCCCTTTATAGGACACTAATTTGCTACACCTTCTGAAGATGATTTTGCTCTCAGCTCTGGAAGCATGGATTTTGTACGTGTTTTGATGAGCCATCAACTATTTTAGATACTATTCAAACTCACCAACAGATTTCAAAATGAAACAAAATCTACCTCTCATCACATGCACAACAGGATATAACGGATGTCACAGAGAAACCAAGTAATAGCAGTTTTCATGGTTGAATTCAACAATTACCTCTATGATCCACTTTGTGGACTCTGCCATAAAGCTCAATAAGAACAAAAGAGAAATCTACCCCAGGAGTCCAGTGTAAACTTCTGTAAACAAAATCTAGCAAGGCACAAGCCAGAAAACCATCTGAATACACATCTTTCACACTAAAACCCATCCAAGACTTAGCTTATATATAATCTGGAATACATTATGTCCTGTTGGAGCAAAATGAGGGCATACACTCTTGGAGAAAGAACAAAGCTGATGTCTCTTCTGGGAAGAACAAAGAATATTGTGCCCATATTTAAACTATGATTTCACTTTCATTCATAGCACTTGCTGGCAGGGATGGTGCCCTGTTGGTAATTCCGTCACTGACCACTCACAGCCTGTATGAACACACTGTAACCCCTCTCTTACAAAATAACAGCATTTGGCAGCTCCTTCCAAAACCCTCTCTAGATGAAAAGTCAATGAAGATCTTTTTCTTCGGCTCATTACACAGGAGTTCTACCTGGCTTTTGTGTCCCTGTGTAATTTCTCCTGCACTGTGTACTCAAGGTTAAAATGCTGTCCTTTCCCGTTGGTGATACCTGTCACTGAACTATCAAAGCCTACACGTTAAAGAGCTTGCCAAGTGGATAGTCAAGCGATGCAAAGATAAGCCTTTGATGCGCATGGTGACCTTAGTGCATTCCCTTTAAACATCTTTAAAAAAGGAAGGGAAAGAGCCTCTTCTCTTTTCCATTTTGGGGGAGGAGGGAGTTAAGTAGCTCTTTGGGTACAGTAGCCTTTGCATTTATTGCAATTATTACAGCCCCTAGAGGCTTCAGCTGAGACCAGAATCCTTTTGTGATGAGCAGTGTAAGGCCTAAAGCAAGAGAAAAGCCTTTTCTCAATAATGCATAAACTAAACGTGGATAAAACGGCTGGTAAGAAAACATCCTTATCACTGTTTCCATAAGAAAGAAAAGAGGCATCAGGAATAAGTGAGCTTTTCCCCCAAATACCAGTGAAATCTGTGGCAAAACCGGGGTAAGGACCACATGTCTATGACACAGACCATATCTTCTGGGGATTGCAGCTGTTTCACACTGTGCATAGCATTTAAAAAGCTAATTGCATATATATATATCACAGAATCACAGAATAACCAGGTTGGAAGAGACCCACCGGATCACCGAGTCCAACCGTTCCTACCAAACACTAAACCATATCCCTCAGCACCTCGTCCACCCGTGCCTTAAACACCTCCAGGGAAGGTGACTCAACCACCTCCCTGGGCAGCCTGTTCCAGTGCCCAATGACCCTTTCTGTAAAGAATTTTTTCCTAACGTCTAGCCTAAACCTCCCCTGTCGGAGCTTGAGGCCATTCCCTCTTGTCCTGTCCCCCATCACTTGGGAGAAGAGGCCAGCACCCTCCTCTCTACAACGTCCTTTCAGGTAGTTGTAGAGAGCAATGAGGTCACCCCTCAGCCTCCTCTTCTCCAGGCTAAACAACCCCAGCTCTCTCAGCCGCTCCTCATAAGGCCTGTTCTCCAGCCCTTTCACCAGCTTAGTTGCTCTTCTCTGGACTCGCTCCAGAGCCTCAACATCCTTCTTGTGGTGAGGGGCCCAGAACTGAACACAGTATTCGAGGAGCGGTCTCACCAGTGCCGAGTACAGAGGGAGGATAACCTCCCTGGACCTGCTGGTCACGCCGTTTCTGATACAAGCCAAGATGCCATTGGCCTTCTTGGCCACCTGGGCACACTGCTGGCTCATATTCAGTCGGCTGTCAACCAACACCCCCAGGTCCCTCTCCTCCAGGCAGCTTTCTAGACAGACTTCTCCCAGTCTGTAGCACTGCATAGGGTTGTTGTGCCCCAAGTGAAGGACCCGGCATTTGGCCTTGTTAAACCTCATGCCATTGGACTCTGCCCAGCGGTCCAGCCTGTTCAGATCCCTTTGCAGAGCCTCCCGACCCTCCAGCAGATCGACACTTCCACCCAGCTTAGTGTCGTCCGCAAACTTGCTAAGGGTGCATTCGATGCCTTCATCCAGGTCATTGATGAAGACATTGAACAGGGCTGGACCCAGCACTGAGCCCTGGGGAACCCCACTTGTCACTGGCCTCCAGCTGGATTTCACACCATTTCCCACCACTCTCTGGGCCCGGCCATCCAACCAGTTTTCCACCCAGGAGAGTGTGCGCCTGTCCAGGCCAGAAGCTGACAGTTTCCGAAGCAGAATGCTGTGGGAAACTGTGTCAAAGGCTTTGCTGAAGTCCAGGAAGACCACATCCACAGCCTTTCCCTCATCCAGTAGCCGGGTCACTTTGTCATAGAAGGCGATCAGGTTAGTCTGGCAAGACCTGCCTTTTGTGAACCCATGTTGACTGGGCCTGATCACCCGGTTCTCTTGCATGTGCCTCATGATAGCACTCAAGATCACCTGTTCCATGACTTTCCCTGGCACTGAGGTCAGACTGACAGGCCTGTAGTTTCCTGGGTCCTCCCTGCGGCCCTTTTTGTAGATGGGCACAACATCAGCCAGCCTCCAGTCCAGTGGGACTTCCCCAGTATGTATAAAATTGCCTTTCTAGGATTATGGCAGTTTATAAGTTTCTCTGTATTTGCCACAAAACATGGGAAGAGCAGAAAACCTCATGCTATGGGCAGTACTAATATGAGCTGTAGAAGGCATTCAGACCATGCATTTGACACAATCTCTAACTCCTTTCTTTTACGTGGTCTGCATATCCAACTAAGAATGTCCATTTTAATACCTATTCACTTGGCCTAGTGTTTGGATACTCACTGTGATTTAAATATCGCCGCACAAAAGAGCATTAAAGCTCAAAGATGACTTAGAACACGGTTTAACAACTCTCACATGGGAACTATCTCATTTTAGTTAAAAGGGAGTGGGATTAAATGCAATTAAGAATTCCCAATGATGTAATGAAGACAAGTAAAAAAAAATCAAGGCAAGTGGGCAAGAAGCAATCACCTTACTGTCTAGAAAGAGTAAAATAATGACAGCCTGATTGTTCTTGGGGTCACCAAGGCCAAAATGTGCAAAATGACCTTCATTAAGTCATGCTCTGTACTTTTCCTAGGGAACTGTTGCATCTGCTTCTTTCAATTTGGCTTGTTTGAGTAACAAAGCTCCCAGTGATCATCTAAACCTCATTTGAAGCACCTGTGAACAATTCATTATATTAATATAACAGCAGGGTAGGAGTACAGATACTAATAAATAGGTTGTTGAGCAGCTTTTGTTGCCAAGGTTGCTTTGCCCAGCAAGGAAATGCCCCCTCCACCCAAAAGCTGAAGCACTGCACTGAGAAACTGGGATCCATTGTACCACAACCTGTCAGAACACACATCTGGTGGTAGAGAAGCATGTAAATTAATTTTCCCTTTCAAAACAGTTGATAAACTTATGTCTAATAATTGTGAGAGACTCCAGCATGATTTGAAACAGTTTGTTCTCGGTTAATGTAGAAAAAATATTCTCCAGCTAAAGGTGGCTATGAAAGGCATTTGGTAACGATTTGCACCAGCTGGGCTTCTCGCTACTTTGAATAGATTTGTGTAAATCAGCACATAAAGATAAGCAAGTGGTCAATGCCTTTAATTGCATTTGGATGTAGTGCAGTAATAGCAAATATCTGAACTTCTGCATTTTTCCTCACATTCTGCAGTTTCAGAAAATAGATTTTTTTTTAATAGAAAGAAGAGCAGCAAAAAGATTTTGCTGTTAACATCTATTTAGTGTGGTTTCATTTAGTCACATCTTGCAAATGTCAGTGAAAAGCAAAGGTCAGCTGGGAAAAAACAGTATGCTATGGATCAGTACAATTACAGAACACAGAGTAGCGCGGGGTTATCGAATAAGCTTAGGAGGAAAACATCTGCAGTACTGGATATATATGTGGTAAAATACTGCTCTTGCATCAGTACCTTAAAACAGTAGGAAAAAAATATTGTTTATGTTACTACACTTTAAAATCTTTTTCAACGAAAAAGAGGAGAATGCCACATTCTCAATTCATTACCTCTTTTTCTATATTTGGGCAGCTTTGAAACTGCCTTGGTTTTGACTACCAGTTTGCAGGCCAGGGCATTCTAGCTGTGCTCTTGCTGCAGTGAAATTTTCCTCCACTGCAAAAAGGGACCAGAAGAAATCATAAACCATGTCTCCATCAGAAATGCAGGCTGTATTCCTCACCCTACAAAGGACCCTCGGAAAACATAATAAGGCCTAACTTTTAAGTGTTCAATATTACCTAAATCGGTATTCATTAAACACCTAAAAACCTTTATAGCTCTCTAGCTCTGTCTCTATTATTCTAATGGGTATGGGAGTATTTCCAGCCACCTCAAGACATATGATAACCTTTGACAAGTCAGTGTTGGTAAGGCCCACCAAGGAACTCAAAAGGAATATGCAGTTAATAATTGTAAAGTATCTTGCCCTTACATGTGGTTGAAAGCTTTTGCTATTATTATTCTGGAAGGCAAGCAAAATCCATACAGAAGTGTCTCAGGACAGTTGAAATGGAATAGACGTTGCCCCATTTTCATTCCTTTACATAAAGAACAGAAAATTAAAAAAGGAAAACTATTACATATACCAACAGCCAGGAGGGAGAACATTTTAAACACAGAAGTTAATACAATGAATATGATTTTATATCAATGTAACAGAGTAAGAAACATAATTCTCGTAACATCACAACCTCACCTTTTCTACATCACCACAGACATGGATTAAAGATCTTCTCTTTATAAGACACCTTTTTTATTCTATAAATACATTTGTTGGTTTCTCAACATCCAATTAAACATGTACAGAAAAGCCATAAGGATATCCAATTTGTATTTTTTACTTTTAGTGAATCATTTTAAACTTAGAAGCCATACAGTAACCAAGATCTACTACTATCTTTCTACTGGATTTGTTTTAGCAAAAATTGGTAGCTGTCACACTGTTTGGTGGGGTGTCAAATATAAACAAACATTTGCACAGGTACTATGAAATCCTTTCCAGCAACATGAAATTGAAAAATAGACAAAATTACTTTTATAAAAGAACAAAATCATTTTTATCATTTTTGTCTAAGGGACAACCATTTGAAACCTTTCTTGAGCAGAAAAGAATCACATGGCAGAAGCAGGTTGGGGGATTTTCAGTAACTGTATCTTTCACATCCATCTTCTGCATAGATAGCTATGAAATAAATACTGGGTGTGAGCAAGTATAAAAATGTACTTGAGGTACTTGTGTTAGATAGAATCTCATCCCCTTGAAATTGCCTTTCACATGAAAGATGCCCGTTGACAACTAGCAGTTTAACTAGCTAGGAATATATATAGTCAGATACCACTCAGCCTTAAACTGTTATTTGATTTGTCCCATAAAGCAAAATATATGAGGTACATGCTACAGCATGGGGATAATGTACAGTAAATATAACTTACACTGCAGGAAAATTAGTTCCCATTGGATCATGTCACAATAGAACCAATGGTAAGAATCCACCCAATCTGATCAAACTGTTTTCTTGTTTATATTACTTTATCCCATAAGCATAATTAAAACCAGTCTTTTGGGTATGATAGCTCTATGATAGCTTTTAAATTACTTATTCTAGTGAAGCCTGCCAAATTCCCCCCCTCCCTCTTTTTGAAAATACAATGTGCATTACTTGCTGCAGTGGCAAGGGAAGAAAAATCATGCTATTCTTTTCTCAGCCTTTCCCTCTGAATTACAGAGCCTGCAATCACAATTGTCTTTTTAGGTTTCTTCTCAGGAGAAAAGAAGCTATGTTTCAAAAAGAATGGACTGGATTTTAAAGAATTTCAAAAATCATGAGGTTTAACAGGGATCATTACATTATGTCTCCATTAACAGATAAGGGTAAAAGTATTTCTTTATAGGGCTTTTTACAATAGTTATTATTTTCTCCTAATGAATGCAAACTCTATGTCAAGTCTTATCCCTAACACTGAGGTTACGTGATTTTGTACATACTAATCATCACTGTAGATATTTTGTATCCATTTAAAGGTATACGTATTTGGAAAGAAAGTCTTCAACACGCTTGCATTCTCAAATAATTGCTATAAAATCAAAGGCAGGGGTTCCGAGTTAACTTTTCACCTAGGTATGTGCTTTCTAAATGCTTGCATTGAGGAGTTCTGAACGTGTAACCCACACACTATGAAAAAATACAGAAGTTGTGACTTCAAGACCCCAAGGCCCACTATGAGTTTGTCCTATTAGATACAGAATAAAAATAAGTCAGGAGGACCTCCACCTTGAGAACCTATCCTGTAAGTAGCTGATGCAGTCTCTGGCTGAAAGGGAGCCCTGAACACACATTTTGAGGGCAACAAGTTTATTATTCTAATTTGTGATTTCTGAATGAAGAAGAGGAGCATTATTAGGTAATCTAATGAGATGAGAACAAAAGGAGATGGGGTAGGGAATTCTGGCAGAGAAAAGCATGGTGAGAAAGGCACACGTGCAAGAAAGCTGAAATGGGGATATTGTGCCAAAGGGAGGATAGAGTCAGAGCAAGGCTGTGACACAGGTTCCTCCATGGCTTGTAAACACCACACACTCCTCTAATAGCAGCTTGTGCACAGGCAGGTCTATGCACAACAATTCATTATTATTTTAAAAAACAAGGAAGCGAATACCAGCTTTTGGTTCATTCTGGCCCCATTCCTGATTTACAGCATTAATGGGCTTCTAAGTTCTATGGTTTGTTAGCATTCTGCAGACTTCATTTTGAAGAGCACAACCCTTCCCCCCACAGCAGGGTGGAATAAATTTGGCCGTAACTGGGTTTGTAGGAAAGATTAATTCCTGTAAGATTTCCCAAACTTCCCTCTATTGCCACAATTTCACTGCAAACACAGTATGAAATTTTGTGTGTTCTCACTGACCATTTCCCTCTAGCCTTCTTGTTCTGTGGCTTTAATTATTTCTTCATTAGATTACAAACACTTTCTCCAAAACCAGTAAAGCCTTGCCTCTGAGCTGGTTCCTGGTAACAGTATGTTTTAAGTGTACATTAACTCAATGTTTTAATTTCAAACTGAATGCAAATTAAATTAATCTTTCAACAGAAACTTGTAATTTTCTTCAGTGAACGTCTCAGGCAAAATTTGTTCCCTGTTTATAAAGCCATTTTTTAAACTTAAGTCAACAAAATTAGTTAATGACTTCAGAATAAGCCCTGTTGTCCTCTGTTATTCCAGATCCGTACTTGGTGGAAGGATGTCATCAAGGCAGTTTTATCATTTTCCAGTCAGTGCTCTTGCTACGAGCTTATATAAAATCTTACAAGCTGCTGAAAATATTATACCTTCCCGGTGTACCATTGCCTGCTTCACTGTCTGAGAGCCTACTTCAAGGTCTTGACAAACATATTCCATTATTTCTTTGACTTAGTTAAAAAGCTTGTTCTAAACACAAAATTTGTCTTCCTAATAAAGAGCTATAAGGTGATTAGGTTTTGCAATTAATTCATTCTCACGCTACAGCACTTGGCTAGCTTGGTCCAGAAAGTGGTGGGGTAAGGAGGGAGCATTATTTGCAAACAAAATGATGCCAATTTCTTGCTATTTGGCCGGTGGCCCCTCACGTGCCCAGAAAGGATGACTGGGGAGGCAACCGTGATCCCCATGGGACTTCCTACTTCACAAGTCATGAAAAGGGCAATCAGTGCCAATTGCTCATTAACCTTCTCTACTGTTAGAAATCTGTTGGCATGCCTGGTTATGAAAACATCTTTATGAGAGCTGAGCTGGGGAAATGGAGGTACAGGGTGTGGTGGGAAGGGTCACATGTCTTCATCAGAAAGCAACAAAAAGAAATGAATGGAGGGGTGACGTTACAGGATTTTAGTTTCTACTAACATCACAAAAATAACATATTCAGCATAAAAATGACATATTTTCCACAGGACCCGTTTACCTCTGAGACCAGAATCTCTTCCTCCTGACAGTTAAATTACAGAGGAATATCTCCCAGGATTTATCTTCCATTTTAAGCAATTATTTGTTTGTTGTTTAAGACACCTCTGAACAATGTCAGCCAGTACTGCCTGAAAAGGTTTCCTGTGACAGCTGATAGTCGGTATCAGCTCTGTGGGGAGAATACAGAAGTGACCAGTTATTCTCAGAGATTTTATGTGTCTTGAGTTCTTAAAAATAATGTTAACTGTAGAGCTTAAATCAGCACTGTTCTTCCTAACAGAGCAGCCCAAGGCTGCCAGAGGCACTACCATTGCTCTATTGAAGCTTGCTGTGAGGTGGAAATACTACCCTGGAGTTCCTGACTTTGTAGCTGTAAGAGAAGATACAACTATCAGATCTTATAATGCCACCTTATGCCCAACTCAGTAGAAAAGGAAAATCCAGTACAGAACTCTGAGGACCAAGAAATCCTATAAAAGTCATTTGTGGAGGGGAAAAAAAAATCCACAAAAAAAAAAAAACAAACAAAAAAACCAACAAAAATACAAAACCCAAACAGGTGGAAGGAGCAGGTTTGACTTTCCAGCTGCACAGTACAGACATCCCCACTGAAAATTGAAGAGTTTACATCCTTATGATTTTTATGTGACTGACACGTTAATGAGCAAATTTCCCTCAGGACTGCCATCCCTAATAGTTTTTAACTATGCATGCTAACCAGCACAACTTGTTCATCAAAAACATGGCGTTCGGTGGGAGGTTGAGGAGAAATCAGTTTACCTAAAACACTTTTTTGCAAATATTTCTTAGATTCAGGATGAATTTTCTGACCAAAATCCATGGAAGAGACTGAAATAAGAGAAACCTAGTTTAAGTTCATGCTCTCCCTAATTCAAGTCCAAACATTCAGCCTCTCATTCCCCCTCTCCTCTTATTTCAATGAATACTTATTCTTACAAAGTAGAAGGGCTTTCAAGAGAAGAGATCAAGAGCAACAGAATAAATCCTCAACACTGTGGCTGAGTCCCCTCCACATGGCCCGTACAAGGAGAGGTTAAAACTCCCTCCTCTCCTCCCACTTAGGTGCCCATCAGTGTTCCCCAGGGTTGCTTCTTCTCATCCATACTGCCATCTCACAGGGCTTCACAAGGCTGTGAATAGAAAACAGCTTCCAACTCTTGGTCGTTATGCATGCTGTTCATCTCTTTTTGTCTTGTTATTAATAAACATTTCCATTTTTAGAGCTGCATGTCTGCATTTGATGTTCACCTTCCCATCCTAACACCCTTTGTAGGAATGCTTATTCACTATCTTTCTCCTTAATGACAGTTCATTGAAGGGAAACATCATTAATGTTTCTGTGGTGTTCATTGTAAGCAGGAGAGCAACGTAAATATTAGTTCAGGTTATTTTTATGTTAGCTTTGAGCACTGAGTGGTAGTGTCGCCAGCAAAGTGATCAGGCAGGATTTCACATGCAATTACAGCCTGGGGATGAACTTTGATGACTTGCAGAAAATATCATGAGATTGATCTTCTGCCGAAGAAGTAAGAACTGATTCTAACAACTCTAAGAAATGAAACTAAGCATTTGCTTTCCAGGAGACATTTGTTTTAATTTTAACGCAGAACTATGAGCGACACTATAAACATTGCATTTGTTAAAATATTAACGCAATTATATATGCACAAGGAAGAAATAATTGGGTGGTGGTTTTATCTTCTAATAGAGGAAAAAGCCAATTTAAAAATATATATTACTTACTTTCCTCAGACAGGCCTTGTACGTTAGCTACAAGGAACTCATAGGTCACATAAAAGTGCAATGATAAAAAATGCAGGTGCTGTGAAACATTTATAAAGTGAAAGTATGAGGGAGTATGTAGTTTAGAATCTGAAATGACATTTTGGCAAGGAACAGATCTCCCACAGGGCAGTTTTGAAACTTTCAGAAATTCTTAAAATGACATCTTTCAAAATGAACAATCATCAAATGTGCTGAAGTCGTTACCTCGAAGTGCTTTTCTGATAAGTCAGGCTGGGAATACACTAAAAATAAGTTGCCCAGTTTTACAGCTTGTAGGACTGATCCAGCAGGCACATCGATCCAGGAGCTGTGACCCAAGTCAGTAATGCCCATGCCATGCACTGTGGGTGAATCCAGTTACAGTTTGTATTAACTCAGGTTTATTTTCACAGACCAGAAGGAGCACAATGAGGAAATGCATCCCCAGAGGCCAGGGAAGGGCGTGAATACGCCATGCAGAGGGACACAGTGGCTGGACGCCTAGGCAGGCACTGCCACAAGCCATCCAGAGGTGCGAGCTGACCCAAAAATGGCTCTAAGGAGGTGATAATATTTAGTGGCACGTCTGCCCTGTGACTGCTGGGACAGCATATGCTTGTTTTATCTGGTTAGTGGCACATCAAGCACTCTCGAAAGGCTGAGCTTACAATATTGAGTCTGTTTAGTTTAGAGAGGATGTGAGAGGGCATGAAATGAATGGTACAATGCAGGCATATAACCATTTATTAAATAAGTTCTGTGGAATTCAGGAAAAAAAAGCATGTTAAAAGGAAATTCCTTTTCTGTGCAATGCATAATTAACCCATGGACCTCTTCTCCCCAGCCCTTGCTAAACATTAAAGCATAGCAGGACAATAGGAATTTGCTGCTGTTCCTAGGTTTACTGTGGTTCTTTTCTTTCCTAAAAATGGAAAACCTGAGGAGGTAACCATAACCTGACAGATGTCTGGCACTTACAAGTATAGTATTTCACAGTAAGTTTCTTCTATCTGCATTGGAGTTACTAGTCATTGACAAAAACCAGAACAAAAGTATAAATATTCCATTGCTTTCACCCACTACTGATCTTTTAAATGCAAGGATGCAATTGCATTAATTTCCTTAACTACTACAGATACAAGCAGAAGTCTGCCTTCTGCCCCCAAATAAAAGTTTCACTGAAAATAAGACCTCTCAATGCAGACTGGAGTAATGCTTTGCACAAAATCTACTACTATAATCTTCTAGAAACGTTTCTGTCACCTTTGCCTTCACTACGTGATTCTGAGAGAAGCTGAGTTATGTTGCTGCTCCCGTGCAGGTCCTTCTCCATCCCCAGAGGTGTTATCCACGCCAGCCTGCTGGCACAGCTCCACATTTGATCACTCATTTCTTCAATTTGGCTCTACTACAGGAATCTGTGTTAATTTAAACATAAGCAAGTAGTAAGTTTTTTCCTCCTATGTGTGCCTCCCTAAATCCAGGTTAGTAAACAACATTACGTGCCTACTCTCAGCCTTTGGTCTTCCACACAGCAACTGAGAAGAGGAAACAAAAACTCATGTGAAAACCTGAAATAGTCTCTTGTCCACAGAGGATCCCAAAGACAGGAGGGAAATACAGGTTCAGGCCAGACCCAGAGCCGCAGCTCTGACACTGCATTAAACCTGAGACCTTCAGGAATGTCTTTTCCTTGCAGTTTCAATTCAGCCCAGTTCTATGCTGCCCCTTGATACTGCTTTTCATTTCTTGGTTATAGGATAGTTACACAAGGAGAGTCCGTGAGGGCTGTTCATGCAGCAAGCAGCTATGCAAGAGTACTTCATCTGTCTGACTACAGTGTAATTCCACACTGTATTTACTGCACACCATTCGAGACTGTCTCTGAAGAAAGAGATTGCTCATTTCTTTATAGACTGTTCCAGGCACTCAGCATTATGAAATACAAGCTTTCCACAAGGGTTTATTAACCTCCATAGAAGAGTACGTGTTCTCCCATTTCGTAGACAAGAAACCAATAAAAAGGTTGATTTAAGCATTCAAAATCAGTGACTAGCTCTCAAGCGTGTAGTCCAAAGGGCTAGAATCTACAAAAAAAAGGTCACAAATATTTTAGGGTACTTCTTATTACAAAAAACAACAAAAACTTTCTCCTCCTTCACCTAATTTTCAAAAGCCATACTGAGTTGCATGAAAATTATCCCACTCCCCAAAGACAGCTGGAGGCAAACACTTGCCACAGATCTATTAGTTGAAGACGGGATATATAAAGATCTTGCATTCTATTGCTCAAATCATTTGAGCTATAGAGGAAAAATACACTTCACCGATTGCACAATGGCAGGACCAGGGCGCACACTTCCCAGTAAGTAAATGTTTTCTTTGCAAATGTGTGATCCAGGTTTATGTCAGTAAGGAAGACTTATAGAAAGAAAGAGAATTGTGCCCATGGAATAACTTAACTCAGAAGGACTAAATTCAGCAACCAGAGCAAATGATGACTTTATTAGGTGCTATCCCAGATATTTGTGTGCTTTTAGTACACCCTGATATGTAATTGCTCAGCTGGTGAAATGGTGGCATAGCTTCACGAAAGTCAACGAAGCTGTAATAGTCCAGCTAAGGATGATGTACAGAGCTGTATACACATTTTCCCCTTCCTTTCTTTCATAATTTCGGCATTCACTCCAATTCCAGAATTTTGACCCTGGACAGGGACTGCAAAAAAGATGGCAACACAAGCTGCCCCTTTTTCCGTATCAACCTATCCCTCTACTAATTGTGTGATTTTGCCTTAAGCAAAGAGTAAAAATGGAACTTTGTTCATTTTCTCTGTGTTCTCAACCACAGATGGAAAATACTTGTAATACGCTGCAGATGACAAATTAGCTTCCAGTCCATTTTTGATCTTGTGTAGCTCCACAGGATTTACTGTGGTGTAAGGCAGAGCAGAAACTGTCCGAATGCTGTCACAACTGAAATCCTGCTGGCTCAGTAACACGACAAAATGCAGATGAAAAGCTTTGAGCTATTTCTGCTTATATAGTTCTATGCACAAATCAGACATAACTAGGTTGACTTAACTTCGCTCTAAAATTCAATGATGGTAATGAATTTTTACATCTTTTCTGCTATTAGTGACTTGCATGTAATAATCCCAATAATATTATCTCAAATTCCTACGATACTACAATATGAATGGAAATGTAAAACTAAACTGCTAAAACTTAAAACCGATTAATAAAATATCCTGTCAAACACTTCCTAAAGCAAAGAACTTCACTTGATCTCAGAGCATTAGCTATTTGAAATGCTAAAATATTTTTCTTTCAGTTGTATTAGATTTTTCCATAGGCAAGAACTTGTTTGTCACTACTCGCACAGCAGCTTTCCCACAAAAACAAGAATCCTGCTCTGTATCCTTGCTTTGGCACTGGAGTGCCTAACAACAATAGTTAGAAATTATTCCAGTGAGTTAATTGGGTTTCAGAAATGGTTTGGAAAAAGATGCTCTCTCAGGTTTTCTCCTCTGTTTGAGGAAATATGATTTGCTAGTCAAAATAAGGATCTTTCTTAGGAAGGGTAGCAGGAGCAGAACTTCACTCTCATCTGCTTACAAAGCCTGGAGATGAGACTGAAAAAGCCATCTTGAGGAGAGTTCCACAGTAAAGCCTCAGATGGGAAATTTCTCCAATTTGAATATCTGAGTTCAATCTAAATTTGTGCTGACCTTATTGCAGGTGACTTGCCATGGAGATCCATATCAGAGTCTTACAGAAAAGCCAACTTGAAGCAGTAAAGCAACCCAGTGCATCCTCATGACTGCCAGATACAAACATTTTTCTTGCTTCTTCTCTGGTTTCAACCAAGTTGAATACTCAGTACTCTCACTGGGGACACCAACACGATGAGAATTCCCAAAACACAGGAAGGCGCGATCCTGGTTCAGACATGTTCATGCTGGATGCCAGGTGGGACCAGCACATCCCTCTTTTATGCATCCAACTGTGTTGCAAACCGCTGAGGAGCATGCAGAGCAGTGCAAATTAGCATGGCAGTGACAGACATCTCATCTTATCTTTCAGCCAGGAGAAGCGCGATTCACAAATGAGAGAGCAGAAGAGAGAGCTTGGGGCGTAGATGCTGAGAAAGCGCCCCACTGAACTTCACTCGTTCAATTAATCCCACTGAAATGGTATATGTAAATACTTGCAAAATAGCAACCCTCATTTGTGCAAGTGGAGCAAATTGATACGGCTTACAACTTTAACACAGCACTGCCACCCATGGAACAGATGGGTCCTTACATGAGATGCATTCAAGCTATCCAGACTCAAATAAATTGCAGAACCAGAGCCTCCAGCTTTCATCCCACAGTGCGAGTAGAGATGAGCTCTATCCTCAGTCATCTGCCATCATGCAAATCTAGATAAGCGGGTTTGACTTTGTCAAGGTCACTTCAGTCTCACACCTCCACTCACGGGAAGTGGCACCTACCTGGCTGTCTTTAGCCAGTGAGAGACGCTTTGCTCTCCTGGGCTTTAAAACAAGTTAAGAGAAAGAACTGTTCACACCTCCATAAAGCACAGCTTTCATTTAAGGACATCTAACATAAAACTGCTCACAGGGGTTTCTTTGCTTTCACCAGAAGCTTCTTTGTTTTATAAGCTCCATTATTACATGCTATTAAAAGGTTTAATGATTTAAATAGCATACTTGATTTAAGCCAGATGCTTTCACTCTCCACCAAGTAACAGACCTATAGGCTACTAGCACAAACCTGAGAAATCCTCTCTGAAATCTATTTAGGCTGATCATACTCAATTTACTATTTTTATTTTAGCCAGAAACTCCTCTGGAAACATTCGAGACTTTCACAATATTAAAAAATAACCCACTTACTAAGTTTTGAATAATATTTATTTTAGCTAACAGCAGTATTTTAAAAATCCTTGGTTCTATAAGCCTATTAACTTCTAATACTACCAAGTTCAGCTACAGAAAAAAAACAAACCACAGCCTCCTCTTGCTGCTTTTTGACACAGGATGTCATCTAAATGGCTAAAATGCAATATTGTTTGTAGGATTATTACTACACGAGAGAAAAGTATTTAAGAATGGGCTCATAGGAGAAGCCACACTCACAGAACAAGCAGCACAGAGCTAAGCTGTACAGACAAACACCTCTTCTAATTCCAATGTATTTATAGGTCAGCTAGTTTTATTTTGAAGCACAAGAGATTTACTAGGAAAATTCATTATTGCCACTTGCTCTGATTTTCTTTCTCAATATAATTAAGCTTTGCTAATTGTCTCTCATGATTAAAATCATGCCAATAACAACCTTGTTTCTCCATTTGGCTGTGCTCCAGACTCTTCAGAGCTCTTGTTTAAGGGCAGCTCTTCCTGTAGCAGTTATGAAAGGTCTTTTACCAAAGGTGTGAGATGAGCTGCTAGCCTGTTTGCCAATAAATTCACAGAAGTCAGGAATCTACCCGTTGATTTTCTAAGGGAAGGAAGATAGTAAAAAAGAAAAGATACAACCAACAACTGTATTTTAAGTAAAAAGTGAGATTCGCTGAAGATTCAGAATTGCAGGTCAGAAAAATGACCTCGAACTACACGTGAAGATATGGAGGTGTTGAAATGAATGATTACTTCAGGGCTGTATTATTCTCCCAGCAATACAAAGCTGATGTTAGGCATGGAAATTCAGCCAGAACATAGGAAAGGAGAGAAAAGGAGAGAGAAAAGGGGTGGGACTGGGGACAGGGAAAGGAAAAAGAAAGAAAGAATCTGTGCTGTTCTTTTAGCACAAACTGCTATTTCTCAGCTTCACCCCCTCAGTGGAAGCCAAGCCAGGGGTGCAGAGGGCAAGCCCAGGAATCAAAGGCAGCTCTGCTTTGCGTTGGGGCCCGCTGCCTGACATGAGAGGACCCAGAGAGCACCCTGACATGGGGTGCCAGATTTGCAGAAAAAAAAAAAAATCGATTTATTGAGGTATTTTAATCTTCAGTGCTCTTGTCTCCCAATAGCTCATTTGCTGGTTTGCTCCTTGGGCAGTCCTACCTGGCACATAGCTCTTCCTGCACCAGGGCCAGCGATGCAGGGCGGTCTAACTCGCCCCCAGGGCCCCCAAGGTTTTGGGGCTCTGTGCTTCCCAGTTAGGGAGACAGAGATGTAAGAAACACTGCAGGTCCCACAATCTGTTTTAATGTTTTTTTTAAACACTACCTCCACACAGGAACCCAAGCAAGCTTCAAATAAGTGCTTATGTCTGCACATCACTCACGTGTCTCAGAGTCCCAGTTCCAGAAGTAAAATAACCAGATCACTACATGCCTCACCTTCTGGCAGTATAACACGTGTATATGGACTTTTCTAGCTCGTTCACAGTTAACTCTGTACGTTTCTGCTATTTAACACATTCTGTGCCTCGTTTCCCCTAGGAAAAGATAAAAAAGCTACTGCCTTTCCCTCCACTTCTGTCTGATATACACTGTAACCTCTTTGGGCCAGGACCTATTTCTTGTTACATGTTCATACAGTGCCTAACACAAAGGCAACCTAATCTCAGACCCTTTTTTAATGCAAATGTAATAGAGAACTCGGCTGTTTGAACAGAAAGGGTAATTTTGGTTCCCCCTCGGTAATGGACTTTTTCTCTGGGAACAGATAATTGAGCTGTTTTGTCATTATTCTTAAGTGAGGTTAAGGTCTTATTGGTTGTAAAGTGAAATATGTATTGTGGGCTAATCAGCAGTCCACATCAAAATGTGCTGGGGCAGAGCTCACTCTGCATTTACTGAACTCAGTAGATGGGTTGTACTAACACAATTAAAGGAAGAATTTGGCTGTGTACACATATAGATCATTATATTAGTGCATCTTTTTTACTGCACATCATGTAGGGAAGGGTTTGAAGACTAGAATCACGTCCATAACAATTATGGGTCTAGACAGATACCTGCCTAAAGGCATGAACTACAGTTAGAGCACTTTAAGGTACTGCCTCCTTCAGAGGAAGCAATCAAAGAGGCACTGGTACCCATGTTCCTCATCTACCACAACGTGCAGTAAAACAGACTTTGGCCTAGTGGCAGGTTAGGCTGAGCTGTTTCCCTTGGATTTGCAGGGGACTGGAAGGACATAGACAATCAGTCAGTGCATCTCAGCTTGGGGCAGTGGCTTTTAAAGCAATGGAAGTGAACTTCTGGCAGCTGATTACATTTTCTTGCTCCAGTCAATAGGGTCAGTGAAGATGCAACCTGGTAAATCCAACCCAAGGAACAGGATATTTGAGCTTTCATTCTTACATGCTACCAGTTATTGAAAGGTTGTTTTTCCTCACAGAGGGAAGCATGTTTTTCATGGTGCCAGGGTACAGGACCAAAAAAAAAAAATAATTATTCATCAACTTTGTTGTCAAATACATTTCAAATGCAGCAGCCTCTATCTTGGTGCTATTTGTTTCAGTCCGAGAGAAAGCAAAGGACTGCCAATCTTCCATCATTTCTTAGCATGAAGGTCAGCTTATCAGAAAATAACATCAGTGGCACGCATTTAAAATACATTTATTCCAAGGTTTCTTCCACCCTTTCCCATGAATAGTAGATTTAAAACTGCCACTACCTAGTCCAGCATTTGCAAAGCAATAATGGACTATTCTGGTCAGTCTTTTAATGCAGTGAATCCGATTTGCTTCCAGGTGCAAGTCAGAGTGTTGATACGAATCACAAAGCCATACATGAAATACACTTTGGATCTGTTAGAAACTTTCTTCCCCTGCAACATTCATATAACTAAGATTTAAATCAAAGAGGTCCTCTCCACTAGAATGCAGCAAGAAAAATCCTTGGCTACAGGATTTATACCTTTCTTTAGTAAGATGGATCCTAATTCTGACAACCTCCTACAGACATTGCAAAGAAAACGTGCTCATTCCAGCTGTTACCTGAGCCTCAGAATTCCTTTTACACTTAGATTTTAATCCTCTAATTACATGATGTGTAAGCTGCTGAAGTCTCTGTTCATGAGAAATTGCCCAGGCTATCTTGCAGGGAAAAAAAAAAAAAAAAGTGGTATGTTTCTGCAATGCTTAATTCTCACACAATGAAGAAATATTGGACCAAATCTACAAAAGCTGATCTGAGTAAGAAAATAATTAGCATACAGTCATTCCTTTGAATGTCCGGTATATTTGAAATTTCAATGCCTTTTTATCCAACACCTTAGGCATTAATGGCTTTTTAACAGCACAGGGTATGTAATTTTCTTAAGGCAATTTTCAGTGTTTTTCACCTTCAGAAAGAATGCACTGGGTTTATCTTGCTCTGCTGACATCATAAGGATGATTTCTCCAGTTAAAAACATCTTCAAAACAAAAGGAAAAAAAAAGAGTTCTTTTACAGTTTCTTTGCTGAGCAGACAAACCATACTTTAGGATCACTCAATGACAGCCTGTGGGATAATTGTCCATTCAAGTGATTATCATACTGCAATATATGTCCTAGCAGTCCCTGAATAAATTCTTACACTATAGTCCAGACTCTGCTGTATAAAGAATTTAACCATCTCTCATTTGTGACTCAGGAGCCCTGGGTTATGGTCCTGGATTTGCCGTTGCCCTCTGAAACGTTGCTCTGCAAAAATCTCTTTGCCTTTCTCTCCCTGTTTCTCCACCTCTATGATGGGGATCAGGATATCTTTGTAAAACACTCTCCTGTAGAGGGATCAATGCATAATTGCTAAGTTTCACCCTTTTGAATGGCTCTCCTGGAAAGCAAGGAATTTCGGTCTTCATTTAATGTACAAAAATCAGCGTGTCCACAGCATTTTTAAAGGCACTTTCACATCAAGCTCTGAGAATGTGTAAATGAAAATACCTCTGAACAAATTCTGTTTGTTTTTCATCCATTGTCTGTATATACTGACATGCAGTTTATCTTATCTTCAAGGGAAAGAAAGTTAGCACTTAAGCACTTATTTCTGCTGAAAAACCATTCATATAAATAAAAGAGAGACAGAGAGAGACAAAGTGCTCTGTATGGACATTTTAAGCTGACAGAGAAAATGTTCCTACCACAACAAACCGGAGCATGCTCTGGGAGGACGCACTCTGGATTTTCATCTTTTAAAGAAAATGAAGAAGAATGAATAGCTATGCCTCACTTACTCTTGAGGCAAATCAAAAAGAATATTCTGGTATCTATTTTTTATCCTCCTGTTCTTGTTAATGAAAACAAAAGACCTAAATATTTGATTACTTCCCCTCTGTGTAAAAAACAATAGTTCATGTCCTTTCTAGTTTGACAGAAAGGAGACTTGTTAGATCTAAGTCCTTTCATCTGAAACACTATCACAGAGTTTTGCAACTAGTCTAACCTATTAAAATAAAGTTGAGCTCTGAAAAGCTGCTTTTTTTTTTTTTCCTTCCTTTTGGAACTGCACTGCAAGCAATGATTAGATTGCATTTGCCAATAAATCTATAGGGATCTGTGAACCAAAATAGCTACTCCCTCTCAAGCCTATCAATTAACAGGCTTCCTCTGTTAATGATGTTACCATTTCATGATTTGTTTTAAACTTTACTCTGCTCCATCCTGTGCCCTTCAGAACAAAAAAGATCCACGCTAAAAGCTGCACAAAATTCATTTAGGACATCCATGTTTGTGAATTTATATTTTAGCAATTTCAGCAGCATTCACAGTTTTAACTAGGTGAAATCTCAGACACACAGGATCTTTCAAAAACGTGGTTCAAATGAAAACACTATGTCAGTATAGCAAAAAATTAAAGTGACCAGAAACTGGTCATAATTAATAAAGACATAAAATGATAAGGGAGAATAATTATAAGACATTTGTATGTAGGGATAAGGAATTATATTTTAGAAAATCACATGTAGCATACAGTTACAAAGAATCAAGGAAGTCATGGGAAGAGTGACCTTCTTCCACTGAGGTCATTCAAATTATTCTAATAGCAACATCCTGCTGGCCAGTATTAGCCATAAATATGGGTGGTTTGACTTGTTAGTGGTATGTTTTTTTCCTGATATACTGAATAGTACATTTTATTACAACAGATACCATTTCATTCCCACCATTTTCCCTTCAGCCGCATTTCCAGTTCAGTTGCTGACCCAAAGAACTCAGTCTTTGCACCCAGCTGTACCCTAGCTCTGCCACTCTCCCACTTTGGCCCCTCATTTTTCCATCCACACCAAATATGTTTTATACTGTTCTTGAAAATCAATGCTTAGCACGATGCATATATTTATTTAAACAGAACTTTTATTTCCAGTAATTATGGGTGCAGCACTATTTTTCTTGCTGATGTTTTAAGTAACCTGAAGAGCAGAAAAGAGAGAGAAAAGCAGAAGATAAAAAAAAGCAGTTTAAATGGCTCCAACCTTTTAGCAGAGTTGTGCCAGTCTGAAGCGGAATAGATCATTTGGAGTGTTCTTTCCAAATGGTTTTGTAACAAAAAAAAAGGGAAATAAATCAGGGCATGATTAGTCTCTGTAGCAAGAACTAGGTAAGAGAACAAATCAAATTTAACACTAGGAAAGCAATAATGGAAAATGCCTGTCTCACCGACAGCTCCCTTGAGATAAACAATCTGACAGCCCTGAGCCAAGCCGGGCCAGTCTTCTTATAGATACTGTGAAAGCCACTTGTCCATGCAGAGAACTTTGTAGAAAAAAAAATTCAGCTGTAGTCTGCCCCTTGTTAGCATTATGGATCTCTATCTTTAGCAAAGATAAGCCGTTTAACAACCTGTTATACTCCAGAAACTTTTTAGTCACCCTCTGAGATACTCAATTAACATTTTCACAACTCCAAGGAGTTAAAAGGACCCCAAACCTCTCAAGTACCTTTGAAATAGTTAAAGCTATATAAAAACTATAATTTTTTTTCTTACTCTTTCCCCTTCCCAACCTCATCATGTAACAGCCTCTCTAATGCTCGCCCTCTGATCATCACTGTGTTAAACATTTCCCACCACATACTGCCTTCTTATGAACAAAAAACAAGTCACAGAGACTGCGGAGCATAAAAAATGACGCATGCAGATAGACTGTTGATGTAAGAAAACGAATATGAAAACCACAACAGCTTTTGATCCGTATGATGAAAGCCAGCATCAGTATCGATTACATCACTCAAGGAGATGCCAGCTAACAGAGCACTCGCAAATCTTTATTCACCCACTTTGCTATCAGAATTCATTTCATATTAATTTTAGAAGAGTAACATGGCTCTGCCTAAGGCACTACTACTACTCGAGATAACCCAAACAGACACTGTATTGTTCAACAGATTATCAACTGCCTATGTGAAATTGGAAATAACAATTGAACAAAGTGATCAGAGAACTCCATACTACAATTAGCAAACAAATTCACTTGAATAACCACTATATGAGCTATTCACGGCACTCCTGTGGCACAAGCAAGCCCCAGTCCCTCTGGCTCAGGTCCACAAAGACAGGCTCAACCTGCACACTCCTGGCTTGTAGGCTCCTAAACTGGTAGGGAAATTGTAAAATAGATTCTATCTCCACTGTGTTAGCTGATACAAGTGACATATCCCTGAAACAGAATTTAAGAGGGAGATGCAACCCCATGCTGCGAGCTCCGACTGCAGCCTTCCACCTCACTCACCCATCAGGACAGCATTTCATCCCTGACTTCCACCAGCCAGGAAAAGTTAGATGTTGAGAAATTTATTAGGCTTTATAATCATGCATAACAATCTGCTGTACATCACAATTTAAACTGGAAAATATGCCTGACAGTAGAATTTCACCCTCGTTAGATAAAATGAGGAAAGGTGATTGTGTGTGATCCTTGTGCCGTGCTTCCATTGTGAGACAGAGAGGAGGCAATTGGTAATGATGTTGCTTATTAATTACACGTTACCTCTTTGAATAGACAGGGGTATTGAGATCTGTTTGCTTCTCACTCTCTTCACTGGTGCAATGTAACACTTATTAATTGGACAACAATACTTTGAGCTATAAGGTACTTAAACTCCTAAACTCTACAGATTAATGTTGAACTAAGAACAGGTTATTTAACTTTCCACTACACATCAAGGGGAACCAAGGGTGAATTTTAACATAAGTGGAATTACTAGGCCAAAAAGCCATTCAACACAACCAAAGAGCCACACGTGCCTTGCTTTTGTCCAATCTCTCTCCTGCTCAAGAGGCTCTGCTCCATTCAATATGCCCTGCTTTCAGTCCCCTGCCCATGCCATTTCTATTAAAAAGGGATAAGCAATGAGAAATGACTGTATTTATTCAAAACCAGCTAAATAAAGTGTCCCTTGCTCTCTCTGTGTTCCTTGGTGGCCAAAGTACTTAAAGTATCAGAAACCCAATTTCTATCTAGTGCAAGAGATCCTGCCTACTGCAGGCTACCCTCAAGCAAATTCCAGATAAACTAAACACAAACATCCTCTGCTCCATTTCCCCACTGTGACAAATTTCTAGTTACTCCTGGAACCACTCACCAGTTTCCAGAAAAAGCCAGGCCCCTGATAAGTCTCCCTTCCTGCTCACAGTCCAGCTCAAGAGCCAACTCTCCTTGCAAGTGGTTCTATAAGCTTACAGGTAGACAGCTCACTCACTACCCCCACAGCTGCCCTCCTGGGAGGGCTCTCCCTTCAACCTTTTCTCAGCCCTTCTAAGAAAGATCTGTGATCACGGAATTAAAAATTAATGCATCCCAGTGTTTTTATTTATACTCATCTCCTGGTTTGCAGAAAGGTTTTTGAGCATTTCAAGTTCTTCTCCATCAACTATAAAAGCAAAGCTAGCTGAGAGATCAGGACCTGATGCCCCAAGAAAAAAACAAGACACCTGAGAGCTGACAAAACCCATTTGAACACTGACATGACGCTACTACACTGAACTGCACTGTACATGTCCAGAAGTGACTGGGTTTCTAAGTACTTACCCTCTGCTATCACAGCACTTCAGAAACCTAAAGCAGTAGAGATTAGTGCTTTAAAACCTAACCTGACCTAAAGCAAAAGGGACGGGTGCCAAGGAATAGCTGTTAATCGCTTGTCAGTGATCTTATTTGCCCTTACTCCTGCAGTACTCCGATTCTGCTTGGTGGGTAAAGCCAGAGTAAGGACAGTCCCTTCAGACTGCCAGTGTGGGTCAGGGATGGTACTCTGCATATAAATTGGCTGCACTCATTTGTAATGTTTTCCTTCCTCTGTTGCACTGCTTCTTGATTAATTAGTGCCTTTAAAGCACCTACGCAGAGTACACATGACAACTTCCCTTGCATAACAGTGGGAAGAAAGAGCAGGTCCTTCTGAATTCAGGGAAAAGTCTCTGAAGTGTAAATATATAAAGATAATCAAATTCAGACAAAATTAAAATTAACAGACTATCAACCAAGTGACACTATTAATAAATGTCCACAACAAGTAGGGACAGAAAGGACTCTGAAAAGACCAAACATAATTTAATTAAACAAATGAGAGCATATGAAAGAAACCATAACAGATAACTGCATGAAAATACAAATGAAGACTTCAGCAATAATTGATGTTATATTATTCACTGATAAAATGAACTGTATCAGTGCTCCTCTCTATTCATTGCAAGATGTAGGTGAGAAACCTTAGAATTTTAACTGTAATCTTGTACAACATACATATACACACACACACTTGCCCTTCACATTAATAAATGAAGTTTTGTTTTCTGTGTAGCACGTGACATGAGGCCATGTGAGTGTAGAATATACATGTGTACTCACCGCAATCTTGTGATGCACGAGAATACTATTATTCTGATTTTATGGATAGAGTTTTACAACCTCATTAGTCTTGAGGCAACAAAGCTTTGTTGGTAGGGTTTGGCTTGATAGTACAGAGCGTGAAAAATCACATCCTATAATCTACACGACTAAAGTAGGCAAAGTTTCTGATGTAAATGCAATGAGGTTGACAAAACCCTGCCCATCAGCCTGGCTTATGTTTATTTACATATCTACACTGACAGAATACCTCTTTCACTGTTTCTTCACTTGAGGCCACCGGGCTAACTGGGGAGGGGGGAAGAATTTTGTGACAGAGCTAAACCTCAATTCACAAAGCAACAAAGGGACTTGCCAAGGGACGTGGATGCTCGTGCTACAGCAGGGAACCAGCCTGCCCAAGAACAGCCCATCCTGGCGTACAGGAGAGGAGCAGGCAGAGCAGATGAGCGGCTGGGCAGGAGGCTTCTCTGAGCCCAAATGCAAAAGGGATCTGAACAGTGTTGGGAGCATGGACAGGCTACAGAAGAAGAAATACGGTCACATTGTCTCGACATGGCAAGTATGGAAGATCTCTGCTTTAAACTTGTTTCTTCAGTTACTCAAAATATAAAAGGGATATCTCGTTTCCCTATTAACATTTGAAGAATGCTGTACGTTACCCCAAACTCAACAACCATCCACCAGCTTGCATTGAACTTTCACCGCAATGCCTGTCCTGCTGTTTAGATAATACTCAGAAACCTCCATTTCTAGCAAAGTAACTCACCAGCCTCGCCCACTACACTTCAATAACAATGCAAACCACTTCAGAAGACGGTGTTAGTATCAGGCTGCACCAGCTATTTCGTCGACCTCGTGTCAGTACAGCTCTGCCTACACAGGTGAATACATATTGACTCCTTCAGGCAAAAACAAGGCCAAAAAGAAAAGAAACTGAAACAAACCACAACCTTTTAAAGATCATTGCCATGTCAATACTGAAGCTTCCTCCAATATAATAATTCTGCCCTAAAAACTCCCAGTTCAGAAAAACTGTATTATAACAGGTTATTTTTTTCTACTAAGACAGTAAAAATTCTTTTAAAAGACAATGCCACCAAATGATTTGCCATCAAATTCTACCATCACAACACCATAATGTGGCAGTTTCCTAATTGTCACTGTTTCCTATATTACTTCACTAATCAATTAATTTGATTTTACTGTGTTTCAGCCACACCACACAAGAATGACAGAGTGGTGGGTGTTTCTAACGAGATCCTGCGAGGACTCTGGGTAATTGACCCTCAGCTATACAACATTTTTATCAACAAGCTAGAAGAAAATACGAAAACATTATTTGATAAAAATGTCAAATGACTGACAAAGATCAGGAGAGCAGTAAATAATGAAGTGGAGAAGATATTGATTCAAAGCAACCTGATAAGATCAACACAAGCAAACATTACGTGCTCTGCAGTACAGCTATTGAATGAGTCCTAAATCCTAATTAGGATAAACTGAATCCTAGGAACAAAGAATATACAAGAGTTTTATAGGTTGGAGAAGACTGTTTTGGGAAGCCAGGGCTAAAAAACTTGGAAATCATGACCAGGCATTGCCATTGTAGCAAAGGGGATATCACATTCAGTGACCGTGTTAGCAGAATAAAGCCACACAGGAATAGAAAGATTATATCACACTGTTAATGTGAATTGGTACAACTACAACAGTAATGTAGCAGTGTTGTCCCTGTGCTGGGTCTTGCAGGAAACAGCCACGAGAATGATTAAAGGAATAGTAAATACATGTTAAGTGCAAACAGTAAGGAACTCAATATATTCAGTTTATCAGAAGAGAGGAGAGGGCACAAGTTGATCACAGCTTATTAATACCTACATGGGACATCGAAGTTCAATAATTGAAGCCTCTATGAAATAAACAGAGCTATAATATGATCCAGTAGCTGGGAATTAAGCTAGGCAAGTTCTGACTTGAAATGAGATGCTGACTTATAATAGTGAAAGTAATTAACAACTGGAAATGATTCATTGAGAGTTAAGCAGCATTCTTGAACACTGTAAATCTGTATTTCACAAGTGGATGTTTTCTGACATACAGCTGAATTAATTCAGGGTAGCCTTCGGGAGGTCAGAGGAGATTACTACACTGGTCCCGTCTAGCTTTACAAACCACAGGTCTCTAGATCAATCCCCATTCCTACACCTCTGGCCTTGAGTGTTTTCTTTGGGTCATTAAGTTTAACATCCACTCTCCTTTCATTTAGAATATGCAATTTAAAGCTTTAGCTGCTGCCTTAATTTAATGGTAATTAAACCTGAGTCGGCCTTAGTGTTTTCTTTTACCAACTCACTATTGCAAAAGAAAAGTTGATCACAGTCTTCTGGAGCCACCATCTGACCAGGCTGCCAGAAGGGCACAGGGATAACGGCATGGCTAAGCTTACCCCACAGGACAGTCACAGCCTGAAATTTAATTAAAGGATTGTGTCATTAGAAACCATTTCTGGCATGCAGGATCAAAAGAACAGAGTGTCAGTTAAAAGTCACTGAGATAGGCTTCCGTCAGCCCCCATCCCACAGTAATGCAGGCCTTTTCCTTGCCTACATCCATTTTATTTCATCAGTGACATGATATGACCAGCACTCCCCTTCCCAAAAAAGTTTTTCCCAGTCCTTCTCCTCCCATCTCTTGTTCCCAAGCCTCAGCCTACTCAAGCCTCATGCAGGCTCAGTTAAGCACCACAGTCATTTTTGTTGTGGCAAAATAAACTAATTCTGACATCCTGCTCACATTGTTTCCAAAAGCAGATCTATTGGTATTGTACGGAAATACACAGGCACTGATAGCTGGTTCAGCTGGTCAACAAATCATGCAACGCTGCAAGTATTATTTACAGCCAAAGAGTGCAGGATGCAATATATCCTAGCTGTATAATGCACTCTAAGCAAGTACCCATTAGTGATGATGATTATGCACCAGAGCACCTCATTAAGCCTTTGACTTTCTGGTATCCATCTAATCAAGACAATTGTGCACCATTGTCATGTTTCTCAACTATGACATGACCTGCCGTGTTGAAAAGGGGCATCTTCTGAAACTGCAAAGGCACTGCTGCCAACAGCGGAGTGAAAAAACAGGAAAGGCTCCCTACACTTAAATGGTTCAAAGAGGGAATGTTTAAAAAGAGACTCCAATTCCTGCTGTCCTGAAGGGCTAACGTTTCCTCTGAAGGAGATGTACACACACAAAACTCTACCAGAAGTGCTAAAACATAAGTGAAGTCTATTTGTTGCTCTTGGTATACTCACTTCTGGCTATGTGCAGTGAGAGCTATAAGCCTGCACTCAGGCCTTTGTAGAACTATAAAGAGAAATGCCTTCAATCTTCATAAATATTTATGCCTTTCTTAAGCTTTACATTTAATTAAATGAGATAAAACAGCACTCTTTAACCTAGGCCAATAGAGATACAAACTGGAAAACTTTAAAACAAAGACCTGGTTTTTCAGACAACACACAGACCAACTGTGGACTCCAGACCAGCTGTGTGCTCTGCATCGGCTGTAGACTCCCTCCTGCTGCCTGACAGACAGCATAGAACTACTCTGTAAAATGTTAATTATATTGCGACCACCAACCAGGTATTTAGTACTTTTTCCATTTGCAAAGCACTGTCAAACCATTAGCTAAGTTATCTAACAACTGCTCAGCAAAAACCTCCCCCAAAACATAGAAAACGAAAAATGGTATGTATTCAGTGATCTGCAAAATCAAGTTTAATAGGTATGCTCTAAAATCCCTTCTAGTTAATGCAGAAAGCAGAAAAGAATTTGCTCATTATATATAGTCATGCACAGCACTACTAAAGGACTCAGTAAATTGTTAGCTTATAGAGAAGAGGGTATGTGATTTATTTAACTACCTTGTTTAGCAGACATGACACAATCCATAATCTTGTCACTGAAATAAGTAAAAAAGCCTTAAAGCGATATATGTTGCTGCCACCACCACCACATGCCACTTAAGATGACAATATACATAACCAAAACATTTAAAAATAGATAACTTCAGATGAAAAACATTACAATCCTGTCTTTGGATTTTGGTCTGGTCTTAAAATACAACTTGGACTTTATAGAAACGTAAGTGTCCTCAAAAATGAAAACTAATGCTTCTGTACCCATCTATTTGCAGTGCCACAGATCTACCAACAGAAGCGATAAGGAAGAACGAGCCCCAAACACACCATGTTATTTGGTTTCATTCTTGTTATTAGTGGAGGTAATTTATTCAATGCTATTAATACATGCAGCTCTTGGAAACTATCCGAGGTCTGAGTCGAGAGGACTTTGCTGAGTTGCTTGGGTGAAAGCAGCTTTCCTCTTACTAAACTATCAGCAGGGATGTCAGCAATAAAGAAATTAATGTCTTATCTCAAGTGGAATACTTAAAATCTTCTAAAATGAAATTAATTTTCCTGATGTGCTCATGGGAGTTTACACGGAGATACAGAAGATAACTGTCACATTTATTCCTCAAGCATCTGATCACACAAATGCAAAAGCCTTTATGCTAAACAGGTTTCAGTTGCAGAACCTCTTTTTGGCAAGGCTGGGTGGCTTCTCCAGCAAGTCAGCATCTCTCTTGCTGATCCACAAGAGAGAAGTGGGGACCATGATGGATTTCTTCCTTGAGGTGATGCTGATGGCACCACAGGACAATCTCAGAAGTTTCATTAATATAATAGAAGTCTCTGTGCTCTGAAATACAATCAGGAGACTAATGTGACTCTGAGTTTCTCAACAGACCACAGAGCCTTGTTGGTTTATTGCACACAATTTAGTGATAGTCATCCCTTCCACAGGGTGCAAAAGTGCCTTTTTTTTTTTAATAACAGCTACAGAAAATCAATAGATTTCATGAGTTCAATTAATCCCCACAGCTGCTATGCCAGAGTCAGAAGGAAACAAAGAAATTTTCCATTTCTAAGCTTTGAGACTAAGCTACGCCACTGTTGTCTGCAGAGGAGGATGGCCCTTGAGTACCTTAGACTGTGGTTCCCATTAAAGCAAGTTTTCCTGTAATTTGTGATTTTAAAGGTTAAGCCCTTGCAATTTATAAGGGTAAGCCAGCACTAGACCATGTTCTGAACTAACAGAATCAAGAAGTCATCTGTATTTAAATGTGTTGGATGGCCCTTAAATATAAAGCCACTAAGAGTTAGGTTTGGATAATGGATAAAGGTCCTCCAGGCAGCCACCTCTTAAAACTTACTGTGTTACGTGGAGGTTCATGCTGTAAGACTTACCTGCTACTGATATTTATTCTTAAGCAGCCAGAGGAACATTGACTACTTGAAAATCCATTTTTACATTTTTTTTCCTAAGGTGGTGTCTGTTGTGACAGTGGGTATTCAGCACGAGGTTAGAGAGCCTTTGCAGGCCACTTTCCAGAGGGAAGTCCAATATTCAAAAAGCTACTGAGCACCCGTGCTCTGGGTACCACCAAATCACATCAGATTTCATGTTTTCTTCAGGGACAACTATGTAGGTTGTTTGATTCCAGTTTAACCCCTTTCATCTGTATAATGGAAACCTTCAATATACCTATTATTTATGATACATTTCCTTCTCCAAACTCTGACTCAGCTTTGACAACCAACTGCTTGACAGGGTCTGGGCACCTATGGAGCTGACCTCTGCACCCAAGGGATGTTACTGAAATGTGTGACATATAGCCTACGTCTTCCCCAGGAAAAAGAGTAGTGTTCTGTTTCTGCTAAATACCCAGTTTGGGTCCTGTAAAGGGCCTACGAAGCTGGTCTTTACTTTGTGGTAAAGCTGTGACCTCAAGTAGATCACTATCCTTTATTGCTGCCAAATTTTATACCAAGACAGTTATCCCAGTGTAAAAATATGCCTTTTCACATTGCAGACAAACTAAAAGGCTTTGCTTTTCCAACTTTCGTGTGCCATTTTTTTGCCAGCAGCATATCTCAGCTAAATTTGAAATGTTTATTGAGTGCTTAACCTTTTGCACAGCCCAGAACAGCTGCCTAACGGCAATGGCACTTCCCCCCAAAAAGCAACTTCTACAGGAGCATGTAGCACACGGTGGGTGACAGTGTGAGTACAGGGGATGTACTGAGGAGCTGCCATGGCCAAAAGAACAGTGATGTGCCCGAGTTCAATGCTACAGTCTCGATCAGACCATTCACAGCCCTCACGACAGAGGCAGCACCCTTTTGTCAGTGTAAGGTGTGGAGTTTTCGCAGCAATACAAGATCATCTTACTCTACTCCGTCCATCAAAAAGCAGGGAGAGAGAGGCCAGTATTGGAATTTCTCAACTTCTGGCACATTGCATACTGGTTTCGTGCACTGTTTTATCACTGGCCACATACCAAAGCATTGCAGGCACTTGTGTACTCGCGGAAGAAGGACGAGGAGCGTTTTTTCTCTTGTTGGAGTGCGGATCAGTTTGTATTTTTCAACACGACGATTGTGGCTGCCAAACCCGATAATGAAAAATTGAAAGTCAAATAACCCCTATTAGTCTGTCAAAGGTTGATGGAGCTGGTATTCTATTTTCCCATTGTGAACGACTACCATTGTTAAGAGCTGACAGGCAAATCTCTGCAGAAATATGGACACTCTGTGAGAGCTATTTATAGTAACATATGACAATGCAGTGCTATAATATGCATACTAAAGCACTGCCTGGGATATGCAAGAGCTCCCTGATACAATTTCTGGATTGTAAGGACAAATTCCATCAAGATAAGAACACTTGTGAAGCCCAAACAGATGAGATATGGAGAAGTGAGGAGGAATGGTTTGGGGTTTGTTCTGGTGCGGCACCAAGAGCATAAGTACATACAACAGCCTTTTAGGGATAACTAGAGAGCACATTTATCAATAGCACAAGAGAAAGAAATGTCAGGTTTGTGTTTACTTTGCTCTGTTTTTCTTTTTTGGTAGATTTTTTTTTTTTGTTGTGGTAGTGATTTATTTTGCAAAGAGTTAAAAAACAAACCAGGTCTGTGCCTGTGTTATTCATGATGACTGATAGGAAACAACAGCAGGATGGATGGCTGTGGGAGGAATTCAAAGGCACTCTCTAACAAATATCAAATATTAGCTGGGAACAAGTACCTATTAGAGTCAATGTATGCAGAAGCAGGTCCGGGCTTCACAGCGGTGTCAACAAAAACAGGAAAAAGCCTAAAGATGAGGATCAAATGAATAATTTCAGCAGTTTCTGAAGATCTGGATGACACATTGGGAAGCAGTGAACACAGAAGAGCAGCTTAAGATAAAAAAGCTGATGCTAGTATGATTAAGCCTCATGCAGATGGCCTTCCCCTCCTCCTTGGATGACAAAATTCATTTTGGGCAGGCAGAGCACAGCCCTCTGTGCTGCCTGGTCTTCTCCACACCTTTTTCCGTGGGCAGTCGGCCCTCCCCAAGCTCAAAGTGCCTTTGTTACTGCTTTTGCCAACTGTTTCTGACACACACGACCTTGAAAGGAGGGGGAGAGAAAGGGAAAAGGGAAAGGAAAAAGGGAAAAGGGAAAGGAGAAAGGGGGAAGAGGAAAAAGGACAAGTGATACCAGGATGTTATTTTATGTGACAGTGTTTGCTGCATGCATTCTAAGTTCCAGCAGTGCTGATGGCCTCTGCTATGTCGTGTCTGCACTAGCCCACAGCCTAATAAAGGCAAAGCATGCCAGAACTTCTCCCTCCACTCAAAGCCAAATTTTTGAATTTTCACTTTTCTTTTCCATTTCCAACCTTGACACATTCCTGTGCTTCTCATTCAAAGAAGCTGGTAAACAGAAGCACTTTGATTTGATGACAGAAGGCATCAACACGTGCTTTGTAGACAGCACACAGCAAATTGGGGTTCACTGCCACTGTGGTGGCTGGGGGGGATTTTGACCACTGTCTTTGGTGCTGTTACACAGCCATAATGCTTTTGAACCCTGTGGTGTATCAATTGGAATAGTAAAAGCCAGAGTTAACAGGACAAGAACTCTTCAAAGACAGGCTCCGCATGTGGTAACAGCTTAGGCAGTAGAAATACAGTGAGGTTCCTCACTTCCCTAATGCAGGTGTCACTTTTGCAAAGCTTCTGCAGTTTGCATTCCCTTATCTGATACAAAACTTCTGAGCATACAGATAATGCATTTACAGGCACCCTACAGTTATCTAGCCGGCTAGATACTATTATGGTACAGAGATAAGATACGAACATACACACATATAAAGGAAAGAAGCTAAGACTGATAAAACTGCACAAGCACACAGAACAGCATAAGATTCTCCAACCTCTCTGTCTCTCATTACCAGCTCTTTTAACTAAAAATCCCCACAAAACTCAGAGAAAACCTTTAAAATCCTTGCACAGTTACAGTGAGGTCACCAAATTCCACCCAAGCCACTAGTGCCTCATGCACTTCTCGTAGTCATCCACACAAGCTTGCTTTTGCTCCAATCTCTCCAGTTTTATTTTCTTCCCTTGCTTGCCTAATTTTCCAGTTACTATAAGAATACTGGATACAAGAGGCAATCTGAATAGTGTGTGGGTTTACATTAATGGTATACAGTCCTACACATGGTAGCCAGAGTTAGCTACTATTAACTAAAAGTCATCTGTGGATTTTTTTATCAGGCCCTTAGGTTTGGCTGTCACTGTTGCAGGGATAGGGGAAACCTCTATGCTGTAAAATTTTCTTCCCCAGTTGAAATTCCCCATAAATGAACCTTGCTTTAGTTATCTTTCTGCATCATCTTCTTTCCCATTAGCATTATCAAGCTGGTTTCAGGTTCAGAAATTACCAAACATTTTTTTTTTAAATATATAAAAAAAAAGAATATTTTTTGGATCAGATCTGCACTGCCCAACTACGTTTGACAACTAACTGGCTCCAACACTTAAAGGAAACCAGTTATATATGATTTAAAATAATTAAAATCTTAAATAGCATGATTTCAGAGGCAGAACTAGCCTCAAAGCAAGGATTCAAGCTCTAATCTCGGGTGAATAATTAGCTGATTCAGACCTGTATTTATGGGGACAATAGTGTTCCATTAAGCAGGAAGACACGAAAGTAATGACAAGTGAATTAAAGAACCTGTGTTGCTGATGTGAGAAGATGACAGCTGATGCCTGTGTTGTCACATAGAGGATGGGCCTGCTATTATTTGGCCCCTTTATGAAGCCTTTACACTGCTGACTGATTCAGAAGGTGGAATTATATTTGATTATGGGTACTCAAAATATTTTGTGCAATCATGCAGTGCATTTCTCACAAGAAAGGAAAGAAAGAGTGGGAAGGCGGCAGCTGAACTTGCTGTGAGACATCATTCTCCACAACTATGACAAAGGTAGATGATAAAAAAAATGCAAATTAATAATAAATCCCTATCAGACAATACTGGCTGACTGCATGTAGCCTCCTTATGCCATAACCATATCAGCCACCCCTCACCCCCAAGTGTGGGCTGTGGCACCTCTGGGGTCATGGCAAAGATGCCCTTCTCCTTAATGAATCCTGCCACTGCAATCCAAGTGTCCTTCTTGCCATCTGAAGCGTTGTGTTCCCATCCTACTCTGTGGAGTGGCCTCGAGGCAGCTCTCTATAGGCACAGAGACCCCCTCAGACCTCTAATCTCCCTGGGAAGCGCAGCTGCAACACGCAGTCATTGGACATTACTCCAAAGAAAAAATGTCAACATTTGGTTCTACAGCTGCTTCTCAAAGCCTCCAGAAAATAAGAGTACAGCATAATTCGGGTTGATTCAGGTGCCAACCTGCCAAACTTGCAAACAATAAGGAGGAGAGCACACTTACAAGTCTCTGTGTAGAATAAGAATTACTAATGTAGTTCCTTAAGTACATTAAATAAGAGACTTTTGACTTTAAATCAATAGAGAAGCTCAGAAAGTTAAATATGGAACACAACAGATTATGCAGAAAATGACCCTTGAAAATTTTTGCACTTATGCAATCCTGGAAGATTTTATCCCCTACAAGACTGGAGGTCTTAGCTCATCAAATGCCAATATTTTGGTCTACTACTCCAGTTTGTATTATGGTACCAAGCCCATAAATTTGAGATGGGTATATGTGAATAACTGCACTGGGGGGTTAGCAATGAAAAAACTATACAGGAAGGCACAGGATCTTCAGTAAGGAGGAAAGTTGTTCTTTACACAAATCTCAGGAGATTAAGCAATAGAAAAGTGTGTCAGACAGCAAGATTTCACGGTCCAGAAATTAAAAAATAAGATAAAACTCCAAAATCGAATTACCACTCCTGCCAATAAGCTATTACTGTGCAGTTATTAAATACACACAGACATTCACATGACCACGTTGCACTGTAAATCACACTTGCAGACAGTTCATTTAATGAACAGCGTTTGAGCAGACAATCTGTTTTACATTATATTAAATATATAACTCCACTTACTCTAAAATGCATTCATACTTAAACTTTGTTGCAATCCTCACTGGGAAAAAAAAGGGGGAAGGTTGAGAAGAAAAAATCACTGCCAACTAGCAATTTTCAGTTTTAAGAAGCAACAAGTGGGAACCAAAGCTTAATTTAATAATTTACCTTTAAAGAATTTATTCTGTAAAGCTGGATGATAGCCCAGAAGAAAATACGTAGGATTTTGCCTGAAGGTTTTAGTAATTAAAATATTACACCATTGATTTTACTTGTGTTACAGTAAATGTTTTTGCCTTGAAATCCACTCTGAGGATGTAAACATTACATACAGCCTCCTTCTAGTTGCCTCTACCTAACAGCAGTTCCCAGTGCCCCACAGTTACCACTTAGCTGGGTTCTACCTCTCTGTGGTCCTAAACACAGCTCCAGCACCTCCCTGGGGTGTTTCCTTCCCCGCCTTAGCAGTCCAGGGCTCTGGGATCACATCTCACCATGTGCTCAGCAGTAATTGTCGATGATGCCTGACCCAGATATGCCGCAATCCTGATTCCCTGTTTTACAGGAGAGCTTAGCCTCCTTCTCCCCGGGTCATCCCGTGGCTGTGCCCAACCCTCTGCAGCTGCAGATCAGCACAGTCCCCACAGCAACAAGAGGAGAATACAAAAAACTGACTTATCCAGTAACTGAGCTGCACCGCACTTTAACTGCACTGGAGGCGATACCCGATGGATGTGGGGACCGCATGAATACTGGAGCTGTAATGTCTGTTTTATAAATAGAGAAGATTTAAAAGGAATACACAATCTCATGCTGCAGGGGCTTAGCCAGACTCCATTAGGTTTTACATGCAGATTCTTTTGGAGAAAAAGATGTTGCCTTATCAGGGATCTGCTGCCTGAGGATTTTCTTGCATTTTCCTTGGAAGCATCTGGTGGCCCCTCAGCTCTCATCCACAACGGCAATTTTTAAATCCCACCATTACACCTCAGCCTCATGCTGATGTGCCACAAGATTGTCTTTACTGAGAAGTGTGATGGCACAGGCTCTGCTCCTGCTAGGAACTGAAGGTCACGAGCTGCTGTGGCTTATGAAGCCGATGCATGGACAGTCATCATACAGCCCCAGAAGCTACCAAGGACACCACTTCTAGGCCTGATAAATCAAGTTAAAGAGCAGCTCAGAATGCTCAGCCAGATGGATCACTTGAATGGCTAAACACTCTAATACATCTTTTTAGAAAAGATATTGGCTTGTGCAATGAAACAGATAATTGACTATTCCATGGAAACTGTTAGGGTTTTCCCTCTGGGATCAGCAGGAACCCATCTCTCTTGCTGCAGAGGTAAGCTTGCAAGCCTTTGGGTTTTGTTTTATTCTCCCTTCCAAGAGGAAGATTCAGAACAGAAACTAAGCCTAAGCTGGTCTTCTTGTATCAATCCACCCACTGATGTGCTGCGATAATCTGCAATTGAGCACGAGCACAGCGGCCTCATAAATCAACGCAAATAGCATAAGCTTCTAGAACAGCCACAGATGCAGGATAACCTGTCCTTCGCTCAGGTGGGTCAGACTGAAAGGAGCTCTTCAAACCTCCACCATCAATCACAGTAAACTCTCCCTCACTCCATCAATAATCCAAATCCAGTGCTTACTCTGATCTGCTGCTATACTGATTAACACAGTGATAACAAGGAAATAATTCTTTTTTTTTCCTGGATTGCAGTAGAAATGGATGAGAGGAAAGTGTCCCACCTCTATGGCCCTTTCCTCTTCCACACACAACATCAGCTCCATAGTTTCTGAAATTATTGGGGGCGGGGAGTAAATATGAAAAATGAAAGAAATCCAGGTTACAGAGCTGTAAATCCAGAGCAGAGCTCCACCAAAAGCACAGGACTCCTAGTGCTTTATTTCTGTGGTTACTCAAGACGTGAGCTCCTTGATGGAATTACAGTGCTGTCATTCAAGTTGCTTGTTATTTGTTCTGAATGTAAATAAAGGGAATGCATTTAAAGGGCTGCACTAATGTATTCAAATATTTGTAGATAATCCACTGTAAATCTCAAGACTGGAGGATTTTGCATAAATGCTTGAATCTGTAACAGCTAGGAGGGAATTCCAACTCCCTGACCAAGCAAATTACACAAAAAATAGCAGGATGATTAGACCAAGCACATTAATATTCGCAATAAGTTTTGTCTGTCAGCACACAGACTGAATTCAAGGATTGCAACTTCCTTAATATTTGTAGAGCAGGAGGAGAAGCCAGCCACAATCAGGGGATAATAATAATAGCAATACACATAATTTGATTTTTATAAAGCACCCTAAAACATAAAGGGCTGCTTATTGTGTTTACTTACAGCTTTTGCACAATTTTTGAATGACATCTGATCGGCTGAGAGTTTTTATTGTACAAATATTCCTGCTTTCTACATTTTGATAAGTTAAGAGAGAGGTTCTGACAGCTCTGAGTCATTTGGATCTTCCACAAATTGCTTGTACATTTGTCTGCCAGGAAGAGAACCATCTCCATCAGTAAAGGTGTTAATAATACATACACACATATTATTAACTGAACTTATTTTCATTTCTTGTCCTGGAGTCATCATTACTGAAGATTAAACATGCATAAATCAGTCTCTCTTAAATTAGTGAACATCATCAAATGTCACCTTGTTGAAACTAAAATATATTTATTTATTTATTCAAAAATTGGATTATGTTGATAGATAGGTACAATTATTCCACTATCCACCACTTCTTTTAGCCAGGTCACTAAGCTGCATCTATTCACTGGTCCCATACGTCTCTCATTATCTCTAACCCAGAGGAAATTAACATCAGGGGTGGAACTACTGACTTTTGCCCACACTTCTTATACAAGGACACCTTAATTTTACTAAAAAACTCCTGGGTGGTATGGAAATCTTATGTACGGAGCATCAATTTATGTCTTCAGCTAAACATATACTCTGCTATGCCAATCATTGCAAGTCGCACGTGTATAATATACAGAGGAGATTAACTGTCAATATTGCAAATAAAAACTAATTAAGAGTGAATGGTTTAATGATGGAAGATCATATTTCAATATTGCCAGTTCCTAGTATTTTATCACGAGTCTCTTGGAGTTTATTTAAAAGCCTTGCTCCTGAAATAAGGTGATTACATGAGAATCTCACTGTCATTAACCAGAAGTAATTTCCCAGCCTTTCACTTGCAAAGAAAAGCTTAAAGCTGTTAGCTAAGTACACCTTCAAGGCTCTAGAAATGAAAACATGCAACATTTATTAATCTCAGTAATTTTTGAGGGCCTGCTCGCATTATTAAATGTTTTGGGTTGGCTACGCTGAGATAGCAAATGTACCAGGAACATCCCAAATACCAGGAGGCTCTTCGTCCTTGTAAAGAGGGGAATGCTGATGCTGTTTATTCATAGCTGCTAAGTTTAGCACAGCTCCAGGCATGAAGTATTAGCAAATGTACTTATGTCAATTTGCATTTCTGCTAATTATTTGCACAGAGCTGTCACCTCCAATGTTGCAAGTCAGAATTTGCTCCCTTAAAGGGCACTGGACAGACAGGGATGGTGGGGTCAGATCTGAGACCAGGCAAGCAAAATTGTACTATGCACCCTACCCTGTGGAAGAAAAGAGGAGAATTCAATGTATTCTAGGTTACAGTGGCCTAAATGAGTTATGCACTCATTGGGATAATCTAGTGATACACACATCCATTCTTTGCATTGCATCTGCAGCATCTTGCTTCATCTTTTCTTCATTTACTTGCTGTTCTAGATTTTTTCTACAAACAGACAATTAATTAGAGTTAGTTTCTGAAAGCCCTTTAGTTGTCTGACAGCTCAAACTTCAGCACAAGTCAGGCATGCAAATGCTTCTGAAAAGTCCACGCTGAAGGAAACGGGGAAGGCCTTTCCTCTTCTGTTGCCACCTGGGGAACCTCTAACTCTCACTTCTCTCCACTGAGGTCCTCTGGCCATAATTAACACTTCCTCCAGAAGCCACATGAACCTTTGAGTCTTGCTGACCTTGGCTGGCCTCTTCATGGGAGCTGCTGGGACCCACCAAAACAAAACAAAAAAATCAGTGGCACTAATAGAGTTGCTCTGTTCCCTACTAGAAGTGAGACAGTGGCAGAACAAGCACAGGAAGGTCTAGAGTGGTTTTGGCTAAGCTGATGATTCCACAACAGTCTAAGCCTGGGCTTGCCGTTATCTCAGCACTGTAATTTGGGGCTGTCCATGTAATGGAGATGGGCTTTAAAATCTGAGTTCCCTCCCTTTACAATGATGATAAAATTCAGCACGTAAAGTGCTGTGCTGACACAGGGCATTAATCTTTACATCCTCACATGCTTTCTAAGTGTTGATGCAGAACGACAGAAATAATATGAAAATCACAAAATCAAAATATTATCTTAAAAAGAGTATTTTAGAAGTCATTTTTAAATATGTCTATAAAGTTTGAGAGAAGTACCTCAGGACAGACTACTGAATCACCCCAAAACTGGAGCTAAAAGTGGTTTTGAGCACATCAATCCTTTCTCCCAGTTAGCTCTGCTGTAGACCTAGGAAATACTGTTCCCATTAACAGCTTGACAGCATACTGTGAACATGTACGCACAAGAAGATAATTTTGCGTACTACTACCCTTGAACATGAGTTCAGAGAACACACCTACGTACAAAGTCTTGGATAAATAAACACAGACGTATAACGCAGAATATAAATAATGATAGAAGTTTAGTTCGTATTGTTCCCCATCCCATATTAGGATCTAGGGGCTGTGGTGACACAGACTTCTTGTAGTCTCACTCCTACAGCTCTTCTATCCATAGATATGAGTAAAAATTAACTAAGCGATGAAGACAGATTGACTTTATCGGGTACTGCCGAGATCAGATTAACATTCCGCTGGCACATGGGAGTTTGAAGTTCAAGTTCTTGCACTACCGAAAGTTTAATTTTTAACCTTTCTTTAACAGTAAAGGTCTAGATGAGTACTCTAGACAGGTCCTGTGCTGACACCAAGGAACCTCAGACCATAAACTTTAAAAGCACTGATGATGGGCATCTGATATTTGCTTCCCCATGAGAAGGAAGTCTCTTGCCTGCTGAACTAGAGGTACTCCTGGAATTAATCACATCTCCATTGCACTTGTTTAGACTTAATGTATCATACTGCTCCGAAGGAAAAATGCAGTGGTGAGAGAAAGGGAGGAAGGCCTCAGCAGACTGCTACAACTCTTCTGCTCCTACCTGATGGCCAATACCACCTCTAAGGACCAGCTCTCAAAGCACCCATACCTTACTGCAGCCCAAAGTTTTAGTGCACCAAAGACCACAAAGTCAACAAGTATTTGTGACCTATACACGCTTTTACCATGCTGTTCTACCTCACTTCAGAAAGGCCATGCCTGCAATCAGAAGACACACTTTCTTAAAAATTTGGGATGTCCCATATTTCTGTCAACATTTTATTGTCTACCTTTATTAAAGTTGCTAGCAGAATTACTTAACCTAACATCAGTAAATACCTAGCAACAAATGTTTTACACGTGACAAATCCTTTGCTGCTGGTCTTTTTAGATGTTTTATCTCACACAACGGAGCTTTGCTTAAGACTCTCACATCAGCTACTACAAAGAAGAAATGAAGGACGTTGTCTTCCACTCACCCTCACTATCCTTTCAAAACCAAACTGAATGCTCTTGGATGTAGATGGGGGACATTCAGTACCTTGACATATGGAGACCATATTCTGTATGTTGAACATGCCTGCAAGGTAATACTTCAGCTGAATCTATTGTCTGTCACATCTGGTATTTTGAATAATCGGTTAAGTGAACAGTAAATTAAATTAAGCCAAGCCAGTGTCATAAAGCTAAAGTGCATTTCCAAAGGTTCTTCCATATGAAAGCGAGTTAGCTTCGAAGGCTTTAACATCCTGACTCTGAGATCCTTAACTGCAAATAAATCAACAGCCTATGTAGTTGCACACACGGAATAGCCCACTCAGTGAATTAAAAAAAAAGAACCAAAAATATGCTTGGGAGAAAAGAAAGTGAAAACACAGATGGGTTTTCCAGCACAGAAATCTGCCACAAACAAAGAGCTTAAGACAATGGCAACCAGAGCTGAGACTAAACTGGGGAGGCACTGTCCTGGTGGCTCTTGCTTTGCCTGCCCTGGGTCTGAGCAGTTGGCTCTGATAGAGCAGGAGACCCCAGATGCCCTAAGCCCATACTGGCCCTGCCAGGAGCCTTTCCAAGCCGTGATGGCAAAGGAGCTCTAGGAAAGATAAGGTCATTTTGTGCATCTGAAACAGGGATGCGTGATTCTGGTGTCCTAAGCAGCTGCTCTCCAAAGGATTTACCCCAACATTTTATCCCATCTCCTGCCTGCAGCTACTGGCTGAATCACTCCAGTATCAACCAAAACAATGTTTTCACTGACAAGGTAAAGCAGCAGCTAATTTGTAAGTTTGTCTTTAGTAATGGTCAACACAGCTTTCTAAATGCAACGATTGTACTAATTTCAGCTGAAAGATTGTCTTTTCATACACCTTTAATATGACCGAGCACCATGCTTTACCAATAAATGGCTAATGAACCAAAACTTTTGTTCATATGCTTCCTTCCTCCTTCTCCAAAATGTCACAATAAATCTATGTTGCTGGATAACAGCAAGCAGATGGACAGCGTAGCTTTTAATTTGGCATAGGTATTCTCAATCAAGTCAAAGATTAATTCTCCCCAATGATAACCAGCTTTCTCATTTGTTAGAAGCGCATTATCATTTTCTGAAAGTTTCTTCTCAGGATAACATTGAAACCAGCTCTCCTTGTCGTATTGCTTTATCCATTACAGAGAGAATAAGGGATGAATTTCTGGAGACAAGGCAGAGTTAACCACAGAAAATAACATATTCAAATGACCATATAAACAATAGGAAAAAAATCCTAGAAAAACACTTCAATGAAGTACCTGGCTTCATGGAAGGTATCTCCTGTTGTTTCATGAGTAGACCAGGAAAGACTTTTGGCAGCTTTGTTATGATGACTATTTCCTCAATGAGACTGAAAAAAAAAAAGATCAGAACCAAAGAAAAACCTCTTCCCGAGAAAGAGACCTCTTGCAATAGCAAAAGCAATACATTATTTTTTCCTAAAGCCATCAAAATACACAACAGAATAGAAAAACAATGCAGATTTTACTAGCTGAGCAAAATAAACCGGAGATGCAGTGCCATTTGTAATGATATGGAAAAGCCTAAAATTTATAAATAAATGCAAATGCTGGCAAATAAGATGAGCTTCAGTCCTGACTTCCAGATCCTGCTTTGTCCCCAGTCCCGCAGGAGGTATGTAGGACGTCTGGGAGAAATGTACATTTTATGTCTCTTCTTCTTCTTCTTTCCCTTCCTGCATGAAATGCTCCTAAAAACATACCCTTAAGGTATTTGTTACTCTTGAATTTTGTTTGCTAATGAGCTCCTAATCGTGGCATAGCAAGTTCATCAACTACTGCACTGCTGTAAAACAAAGAGGTACTGCAGCTAATAATTTGTTAAACTCATTATCAGAGCTCTGCTACTGTAAAATTTTATAGCTATTGAATTTTCCAGCTGACATCCCTCCACAAGGCATTTTGCTAAGGACTCTAGCAGAGGTCTTCTGCCAGACTTCAGTGGGACAGGTGCGGATGTTAAAAGTGGGTCTGTAATAATGCGTCATGCTGAACCGCAAGGAGCATGAAAATGCAGACACTTCCTCCCTCTTCCTCCTGCTATAGAAACTATAAACGTGGCAGAGGAAGAATGTACATTACTGGTCCCAATAAGCGTCAGCAGTGTCTGTGCAAATTTAATATACACATCATATCCCAATTTAAAGTATTTTAGTGTCAGTTGTTTCTTTTCCTAGTTAAACAGGCAGTTTTGCATCAAATTTACCAAGAAATACCTTTCAAAGAGGATAAAGACAGAAAGTATCTTCAAAAAAGCCTAAGACTTAAAAACTCCAAGCCCCCTAATATTAATTTGGGTTAGGGCTGCTTTGAAAGCCTTTAAGTAATAAAATAGCAACTATGTCATGGGCTTTAGAGCTCCTACTTTTATCACAACCCTTAGCATCTCCATCGGGACATCTCAGGAACTCACTGAAGTCTAGGAAAATCTCTCCACTGACCTTAGTGGGCACTGGGTAGGAACAGTACTGGTGATCGACAAGTTTTCACTCTCTGCACACTAAAGAACAATATATTAGTAGAAAATTAATAGCTCCGTTAGTTATCGATTAACAGAAATGCTACAGCGCTCTTACGATTTCAGATTGTTCCTGATTAATGGAAGAGGCAATGAAATGTAAACAATGATCGTACTGTGTTGGAAGCATCACTGGCAGAGCACAGGCAGAAGAACACGGGCAAATAGGTGACTGTAGCATTGACTATACTGACAATTGTCTTACATCTTGCCCTGGAAACACGGATTACCCAAGCCTGACTAAATAGGGAACCTGAACTGGAAAATATGTTTCTGTATCAATCCTGGGGTTAAAACACTTTAATATTCTGCACGGCAGATAATTATATTTCTTTAATATTTTGTGAGAATGTTTCATTTCCTTTACTGCCTCTCTACTAATGCAGGAGCTCAGGCATCTTGTCTGAATCTCCCTAACTGGTGAGGCTATCCCAAAAACTATTATTACATTGTGGTGGAAAATAGTTGCATCCAGCCATTCCCACCTTTCCTTTCTACTCCATCTAGTGCATCACGATTAGGGAACAATGAATAAACATATGCCCACACACACCCCAGACGAATGAAATGTCCTAGCCTGAAGAGAGGAGAGCTGAAAAAGATTTAAAGACAGTTTTGTGCCATCCACCCCAGCTTTGCAAATCTGAGCTGTGAGTCAGCCATCCTCTTCTAAATCACTGTAATCACAATGTCCTGCAATTCTTCCCACAGCCCCGGGAATGAAGACTTCTGGGAAGAGTCAGAAGCCAACACTGAAGTAGCAGAAACAAAACTATTGAAACCACTCAAGTGCTTGCCCAGCAATGGCACGCCTTAAAATATTGAGATTGAATCACAAAGTCCCTTCCAAAGACTGCCTGCACGTGGAGAAGCCAACTAGAGCAACTTCTAATGCTGACATTAGACGCTATATAAAATCAATAAAACAATACAATTGTCTATTTGTGGGAAAAAAAGCAAAACCATATTTCTAAAATTGCTAGTGATGTTTTAGACTAGAAAGTTTAGGAAAGAGGGACTAAATTTCCAGTTCTGCCATCGACCTGCCTTGGATGTGAACATAGTCTTTGCTCACTAACACATAGCACCAATCTGCCACGCAGTGAGCCAAACAGATTGAAAATAAATCTGGAAATCCTCAAGGTGAAACTATGATACTACAAAATCACATTTCTATATAATACTCATTCTTTTGACTATTTAAGTTGAATGTACATGCAGGCTACTATCATCTCGTATTACAAAAAAAGACCAACCAACCTCTACTACAGATATAATCACAACAGGTTTTATTGACTTTGAAGGCAGTATTTTGCCATGATAATAAAAAAGAGTTATGCATTTATACTTAAAAATATGATACCTCTACACTATTTGATAGCTTGTGATACTGAATTAATAATTGTGTTCAATCAGGAGGAAGTTAAAGTAATCCTCAATTTGTTTTACATATTCAAAGTCACCTACGGCATTTTACAAGGCAGGTAATATTATCACAGCTGGACACCTGGGTAATCTTTTGACCTCCTTTTCAAAATAAATGTTACAGATTTGCAATGATACTGCTAAAATAGCTGCTAATTTACTTCAAAAGATGAAAGAAAACAGGTGAATTAACAGAGCCTTGAACACCATCAAACTGAACAGAAATGCCAGCAGGGCAAACTATGGATGTGAGATCCAAGGCTGCAGATGGACCAGCAATGAGAACCTCTGGCCACACCTCCCCATTTTTGGGGAAGTTTGGATTGAACCTCCTGCATCTTGGGTTCTCATTTGTCCTTTGTTCCAAAGCTGTGTGATTTGCAGAAGATGGCAGGTGCTCTGCAAGAGCAAAGTTGCTATTTGAAAATGTTAGGTTGGCTCTTTTGAGACTGAAACTGAAAGAACAGCTAACAAGGAGCCCAACACTGAACGGTATTCCTCTTTTCAGTCTGACGCTCACACTCTGGAAACCACTTCAAAGCTTAATGGGCTCAAAATACTGACACTAGGAAAGATTTGACTTTAATTGGCATCCAGTCGATATTTGAAATATTGATTTTAACCCTTCTTCTTTGGGGCACAACTCCTTTTCAGTTTAGATGTATCTCACTTCCTGGAAAAAGCACGTCTTTGCCTATAAATTAAGTTCAGTTTAAAATCTCAAGAGAAATGTACCCATCCCATAGGAAAATGCTGTCAGTACTCTCTGTGCTGTGTGGATCCAAAAGTTTGGTTTAAACCAGCGAGCACAAATTATTTTTCTGCAGAAGACGGATGTTAGGTTTGTCATCACTTGTTGCCCAGCTGTATTTCTTTCTTACTGAAAAATCCTGCAAACATGAAGGGACTGAGCAATACCCACTGCATCTGCCCACGTGGGGCTGCTTAAAGCCCCCTGGTGCTGCTGCGGGACCACATGCAGGGATACCTTTACCGCCTGCACCATCTAAAGCTCCCCATGGTCCATCAGTGCTTTCTTATGGACACCATGCAAAACATACTCATTTACTCCATAAAGAAATATTATTTAAATAAATATCATGGGATGCGTTGATCTTATTTACCCCTATAATGCTTTCCGTCACAGTTCAGGACATCTCAAAGACAGCAGGCTCAAAACCTGCTGTACAGAGGCATCCTCTCCACTCGTCATCAACAATGCGAGGAGCAAGATCCAGCAATTGCTGTGTAAAGACCCAGTATAGGAAATCACTTGCAAGTTCATGGTAGTGGTCTGAAGTTACTGAGTGTTCCATTGGACAACCACTTCATTTTGTGGCTCTGGTCTAACTTCTAGCAATTACAAAATATTATACCCAAGGCACACTGACTGTGTAAGAGCCCTGTGTAAATACTTGGTGAATCCTAAAGGGTCTCTCCACTAACTTTCTGCATAGACTAGTCAATGCATACTCTTAAGAGTTTCTTTAAATACATGTTCCTCACACAAACATTCATTTCAGGCTTTTCTTTAAAGTATAATTGCTATGGGATGCTATTGCCTACTTTTTAAATAGAGCTTAAAAAACCCCAAACAAACGTATATATATAAATTCATTTACAAACTCATATCAGAAAAACCTAATCAAAACCTGCCTGATCTCCATGTCAGCTGTCATAGATGTTTTAGCAATCAGCAAGCTTATATAAAAAAAAATCAAACCGTATTTGTCTTCTTACATAAACTATTACAGCAATATAGCATAAAAAGAGATCTAAGTGACAGCTGAATAGGGGGAGCTGTAAAAGCTGGAATGATTGATTTCATGATGTTTTCAGGCATTATAAATAACCTTTAAATGTCTTTTCTGCCCTGATTTGCATAAACAATTGACAGTTCATTAGATATGGAGAAAAATATGAGAGAAAAGTAAAATTAAGACAATACTAGGGACCTTGGTTGAAACAAGGATTTAGATGAGTGACTGTAACTTTGAAAAAGGCCAGTGCACAGAGTCCTTTTGCAGAGCTCATAATTAGGAGAGGGTCAACCAGCGCTGCTTCTCAGATCACTAAAACATCTATTGTAGATTCACCAGGATTAGCACTGGGTTTGCACTGTGCTTTGGAAAAGCTGTGAAAATTGATGCAGAAATCAGGGCTGGAGAACACAACAGCCTGAGACAGTGTGGAACCTCCACAGGAACTTCATAGGATGTCCACAGGAAATGCACAGGATCTTCAGAGCAAATTCTCCTCAACTTCCAAAGCATTTCCCACTGCTGCCAGGGTTAGAAGAGTCCTTCTCACCACACCTTGGTGAGCACTCACGCAGCCTCACAAACACACATCTGAGCTTGCAGCATTTCTTATCCACATAAGAAATGAAAGAGTTTTGCTCATGGTCAGACACATCTATTATACTCACTCTGTGCTGCAGCCCAAGGTAGCAGTTACGGGGCGTGAAAAGGGAGGATGGGAGAGCAGGGGAAGGAATGAAGACAAGGGAAGATAATTGAAAGTATCAGTGCATTAGTTATGTTGCATATATCTAACGTAATTAGTATTAATAAGCTGTCAGTCAGAAGATGTAGTTGTTAAAAGGCAGTTTCAATAGGGAAAAAGGATAATTGAACTCCTCCATGTACTTGTCTGTACTTATTTATTCTGTTGGGTTTTTCTGTGTGTTGCCACAAATGCATGCTTAGCAAAAGTGAAATAGAAGAAGTAAACTGAGTTGTTTGTTCATTAAACACAAAAAAACATTATCACACTGAGTAGTACCAACCAGAGGGGGAAGGCTCAGAGAGGTAAATGGTTCAGCTCTGAACTCTGCTTTCACTCAAACTGCAACATTTTCAAACTATGACTTTAAATGAATTCTGATTTGCAATATACACAGAATGGTTTGGGTTGGAAGGGACCTTAAAGATCATCCAGTTCCAATCTCCCCTGCCATGGGCAGGGACACCTCCCACCAGCCCAGGCTGCCCAAGGCCCCATCCAACCTGGCCTTGAACACCTCCAGGGATGGGGCAGCCACAGCTTCCCTGGGTAACTTGTGCCAGTGCCTCACCACCTTCATCATCAAGAATTTCTTCCTAATATCTAGTCTAAATCTTCCCCCTTCAAATTTAAAGCCATTCCGCCTCATCCTATCACTACATGCACTTGTAAAAAGTCCCTCCCCAGCTCTCCCACAGACTGCTTCAGGTACTAGAAGGTCACTATAAGGTCTCATCAGAGCTTTCTCTTCTCCAGGCTGAACAACCCCAACTCTCTCAGCCTGTCCTCATACGGGAGGTGCTCCAGCCCTCTGATCATCTTTGTAGCCCTCCTTTGGACTCGTTCCAACGGTTCCATATCCTTCTTATGTTGGGAAATTCCAGAGCTGGACACAATACTCCAGATGGGGTCTCACCAGAGGGGAATAGAGGGGCAGAATCTCCTCCCTCGACCTGCTGGCCGCACTTCTTTTGATGCAGCCCAGGATACGATTTGGCTTCTGGACTGCAAGCACGCATTGCTGCTCTTCTCCCAAGTGACAGGGGACAGGACAAGAGGAAATGGCCTCAAGCTCCACCAGAGGAGGTTCAGGCTGGACATCAGGAAAAAAATTTTCAGGGAAAGGGCCACTGGGAACTGGCAGAGGCTGCCCAGGGAGGTGGCTGAGTCACCTTCCCTGGAGGCATTTAAAAGACAGGTGGATGAGGTGCTGAGGGACATGGTTTAGTGATTGATAGGAATGGTTGGACTCGATGATCCTGTGGGTCTTTTCCAACCTGGTGGTTCTATGATTATCCAATTTCCATACGTACTTGTTCCTGTGGTACCTGCCATGGTACTGCTGGTACTTCTATTCTCTGCTTGTGGGTAAAGACACTTTAGATGCTTTGCAGGGTCCTATCTTGTGGTTTATCACTGCTGTTCCTAAAGCTGGTCAAATCATGTGCAGTGAATAATGTATTCAATAATTTCCTTTTTTTTTTTTTCCATTTTCCAATTGTCTGCAAGCAGCTTACAGTGTTCCCCAAAGCATCTGTAATGAGAAATTAGTCACTAAATATTTTATACAAATAGTTATTAGTCTGTATCTTGATCACAAGCAGTTTGCTGTGCATTCAAGTGGGACAGGAGGATTTTGACTGGATTTGTGTTTCTGACTGTAAATTGGATTACACCTAGCTCCTGGAGACAGCTTTCTTTCTCTGCTTCTCTAAACAGCACTCATGACAACAGTTGAGGTATTTCAGGTTCCAGCATTCAGACGGCCAAGCTTAAAGTTACATTAGCTGTGACTGTTCTCAAATATCCCCAGTACATCATCTATACTCAGAGTATCTCTTAAGTTTCAGAGCTATATAGAAATACCACATCCCTATTTCAGAGTGGGTGAGTGGAAGAGGCCTTGACCTATGGATAAATCTTGACTTCTATATCTAATATCAAGATACCTTTCCACTTCACCCTGACAAAAGAGCCCAGTCCATGTGCCCACCACCACATGGTCCCTCAGGTGACCCTGCATACAGTCATCTGCCTCCCACTGCTCCTCACATCCAAATGGAGCACTGAGAGTTACTATTAATGCCAAGAATTTCTTTTCTATGCGTCATGTAAGTAAAAAATGCTGCTTTTTTGTCACTTACATCAATTCCTAAATTTAAGGAGTCTGCAGATAGCAAAACCATAGCTAGCTTCCCACAAGGCTGGAAAATACTAAAAGCACCACTCAGACTACTGCAACCAACTTTTAAATTCTGAATTTTTAAAATCCAGGATAAAGTAAGTGGAAGTCTTGTCAGGCTGTAATACTCCTGTCAGCTCATGTAATCAAAAAGAAGCAGTTCTGAACCAGTACCAAGGGATACACAACATATTCTGACTCAGGCTACTAAAGGGAAAAACAGACCTTTGAGGTGATTAGGAAGAAAAATGAGAAACGGGACCCTACCAGAGCCCCTGCTCCTGTTTCTGACACCCTGCCCTCCACGGAGTAGCCAAGGTGAGGCTGGAGACCTGCCAGACCTTGGCCTAGCTGTATTAGGGCTCTCCAGTAGCTTAATATGACTAATTTTGATTACTACAGTTGGAGTTTTGTTTGGAAAACGTTGATTGTTTTCTAAATGTAATTAATTGTCATAATTTGTTGCAGTGATTGAGAACGAGGCCCCATGTAGCACTCGGCAGAACGTGAGGATGCAGAGAAGCTCACGGTTCATTAGCACTATCCTGGGAACTGTCTTGGACTCTATCAGGCACAAAGTCACACAGTGAAAATGTGCTCCTGGAGCAATCTGGGACCTTGCTTTGGTGTTTTCTGCCTTCCCTCTTCCTCCTGATAAGTACCAAATTAAAAATATGTGATTCTGGTGTTTTTAAAGACAGGAAAGACTGAAGAGGAAAAGATGTCCTTTCAGGGTCTTTCACCTTTTCAGGATGAAAGGTCTGCAAGGAGCTTTGGACAGGGGAGAGTTTGTGGTCATTAAATAGCTTGTCCCATAATTGCAAATAAGGATTCAGTTGAGGAGAAACTACTCTGTATAGAGAACTTGATTCTGAAATTCATGCCAAGAGGCAGGGCTCATTTTCAAGATGTGGGGCTGTTCCTCAGCCTCCCCAGCCCTGGGGGGAACACTTGTCCACACCTTTACAGAGCAAGAGACTACCCAGAGACACACAGATGACTGCTGGAGGAGTTCTTCTTGAGGCACTGCTGATATAGGAGCTGGACTTCTAGCCCAACCACTGGAGACAGGATTTCAACCCATTTTCCAAGTCATTTATTGACACAGGGACAAGAATTATTTTCTTCCAACCAGGTTTTCTTGTGTCAGTCATTCAACATGTTCCTATGATTTTTTCCTCCCTTTCTTATTACCTTTTCTGATAGTAAAGACATTACAGATGGGCATCAAACTGTGCAAAATGTAAATTATGATTGGGTAGAGTCAGAACATAAAAAATAAGTTATTTGGATGCATTTTTTTTCCTAAGGACCACAGCACATATGGCATGCTAAAAAAATGTCTCGTGTTCATTAAGGCTAAATGAGACAGGTTAGAGAATCACGGGCACCAAATGGAAAACTCAGGAAAAAAAAATGCTGGCTGGCAACTCATTTTGCTGATAATATTTTTTGGATGTTTCCCTCCTGCCCTCTCTCCCTCATTTTTTTTTAAACTGCAAGGACATTTTTGCAAATATTTCACAAATATCTGATGGCTGTTGCTTAGGAATCTGTCCTCCCCGCTGTGCCTTCCTCATTTGAAGGTCATAATCTTCAGTTTGTGAAATCATCATTACCTCGCTAGCCAGTAACTCTGATGTCACAAATGGAGGATTATGATGACTTCAATGAAAAAGGCAGCAGCGGGAGAAAATGAACTCCTGAGCCACCGAGAACTTATTTTCCTCCCCAAAAAGATACAGTGGAGAAAAATATCAGCAGAATGATCTCCAAATAGACTATTTTCCGCGTGGTATCAGTGCCTCTCTCAGAATACGAGGGTAATTTCTGCCTTGTGCCAGTTTAACACAGGCTTCCACTTTATTTTAACACATAGCAAGTCTTATATTTAATGTAATAGCAGAATCTTGCTACTTCTTCTGGAGCTCATACAGAGACCTCAGAGTTCTATAAAAATGAAACGAGCTTCCCTTTAACCCTTAGCAAAATGAAACAGCCAAGATTCACCACAAGGTCACCTACCTGAGGCTTTGGTACTGTTGGATAATTTACCACTGTATCAAAAAATACAACAAACAAAAGCAACCTGACAGATAAATAAAGTGTATTTAATGTGAAACTCTCCTTATTGCTTGTTATTAAGAATCCCCGCCAACCTAACTCACAAAATTCAGTGACTCGTAATGGGTGATAACTTCTCTCCATGAAAACAGAGTAGAAGAGGGACCACAGCAGAGCCAGGACCACCCTGATGCACTTCCCCTCTCAGTATTCATGGGTTATCCCCTCCCTGTGGTACAGACTAAAATACACATATGCCTCGCCTAGACTTTATTTAATTATTAGAACTATGACTGGCACGACAGCATTGACTTTCTTCCAGGACAGACACTCTGGGAACACAATTCAGCAATTCTGAATGCCATTATTTTGCATAAAGCTATCAATGTTTCTCCTGAAGAGTATGCAATACAAGTAGATTTCTATTGTCACTATAAATGCCAGTGTGTGTCTCTTGGGCATCAAATAAAATACTTTTCCATGTTACTATCTGCTTGAATGAGACATTAAAAGAGCTATATTCTGAAATCCTGCTGTTTTATAAAAGTATGAACTAATAGTGTGATTAGATGGTTCTACCATATTTTCTGACTGCTGATTTCAGGCATTACCTTGCAACACATTGATGGGCAAAAGCAGCACAGCACTGGGAACAACCTCACATCTTGAAAATGCAATGGATCCTGCCATACTGATGAGAACAGAAGTATTTAATGCTCGAGGCTTGGAAAAACCTGGTATTCCCAAAGCATAACCTTGTTTTCTGTCACTTGGCACGGGTACTCAGCTGGCCTGGCCAGTTTTGGGGCACAGGATATGTTTCCAGCCATCCAGGGTTGACTCAGCTCACCTGTCCGGCTAGACAGGTGAGCCCTATTCTCTCTGGGGTTTAGCACAAACCACGACAGTAACTCAGGGGGAGACAGGTGGCAACAACTGCATCTCCACAGAAGTCTTCCAAAGGCCTCTCACAGCAACAGCATCCTCGGATTCCTGGATCCAGAGGGGAGAACACAGGGGGAAATAAAAGCACAACAGCTGTAGTGCCACAGACCCCTCCCCTAAGGAATACGTTGGGAGACTGACGCATACACCCACTGCTCTCAATCATTAGAAACAACATATGGTGGGCTGGTGTTCATGCTGCCTTTCTTTGCCTGCCCTGTTTCTGCTCAAGGTGTAGGCAAGTTAAGAGAGAGTCGGGCTACCCATGTGAGCAGGGCATTGCAGAGAGCAGAACTGCACATGGTCAGAAGGATGCATAAATTATTTATCAGGGTTATTTAAAATCTTCACCACATCTTAACTCTAAAAGCTCCAAGAACACTGAAAAATTAACCCATCTTGTCTTTGTAGCCATAACCTTTCCTGCACCACTGCAGCTGGTACGTCCAGTTACCACAAACTCACAAAGCACAGAGCATAAAAGAATAACATGGCAGATGAAACAAGGTGACAATAAGTGAGATGGCTGACCCACCCCAAGAGCATCCCACAACCCCTCTCTATGTATTAACTACAACACAGAGAGGTACACATTGGCTTGTGACACGGGTCTAAACGTGTATTGCTTTCTTTGGGAACAGTCCCACAGTGCCAGCTAAATACACACAGGTGCCCAAATGTGAGAGAGGGGTCCAGCAAAATGCCTTTCACATGAGCTGCCCTGCAGCAGCCACAGCTGCCACGTAAGTATGGCAGGCAAAGAGCAGTCCTGGAGCAGTCGGAGAAAACCCAGGAATGGTATGAGGTAGCAGTTCAGATGAAGGCACAGGCTCATGGCACTGCTAGGGTATCAGCTGAGACAGATATATTACTAATAAAAGATATGTGGATGAGAGCAGGACCAGGACCCTGCTTCACCAGGTCTATTGCGAAGCAGGCAGCTACACACATCACGGAGGCACTGAGAAGGTTGCAGCGTGCTTGAGACTTGCACAAGAAAAAAGAAGACAAGTCTTTAATTCCGCATCTGCCAAATGCAGGACTATGAAATCTTCCTAATATTTAGGCTGACGCAAGAAATGCCATTGCTGCCAGAGGACTTGGGGACGGCAACACCAGGCACCACCGCAATATTGACTCATCGCGAGAGCTCAGGAGAAATGACACAAGAGTTAGTGTCACGACTGTAGAGTTAACCTTTGTCACTTCTGTATTTAGCTGACTGAGTTTCTCCCTTAATGATTCATGTCTCAGTCATTTGCCTTCATAATAAATTTATTAAATGATCATCTTTTTTTCCCTCCAGATTTGTCACATGAAACGTGGTAATTGGTGTTTAAACCTGCAACGGCACGTCACCAAATGAGTTCAAACAACGTTACACGTTCGTTGCTCTCCGTGTCGTAACAAAGCTTGGCTGTCAGCATTAACATGGGGACAGGAGTACTCCAAATACAAGGAAAAATCCTGGCATGAAGATGCTGCCTCAGGATGCTGATAGCCTGGGAAATGCAGCCTCTTCACTCCCTCAGTGACACAAAACTTAACGAGAATGGGGAGCAGCAGGACATGCACCAGTACGTGAAGTGGCAATCTGGGGGTCAGTGCTGGCTTTAAAACACCATCACAGTTCAGCAAAGTGCTTCAGCAAACAAGAAATCCAATTAATTCAATGAGGACTAATTACATGGTTAACGTTAGACATGTTTGAGTATGTTACTGAATCAGATCCTAATCTCTCACTCTCTTGGCATCTCAAAACATGAAAAATAAATAAGATCGTGCCAAGAATGTGCTATAAAAATAATTGCTTTCAGTTTAAAAACTAAGTTATAAAATACCTATAGAGTTGCAATTGGTCTTATTTTCTGTGCAAACATCATTTTACATTACATCACTGTTTTTCATTTACAATTTGAATCCAGAAAGTACTTCTGTTTTAATTAGTTTTATAAATTTGCTGAGCTAAACGAATACAGTAGTAAAACCAAAACTACAGAAAAATGTGCATAATCTGAGCAGACTGTATAACTTGTGGAACAAATTGTAAATCTATTGCTTAATTAAAATTATTTGAAATGCCAAGATGTGAAAACTCTGAATTATGCTGCCATATAAAATTTACAGCTCATCTTAATAAACTACGATAGCCTCAGCTACAAAATTTAGTCATCTGAAAGGTTTCTATCTATTCGTGTAATTTTTTTTCCTACGTTATACATGCACTTTTAGGACCTCATTTGCATCCTGATTTGGACCATGATTGCATAAACCAGCACTTGGGCTTCTGCTGAGAGCTGCAATGACTGAGAAAGTAATGCCATTGGAAGACATGAAATTTTAAAACACAGCTTGCAAGTTGTCAATGCATGAGCCCATTTAACTCATGAGCCTTTAAGGCTTCCTCGGTTTAGCCGAGAGGCACAGCAACCTGCAACACGGCAGTGCAGGATGCCAAAATTACCCAAAAAGGGTGGCTTCTCCAAAGAGCTAAACATCCTTGAATTATGTCACTGCTGCACCCTGGGGTGACCCAGACAGTATCCTGCCACATTTTTGCAAGGACCGTAGTCCAGATATAAGCCTTTTTTTCTGGGAATATCATAGACTGCCAAGCAGATGAAACCCTATGCCCCAGAAGCAATCTGCAGAAGAAGCCGAACATGTGTTATGCTGCAGGTGGCTTCTGATGCCTTGAACCACACCTAAAACTTTGCTGGAAGGATTCTGCAGATGATCTACTCTGGAGAAATTCACTGGTGTGCAAAGATGAACCGGCCTACGTGGCGAAGGGTTCAGATGGAGAGCAGAAGAGTTTTAAAGTCATTCTACTGCACTGATAGACTTTTGTTCTATATGATAATCTTGGTTTTCTCAAACCCCATTGTGCTCAATGTATAACTTAAACAACACTTCCCTTTCCTTGCAATGGCTCAGTGTCAAAGCACCGTGAGTGGCAGGGATTAGCAATATTTCATTTCAGTTTCCAGGGCATTAATAATCACGTGCAATTATTCTTATAAGCAGGTTCTCCTTGCCCACTGGCAGCTCTCTAGATTACTAAGACAAAACCTACCCAGAAAAACCAAATATTTCTGCACAGCTCTGCCAGCTGGCCACACCATTATGCACATAATTCCTTCTACCTGGGTTTCTCAGTAGGAAAAAAACCAAATTCCAAATTGAATACATCTTAGGAATTTCAGTTTAATTAAGAGGATGACATAAGGAGATAAAAGCAGGAGGGTATTTATTGCCATAATAGATTTCTACCTGCATTGCACTGATACGCCTATGTCCATGTATTGATATGTTTAGTGGAAAAATCTGTGCAATCTGTACTGTGTCATAGCGGACATCAGTATCACATGTACCTGTTTGGAACTGAGCAAAGGAGACAAAAATCTCACTCTGTGCTGCAAGAAAGGGAACAGATGGTGCAAAAATTCATACACACACAAATTCACACTTTTTTATGACACGAGGTTACTAGCAAGATACTTCCATGCTTATGTTTAAAAAGATCACAGCTAGAGTTAGTCATTCTGGATTAGCCACTAAAATTGAGCTGTGAAAGGACTCCAGCAGGTGATGAGTTGTGTGGTGGAAGAAGGGATTAGCAGAGATCTGTAGCCATGTATGGAGCACAGAGGAAGCCACACGCACCCTCCCTTTGTGAGCACAGAGAAATTGGATCTTCTCTTCAGGTGAGTGCTGAGCACTGTGCATACCTCCATGCGTTCCCACAAATCCCACAGAGCTGGCTATTTGTACCCAACATGACCCAACACACAAACTGCAACCCAGCATCTGCAGTGTCCCACGTGTTTTATTTAAGAACATATATGCAGATGGTTCTCTAGAAAGCACACTCTATAAATAAAACATGTTTAATAACCCAAATAAAACAAACAAAATAAATAAACCATGTTACTGAGTGGCAACTTCCTCTGCAGAAGAATCTGTAAAACACTTTCTGGGGTTTGCAAAGTGCCTGCCTGCAAAATATTTTGTGTGATACATAACTACTCCTTAAACAGCTGCAAAGGTTGGCACAGCACATCAGCTAACGAATTCCCTGCTGTACAGCTCTCCTGCTCTGAACTGCTACAAACCAAAACAATTCAAATGTCAGCTTGAGTCAGTGCTTCATTTCAAAACTACAAGTTATAACTTCCTAGAAAACAGTAACTACTGATTTCTTTCTCAGGCACCACTGCCGGAGATCCCACTCCTGGAAATCAGTGTGTCCTTGTGAGGTTAGTGACGCTGGGCTAACTCGTACCAGCACACTGTCCAGCCCAGCATATTCCCCTCACATCACTAAGGAAAGCAGTAGAACCCTGTGTGGTGAATGATCTTCCTACAGTATTACATCTTACTTCCGAACACCCTTTTTTGACCTGCCAAGTGAGGTAATGTGAACGGCACTGAGGTCTGAGCTTATTCTGGGTGTATTTCCAGCTCTTGGATGAAAGGCTGATGCCAACTCGACCTGTGCCGATGCTGGAAGGGATCAGGCAGCAGTTCTGTTCCTGCTTCTGCTACAAGGACAAGGGCAAGAGATGGGGCACAGCAGAAAAATGTCCCATCCCAGTCAGCCAGGAGGGAGATGGCCCCTTGGGAGGCAGCGCAGGTGCAGTTTGCTGAAACCCACTGTGAAACTGCGCTGCTAACACTCTGCAGCTGCCTCTGCAGAGGGGCTTGTCCACTTCAACTACTTGGTATGTGGGCAGAGGCTCATTTCTATAGGAGGGGTTGGCAGGATTGAAGCCAAGCTTGTAAAGGTGGTTTCCAGAATCAATTTGTTCTTTTCTGCCCTTTTTCATTCTCTGTATAAAGCTCAGAATGCAGGAGGAGAACCCAAACCCAGTATCGGCTAATTTTTCTCAGGACAGAAGCTCCCTTTCACTACAAAAAAAAAAAAAAAAAATCCTCTGTATTTCCATACACGCCACAATCTGGTGAATTACCAGAATGTATTATTTATATAAAGCCTCCTGCTTTGGAGAGATCCATAATTGTTGGCTTCCTTGCTATGTGCTACAACACAGCTTGCCTTGTTTCACAGCCAGAAGTGCTGCTGTATCTTTTTGTGTTCCTCTCCCCAGCAACTCGACTATCCTTTTGAGACATACTGTAAGTGTCAACAGGTGGGATGGGGCGCTAGGAGGTAGAGGCTGCCACGTTACTACAAAGGACCATCTGTGCACTACGTGTGGGCACAAAATGCAGAATCCACAGCCAACAACACTGGAACATCTGTCTGCCTCCAGCCTCTTCCCCTATGGTAAAGGTTACACAACGTCACAGTGCCAGCTGTGTCAGGTTCTAGTTCTTAAAGAAAAGGAAAAAAAAAACAAAAAACAAACAACCCCACCCCCTTCACGCCCCCAGAAAAGCCCAGCAGTAGCCTGTAGGGACATATTTTTGGCATCTTAATACATTTTAAAATTACAACATTCTGTTTAATTCAAAGCTAAAGTATCTTCCCACATCTCCCCACACAGGAGATCTTATCGGTGCCGACCAGATATATGTGTTTACTTGCTGAGACTCTCCATGTGGATGCAGGACCTGACTCTACACAATAGCAGTGCATCCTATGTGCTTTCCCAGCATGAAACTTGGGAATATGCAGACAGCCAAATATTTTTCAGTCAGATATCCCAATGGTATTATTGAAGCAGAGAGCTCAAAACTATTAACACCCTATCAGTCATTCACTTGCAAACCCACAGACAACAATTTCCCCCATATTCCTAGCAGATTTTACTATAAATAAACAAAAGCATTCCCACTCTGCACTCTTCCTTTCCAAGACTACTGTCAATGGATGTTTTTTATATTTCTCTAACTAAACCAATGCCAAAAATTCCCCTATCTTTAACAGTAAGCAAAGCAGCAGCTACTAAGGACTCCTGCAATCCCCAACTCATCACCACAATGACTGAGCCAAACCCCAAAACTTTCAAACAACTCCTGTGGCTAAATCCCAGAGTTTAATCTCTCCTGGCTTTTCAAACTTGCACCATGCCTCTAGGAAATTGTGCTCCCTGCTGATGAGCGGGCTAGAAACACGGAGGAAGATGCTACATTTCTTGGGCAGCTTGAGCTCAGCAGCCCCGTGGATGCTCCCCAGCTGGCAATGCAGGAAGCAGACCTGCGTGGGGCACGGAGTTGTTTCCAAGTTGGCATTTGAAGAGGAGAAATATGGAAAGCTGGCCAGTTACCTATCCAGTCTAACATAATCAGAGGACTTTCGGTCCTTTTCGTTTGATGAATATAGTGTATTTTTAACACGTTTTGTTAAAACTTCATAGCTTTTTCAGGAAATACATGGCAGGATGTACCACCTAAGGCAACAGGACCTTCACCTCAGGTGTGCCAAATCGCAGGGCCAGCCTTGAAATGTGGCTCCTCTCTATGTGACATTTTTTGATTCCTAAAAGCTGGACATTCTGTCATTTCTTATGAACCTTTTCACTGCCTATTTGTAGACCCTTAACTCTCCAGGCTTCCTCCCTATTCCTCATACCAAACAAGCTTGCTCACTGAACGACACTGACATGGCTGGCACTGCAGCATTCGCACTCTGCAAGGCATCACTTTCCAGGGTTATTTTTTTTACACCAACAACTGGTAAATGAGGCTCGCGTGACAGACCACTGGCTGTATAATGAGTTCATTCTCCAGACCCACCGAGAGCAAGGTACTTTCCTGGCCCATCTGTTCGCTGAGCTCCTCACGGCATGGCTCCGGGAATGCTGTTTCTGAAGAGAGCAGCAAACACCCGGTGGACTGCTGATGTGCAATAGACCCCAGTTTGATGGCCTCTGTACACACAGTGCAAAGCTTTCTCAGCCAAAAATGGAAAGAGACAGAGCACTGGGATTACTTCAGAGCCATTGCTGGAAATTCTTAAACTGAAAAAAAATTCAGAGGGGGAAAGAAAGCCTCCAGAAGGCTAAAAGAAACAGAAGTTGCACAGGCACAATGCTTTTCCTTGGCCACCTCTATTTCCTCACATTTCCTAGGAGAAATAAAAGCACCAGAAAAGTCATGAGGAGGGTGTCGGGGGTGTATGTAAACAGAAGCAATCAGAAAGCCAAAGTGAAGATCTAGAGAGACTAGAACAAGAAATGACACCGAAAATACCGAGCCAGAGAGTGTATCCAACCTCAACTGAAATACTAGCACACTTGACCTCAAACAGAAAAAGAAAAGAAAAAAGTTTAAAAGCTTAGATACTAGCTGCAAGTATTTTCAGATACAAGGAAAACTGGTAGGTTTTTCAGTTTAGAGAAGGGATGAATAAAAAATGATGGGGAGGGCAATATACTTGAGTGGCAAGTAGCATAACAAAGATAAAGCAGGCTCGCTAGTGTATCATTTTCTCAGTCCAAGAGTGGGGCAAACAGAGGAGTCTGACAAACATCACATTTAAAACTGCCTTAGAAAACACTGTGTGTGTTTTTAAACAGAGCATTGCCCCACAGAACTCCCTGCTATTCAACATGAACAAGGTGCAGATGTAGATGATTCATTAATGCACTGAGGGGGATGGAGGTCAGGAGAACATCCCCACTCACATCCAAGAGGGCTTTTTACAATTAACTCTCACGGTTAGGTTTGGGATATGAGCCAACTATTAGCAGACTTCCACAGATGCCTCTTCTCCCGTATCACACTTTTTCCTGACATACATAGCACTGTCCATATAGAAACAGGATCAGATACATCAAAGGTGCAGTACAGTATGGGAAATCCTATTTGTTTGTGCAAATCCGTTACTGTCTTCTCCCTGACTGTACTAATGTCTGAATTAAACATGACTGGAACTTTTTGTTTAATTCATGCTGAAGAGCTCTCACACAATCTGTGGCACTGAACAAAGTAGTAAATTCACTTCAACATCTTTATGCTTTCCCATAGTCTTTAATCATTCATATCCAGACTTTCTGTGTGTTCTGGATCAGACGGAAACGTTTGTAGCCCATAACTTCTCCATTAATTTTTTTGAGGAACAAACTCTTTCAAGAGAAAGCTCTGTTCCTTAATCATCAGGATAAAGAGTTATGCTTATGCTTCAGGGTAAGTCTCAAGAAGCCCCCGGGCTCTAAGCTACCTTCAAGCAGCTTGAAAACTGGCAGAAATAAGGCCCTATGTACATCCCGAGTGAAGACAACACACTGCAAACAGATGGCAGGTGAGATGCCATCTCCCTCCCTCTGCTTGCTTGCAAGGGAAGGAAGGGTTAACAGTGCTCAAGATATCCTCCCCCTGCATGGGCAGAGAAGTAGTTAGGCAAACTCTCCCATCTGTCATTCAATGTGCTTCTGTGAATGAAACTTTACAAATGTGCTTCCCTGCACCATATAACGAAATTACTCTCCAAAACTTGATAAAAATTTGAAAACAAGTTAGAGAACAGGCTCCACTGCATCATCTGAAGAAGCCAAGTGGGGTGAACAATAGAGCTGCACAGTAGGCAATGAAAAGACTTCACTGCACTGCAACTAATTTGTAAGACAGCTCCCGACATTATCTTCATTGAGAAACAGCATGCCAAGAGCTCCCAGGTAAAAAACATCACTGAGTAGACCAAAACACATTAAAACAACATTAAGAGCTTTGGCTTAAACCTGCAGAGTTCTGTAGAATTCAGAGAAAGACTTTCCTTAGTAAGAACCCGTTACATCACAACATCACTGCGTTTAGGATATTGATGACATTGTCCCTTTCTTTTGGTAACTGCCCTTTTCTCCATGAACTCTTTTTATTCCATGTGTTTAACTTGAAGCTATAAGGTCCTCACAATCATTGCCACAGAGGCTGGTAGAAGAACCCCACAGATTTGCTATACTGTGGAATTCCCCAAACTAAACTTCCTTGAACATATTTAGGAACAATGTAAAGCTGACCTGCAGGGGAAATCCTCCTCTCTCTTCATGGAGTCTTCAGTAGCAGCTTTGAAGCCTCCTTCTACCATTCTGACCATGAACTACCCAACATGACCACCAGCTCTGCTTGATCCCAGTTTGCTTCTGGGAAAGGGACTATTTGGGGAATCCAATTCCAAGGCACGACATGAAGGTATAGGACATATAGCTGGATAATCTATAAAGTCCCCATCATTCCTCTAGCCCTACAGCCACTGCTACTTCAGGATGCTGATGGTAACTTTTGATGCTGTTCACCCATTTTTGCAACTGCAAGGAGGAACTTCATCTAACCTTCTCTTGCCCGGTAAACCGAGCAACATGTGCAGGCAGTAATATCTTTTCTGGTTCCTGCAGAAACTCAGAACATCCCTCCCCAGCACAGCCCTGGGACTTAACTCTCAGCAGCTGAAGGGAACTGGACTCTGGATGGTCCTTGCTACAGCACTGCAATGCCAGGGAGGTTTATGTGGACACTTGGGAGGGACACACTGCTCTCACCAACAGATGATAGTGGCAGGGTCCACGAGGCAAACCTTGTTTTAGATCCTCCTGTACCCTGTGTGCCTGGGAAAAAGCACTATAATACCAGCTGAAATGCCAGCAGTCAACTAAAAAAGTCGTCCAAATTATCGTGGTTTCTTTGAGCCACATATGACTGAAAACTCTTGTAGGGTTTTACCCTACAAGAACATTTTGTTGAAAGCACAAACTTGCTTTTGAAACAGCAGAATACTACCAGCAAATACAAGCATGGTACAATGGCATATTTCTAGTCTATATATTGTTTCCTTAGGTGCTCCAAATTTCTGGCTTGTAGCCAGTCTCTCAAACGCATTGGGCTCTCCTCCATTCCACATGTTACCACGTTTCATGTGTTTCTCCCTGCTTCCGAAACTGCTCTGAGATGGTTTGTCCTTCTGCAGTGCTCTCCAGCTCCCCTCTTCCCAGCTGCTCAAAGCTTCTGCCTCCAGCCTCTGACCTTTTGATGGCTACCTGGGAAATCCCTAACTCAGTAAGAGACTTTTTAAAACAAACCGTTTACATATGATTAATTCTTCCTGTAGACCTCAAAAAAAACCAAACAAACAAGCAACCTCCTCCTGATTAACAAAGGTCACTGAATCTCAAAAGTTTTTTACAAACAATTCAAATACATCACAGCATCCCTCTAAAAATAAAGTAAAAGCAAAACCAGTTTTCTTCAGAGAAACAGACGTGAAGGAAGAAAAGGCAAGAAGCTGGCCAATACAAACTAAAAAACTGATAGAAAAGCAGCTCTGTGTTAACATCACCAGCAACTTGTTTTTATAAATCGAGAAGGACAGTGCAGGACCTCCTGCCACAGCAGCCCTAAGGGCTCACCAATCACAGTGGGGGAAAAAAATTAATATATTTATATATCTATCATAACAGCAAGTGCTGCCCAGAGCTCCTGTTGGAGTAGGATATTCTCTACATACTTTGAGGTTGCATTTTTCCTTCATAGATGTCAAAACACTTTGCAGAGGTATGACATGACGTTATCTTAACTTTACAGACAGGGGAACTGAGAGGCAGTGACAGGAAGTTATTTTCTCAAGATGAGATAGTGGGTCTTCAGCAAAGGCAGAGCCATGGTCCTTAACCACTCCAGCATCGCTGCATCCTCCACAACCTCCACATGGAAGACAAGGTTTAAAAGCGGCAGCAATTCCCGTTGCAGGTGCTGTACCTTGGAGCACTCCACGACTTTTCAGTGGTGACAAATGGTGACAGTGTTAAATAAAGCACAGCATGTAGGGCCATCCAGCTGGAGCTGGGCTGGAGCACCAAAAAGACATGGTGGAGCAGAGATCATCCTCCTGCAGAGCAGGTGCTCCTCAGGCAGGGATGCTCCAGCCCTCGTTGGGCTTTTGCAGCTCTCACGGTTGCAGAAGGAGCAGGATATGAAAATATTAAGAGGAAATCCTCAATCATCTTCCCTCATGTTCCCATCATACTTTTCTCTATTAGGCAGCTGTGATTTTGCTAACCTGACTGATCCATAATTCATAACTATTATCCATGCTCAATAATTACAACGTTAATATTTTGGTAATTTAAAAGTACCTTTCCCTGCCAGAGTTCAGTCTGTAACACTGACTAATGCACAATTTAAGTGTTTATGAACAAAACTGTTCTCTTTCCTCTTTCTTCTCCTCCCCAACTCATGCCTTCAAAATGTTTTCAAAATATTGGGTAAAAGAGGAAATCTCATTACTCTAAGGACAAATACTAAAATTATGAATGCATAATGGCTGATCTATCAATCAAAGCCAATCCTGCAGTACAGGAAGCCCTTCACTTTCTAATCACTAATAGGTAACACTATCAAATTCAGTCCTACACTCTGTTAGAACTGCAGTAGAAAAGCACTTAGCATAATATCCCAAGATAGTTCACCAAATACCATTTGGCTCAAAGACAAGACCAAATTTGTTAAGAATCTGGAAGTTTCCTTAAACAATGAACTTGACCAACATGCTCAGAAAAGGAAATAAAAATACCTAAACCAAACTTCCATAGATGATTTAAAAAAAAAAAAACCACAAAAAAACCCCAAAAATCTGAATTATGTTCAGCCAGAGGACTTTCACTTCTTCACCATACAGGCAAGGATCTGTGAATTACCTGTATCTGTGTTTCCACTCTGGCTGCAGAGGCGATCATCTCCCAGCTGCAAACTGCACGAATTGTTTCCGTTCCCTGCTGTTCCCCACCTTATTTCCCCTTCCTTCTGACCACATTTGTTTCAGGCTGGTTTGTAGCATATTTTAATGTCCTCATCTCCCATCTTCTCGTTTTCCCATCAGTGTCCCAAGCACTACACATGCACAGTGTTGGCAGGGCTGTGATGAATATTCAGCTCCTCTCTCTCAGCTGTGTCTTGCTTCCTTGACCTCCTCCAAGGCATGGACATGCAGAGACACTGAGCATCTGTGACCAGGTCCAGCGCTCACATCCTCTCTTTTCGTATTATTGTCAACCTCAAACTCAAGATTTTCTAAGGTTTTCTTGCTCTCCAGAGTAAATGTCACTGATAATGCACTGCTGTAAAAAACCCAGAGATTTAGCAGAACCGCCCACCTGCAGGCAGCAGCAGAGTTTCAGTGAGGGGATATAGTAAACATCGAGTTTACGCACATACAGAGACACTGCGTGCCCATGACAAGCAGTACAAAGGCTTATTTGATGCGAAGACAGAACGACTGCATTGCTCATGTCAAAAAGGGATCAGTGGAAGCGTAACAACAGACCATTCTGCATGCTACACACACCACATAAAACACAGAAATACTCTTTTATGTTTCCTACGCTTTTTTAGCCTGGTTTCCCAAAAAAAAAACCAAGAGACATGCAATTGTTCTGTCAGTCATCGCTTCCCCAAATAACTTCTGAACCTGTTGGCTGATCTCAGGTTTGACAGATAGGCAGAGGTCTTAAAGGGATTACGTTCCTACCAGATGCATGAAAATAATAGAGACTCCAAACAGTGCCTTTACTGAACTCACCTCTGCACCGTGCCTTATTCTAGTCTGTTCCTCAGGGGTACCAATTAGACCACAAGCCACAGCAGCTATGTGGATAAGGGTACAGCTGGGGAAATGCTTACTTGTATCATCAGACAATGCACACAAGAAAAATAATGTTGTGGATGCTCCAGCCACAGGAGATGCTGAGATGGGGGCTCCTGCCTTCTCAGATCGATCATCCTCCAAGCACAGAAACCCAGAGCAGAATGCAGAAATGACCACAACCTGAACAGCTGGCCTTCGTGTCTTGGCTCCTTAGTTTGTTCTCAAAACTAAAGTTACTTATGACATTTGCAAACTCCTATGTGATGATGGTGCTAATGCCCCAAGGACTGCCCTGTTTCCCCAGGGTACAGTCATAAATGGCATTACCTTCCTCAACTTCCCCTCCTTGCCCCCTTGGAGGTGCAAAGAGATGAAGATATCCTCCAAGCTGCTAAATCACAGATAGATTTTCTTGCTGGCACTCCAAAAAAAAAAAAGAACAGAAGCATTGCCTGACAAACAGTAAGACTGCAATTCAGTTTTAAGGTGAAGTCTATGGCGGAGAAGCTACAGGACTCTCATTCTAATAGCCAAGGCTGCTAATTAAAACTGTTTTGGAAGATCTGCAGCTAGCATATAAATCACACCACTATATGCTATAAATAAGAGGCATATACTGAATTGAATAGTTCCCATTTGTCAACTGAATGAAGAGATTTGATTGTGCCTTTTTGAATAATAAATCCAGACATACCTAGCAGGGCACTGAGAGTTGCTATAAGTGTCTCTTCTATCAAACAACAATGATTATATTATAGGGTATGCATTATGGGGTATCATCCATTTCTCTTGTTTTCTCATTTATTGCTGACATTCTTCCTCCTAGATGAAATATTTTGCTCTGTACAGCAGGCCTTCATATAAAGATCTCGGAAGTGAGGCAGGAGAAAACACTACTGACTCCTGATTTGATGTGCACCAACTAGGACGTGTCACAGAGCAGAAGGAAGATTTGTAGGGAAACTGAGCTTTGGAAGCCTAAATACAGAGGGTTTTCCTCCCATCCTTTTTCCTATTGCAAGTCCAAATGACACTCAAAATGCATCAGGTCTCTGAGAGAGAAAATCACACAGTTCTTATTGGCAATGAATGTCCACTTATACAAGGCCACACAGAGAAACAAAGCTAAATTCCGTAAGATCATCTTATAACAGCAGTGAAGAATAGACGCCCCCAAAAGCACGCATGCACAAGCAACAGATTTGCAATAATAAAAAGTTACCTTACTCCTGTGTGGAAAGCTCTTTTCAACCATGAACACTAGATCCCACTCACAGCCACCATGTTGTTCTCACTGTAAAAAACAAAAAACAAAAACAAAAAACGGGCACCAATTAGGAAATGGCATATATTAATCCTAAATTCAGACTTGCTTCAAATCTTGCACATACACTCATAAAAAAGAAGATTTAGGATTGCCGGTCACACAGAAGTCTGCAGAAGGTTAATTGAGTTCACTGTAGAGTTATCATTACCTCTATAACCTCTAAGGAAAAAAATACTGCACTCAGGTTATGAAGATGGATTTATTTTAAACCTTTAGAACTATTTGTTAAATTTTTGCCCTCTAACAGGATGATGATTCCTCTTGCTTTGCCCCCAATACCCTCTGCAACTTAACAGCAGCTTTCACAGAATCCCATCAATCAGTGGGTTTCACACCTTTCCATGCACAGACACTTTCATCCCACCCACCGGAAGATGCGAGACAGGTGAACCATGACCTCTGGCTTCTGTTTCCATTTTCCCAAAGGAAAAACATCCTCTGCTCTCCCCATGGGATTTAGTGCAGGCTTTTCTCTCCCCAGCTGAAGGAATGACTGCTGGCTGGAAGCCAGCAAAATGAGCCCAAGGGGCTGCAGAGAGCTTTCTAGGAGCTATACCTGTATCTTCTCTTCTGATGGGTCTTAAGAGTGGGGAGAAAAAATCTGGCGCCCTTCATTCCCCCCCTTTCCAAATGGCAGCAACTGCCTATGGTCCTTTCAATATCACCAAGATAAACAGCAACCTTGTCACGGCCCGCTCCTAACCTGCTCAAGCTAGTAAAGCAAAACCTATGTGTACCTATTTTATCAACAATAATTGTAAGTCAGGACAATTTTACTGTTTTGGGATTATGTTTGCCAATAAAAAGGAAGAGACAGTGCTAGGCTGAAAGAATTTGATGGTTGCACATCGATTTTGAAATCCTGGCCATGCTGCTTGCATCCTGAAGTGCTTACCTTGCTGTCTGCCCTCCCCTTGCTTCCTTGATTGCTTGAATTCCTGAGCTTAAATAATGTTCTAGTCACTAGGAGTCAAGCCATGGCTTGCACATCACCAGCTCTGCAAAGACTTTGCAGTCCCTCTTTAGCGCCTGACAATGACACCAAAGCTACTGCAGAGCAATTCACAATATAGGCACAAACACAGAAAGCACAAATGCTGCTTTCCTTACTAAAGCAGACTGGACTCATGCCACAAAGAAGATAAAACACCATTTTAACAAAATCCGCTTGTTCAAATGACCTGAACTTGAAATTAAGGTGTTAAAATCCAAGACAAAGAGGATTTCTGATTGGCAGTCAGTGATGTCATATCTGTGCCAATTACAGAGGTAATTCATGTGGCTGCCTTTAAAAAGAAATAATTCCCTCTCTGATACAGCAATAAGACATTGTAGACAGCCCATTTGCAGAGGATTACATGGCACTTCTCAGGTAGTTAAAGTCACTGAGCCTTTTGACCTTGTGCCTCCCCACACTACTGGAGGCATAATCACATAGGAATGCACTGCTTATCATGTGTGTCTTATTGCTTAAATAAAGTCCAGCCATCCAGCAACCTAAGCTGTGGACCTCAGGCTCATTTTCTATGAATTATTATGAGAAAACAACATGAATGTAATAAACACCGCTATTAATTAGTCTATTGTATCATTTCAGGGATAGACTACACAGAGGAAAGAAACACTAGAAGAAGCCTGTGCCGGGCCAGAATAAAAGCATTTCTCAGGTCATTGCCTTAAACTCAGATATTTCATGCTACCATGATGCTTAGACAAGACAAGTAAATCTTTGCACATTGCAGTCTTGAAGTCACTAGAACTAATCGCCCAGCCAGATGAGATCCTTGCATGCTCACTATCATAATATCCAGCATATAATGAGTATCAGGCAAGGTGAAAATTGATATCAAGTGCATTTCTAAGAGCTAAAAAGTTAACACCTAAATTGGAAATCAATATATGCTTTAAGTATTGATCAGTGGAACAGAAATCTTAATGTTGTTGCCTCTGCTGAGTGAACACTGTTATAGGTTGAGCCACAGTTCACTGAAACGCCATACTTTTAACAGCAATTTAAAGAAACAAACCCACAAAGCAACCCAACCCTATGCTTTACAAAATGATTGCCTAACTCTACCATAAGCATGTGCATCTGTGCAGAACAACAGGAACATGCTAGGCAGTACTTTTTTTTCTTGAAGTGCTTGCCTCCTGAAGACAAACAGCAGACACTGGAAGAAATCACAGCCAAAGAGGATCACCTTTGAGGAGCATCCCCTTTGAGGATGATGGTCTTTGGAATGTGCGTGGGAAGGGCAAGTCCTGGGGTGATGGACCACAATTTTTGAGCTTGCTTAGCACATGGAAGCCCATTTCTCATCTCTGCAATGCAATGCACAGGCTTTCTTACAATGCTGCATGTATCATTGCACGGTATTGCTTTTGGGAGCAAAGTTAGTATCTCTGTGCAGTGCTCCGCTGTATGGTGGGGCCATATCTCCTTGAGTCAATACTAGGTGAAGAGCAGCTGCAGAATATGTCATCACATGCTGTATAACTGCTCAAAGCAAGCTTTTCAGACTCACTGATGAATGAAATAGCTGTGAAAAACAAATGTCTTATTGTTTGAGTCCTCCAGCCTGCAAGGAGGCAGTAATTTCTGTGCACTACATCAAAGAAACACTTGACCCTACGTGATCAATTCCACCTCCTAATTATTACGCTCCCAAAGACCTGAATTTCTGCTAACTTTCTCAGGTGAAATGGGGCAAGAATATCTCATAAAAGGTTAGAAAAACTGTACATCTCGATAAATATTTGTTGGTCTGAATTCCTTTAACTCTGCATGATTAAATACAGCCTGCTTCTGTTCTTTCACTTAATCCTCCAGGGAAATTTATCATCAAAATTATTGTACAGCATTCATTACTCTAGCCTCATTTAAAACCTTGCCCTACTTATTATTTAGGCTGCAAAAAAACCCCACGTTGCTTCGTATAGTATTTCTTATAATAGTCTCAATCATTACATTTAAAAGATTGCTGTAAGGCAGCTTAGCCTGCATTAGAGAAAAATAAAGTGGAATTCCATAGTTAAGTGTTACAGTTCTTATTCAGCTTTTGTTTCCCAAATCACAACAATGCAATGTTTCAGCTCCTTAAAAGGCTCTTGCTGCTAATTAACACTCAGGACTTCAGTCCCCGGCTTTGAAAGGGACATCTAGTGGCTTTTCTCTGGCTGAAGAGGTAGTGGAGAAAGGCAGAGAGATGGGAAGGGAAGGTGGCAGGAAGCTGCATCAACTCAGAAGTGCAGTGGTCTTTTAAATTAGTGGTGCAAGCAACACCCTCAGCTGCAACAGTCAGAACAGTACACAAAGCAAACTAATGTGGGGTTTTAGCTGTTATTCAAAAATTCTGTTTCAGATAAAAAGACAGACACTTCTATTTAAAAGAAAGAAGTTGTAGTGTCTGAAGGGCAGAAGAACATCTAACTTAAATCCCATTAGTAATTTGGAAAATTGTTCATACTGGTATGTGAAGCCTTTTAATTCACATTCCTTCACCAACAGAACTACCATGATGCTGAGCACCAGCACTGTTTCCTTAGATAATGCTATGTATGTGTTTGTCTAACCCTTCTATACTTCTGAAAAAGGATCATCAATTGGAGTCTTAAGTCAAGGATGCATTTTTTCCTGAAATGCAGACCCTCCTAGAGAGGTTATCAGTGAAAGAAAACAAGTCGCCTCTTTTCCCATGAGCAGCTTCAACTAGATCTTCTATGTAAACTGCAGAACTGACGACTGCTCTGTTTCTGGTTTGAATATAACAAACACTAAAGGAAATCACAGGGTGGGCAAACACCATCCACTAACATTGAACATTTTTTCACAATAAATATGTTGTGTCACATATATATTGTGTTGTTCAGGTTGTTCTGAACTTACTGTCTTCTTGGGTTTGACTGACCTAAATAGTTTCTTTGCTGCTCACAGGTCTGTCTTCCACCTGTACCCTTCCACCTTTTCTCCACGCCAGATCATAGTTCTGAGCTAGGAGTCAGGAACACAGAAGGAACCCCTGGTTTAACTCCCTGTAATATAGAAAATTTCCCAGTTATACCTAATTTTTGCTTCAGGTTTTGATTCACAACTCTACATCTCTCTTTCACCCACCTACTTTGTCGCCTTTTTGACCACTTTCTACAAGAAGCCTTGCTAAAGACCTTTCAATATCATAAATAAATGAGATAAACCAGTTCCTCTCTCTTATTTTCTTATTGACAACTTCAAAGACTTCTAAGAGATTAAGAGTGAAAGACTGTAAGTGACCTGCTGGGTCATCAAGCGTAGGCTTTTCCTATCACCTCCAGCCATATCCTACACTACCTTTCTACTGGATAAGCCTGATCTTATCTGCATCTCCCAAATGTTTTCTTTTTTTCTTATCATTCAAACCAGTTTACCAAGTACAAATGAAAGGCTTAGTGGTCTGTAACTCTCTGTATCATTTTCTTTCTGCTGTCATATGAAGGCATTTTGTCCCTTCTATCCATCGAGCAGACACACTCCTGATCACCCATGGGAAGGTAAAGAAAAAGCTAAGTCTTGGTGGAAGGAAGAGAAGGGAACAGGGCAATGGAGCTCATGTTCATACAAGAGGTACTACCAACTCCAGCACATGTGATGCACTGACAAACTGGCAAAACGATGAAAATTCCTATTTTATAAGACAGAGGTGTCAAGATAGGGATCAATATTTTCCATGGGTATTATTTTATCGCTAGACTTAACAGATAAAAATATTTTTTTATTCCTAATTGTACAGATTCAGTGTTAAGAATGAAAAACATGCAACGTTTTGCTATTTGCTGTGCAAAAGATACAGCTTTTTTTTATGACTCTGGTCAGCAGAGGCTGTTTCTGATCTGTTCTGATGAGCGTCTGTGTGCTTCCTATGACTGGAGGGACTGTGCTTATTAGCTGTGCAGTGCTCTGGAGGGGCAAATTACCATACACAAACCTCACAGCTCCCCAACACCCACCTCTGTTTGCCAGCAGCTGCTCAGCACATACAGACGCACATCGGCAATCTTGCTTCCTTTCAACAAAATATGTTAGGGAAATCCATAACACTAAAATATACCTAGCACCATAAAACGGGTTTTCGCAACAGGAAAGTATTTTGTGCATCCTCTTCCCCAGCAGCCATTTTAAGTGCATAAAAAGCTGTAGACTTGTAGCTTGCTGCAAAGAGCAGCAGAGATCTCACCCAAAGGGGACATCGTTCTGGTTCAGGGCCAGGAGAGGTCAAACGTCACCTCAGTGCTATGGTCACAGGCAACTTCCAGCAAGTCTGAGCTGTGGCCCATTAACCCATGTGCTCTACAAACACACCAGGTTATAACATTTACAAGGGAGGGAGCATCTTGCAACCCTCTCTGCGTCTGCAACAGCCCCAAACATCTTCTTACATGCAGCAAACATTTTAATATGACATGAGTTCAATCCCAGGGACTGACCCACAAAACACTTTGGTGCAACCAAAATATCTCCCCAAACCAGGTTCCTGAAGCAACTTTTGAAGTACACTGGGGTGCACAGGGCTCGAAGTGAGAAGCGCTCACTAATGCAGCAAAAAAAGATCAAAAGGGTGAACCTGAGCAAATCCTCAGCACTTGGAGAGGAAAGGGGGGAAGAAACTCAGCCTTTTTTTTTGTGCAGCATTAAATCCTGTTTTTCAGAAAAAATAAGTATTCTGTTTGTTTTCTGCAATCAATTAAACTTGTCCTCTGTTTTATAAGGCTGTTTGTACTTAGATATTCTGAAATCCTTTACACAAACATTTAAACAAAAAAAGTTTACCTTCCGAAACGCTTGTGACTTAACATAACTCCCAAAAAGGGAGACCACAGCTGCCAGGTGTCAAACACAAGGCACAGCTGGTGGTTTGGAATTTACAAGGAAGACACATGAAAACCACCTCTTCAACTCATGGATCCACAGACCACGGTGGGTCCCCACCTCTGCCAGCTGCAAATCCCCTCAACAAGGAGAGGCAACGCTCCTGGACAGATAAGCTCTGGTGCCTCTGGTCACCAGGGCAAATCTCCTGCAACACGATGGAGCAGGATGGATTTTGCTGTGGAGAGGACCACACCAAAGCAGATATCCATGCTTTAGCTCCTGGAGGACCCCATGCTGGAACAGCAGAGTATTTCCTGGAAGAACTGCGTCCTGCAGAGAGCCCATACTGGAGCAGACTTATCACGAAGGTTTGCAGCCCACGGAAGGGCCCATGCTGTATCAGGGGAAAAGTGTGAGAAGAAAGGAGCATCAGAGAGGGGCTGTCAAGGACTGATCGCAACCTCCCATTCCCACTTACCATATGCTGTTGTGGGGAGCGTGTGAAGTTGAGAATGAAGGAATAGAGTTGATCCCGGGAGGAAGTGGGGAGGAGATGTTTTGATATTCATCTTTCGTTCCCACTATTCTACTTTATTTTTAATTGGCAATAAATTAAATTAATTTTCTCCAAATATAGTCTATTTTGCTCACAACAATAACTGGTAAAGCAATCTCTCTATCTTTACCTCAACCCACGAGCCCATTTTGTTCCCATTTTCTCCCCCATCCTGTTGACAGGGGGAGTGAAAAGTGCCTGTGTGGACATCTGGCAGCCAGTCAATGGCAACCTGTCGCACCTGTCCCCTCACTGGCAAGCATGTCTTTCTTTCCAAGAGTTTATTTGGAAGAGCTTGCTATCAGACCAGCATTCAACAGAGAGTTAAGTGCACTGTACAGGACCTGCAGCAGGTGTCTGAATGCCATGACAGAGACCACTGGATATTAGCCATAGTCAGGGACCCTGATAACCACTATTACAACAGTGTTTTTGCATGAGCAGAAGCTCTAAAGGGGCTGGGAGCTGAATAGTCCAGAAGAGAGAAAAGTTGATTTCAGCATGACAGCCTTTCTGTCAATCCAGCCTCTATCATTTATTTAAGCGTTCTTCTAATCTTCCAGGCTGCAGCTCATACATTTATAGTCTTACATTCTTTATGAGCAGCAGGATTAACACTTCTTTCATCAAGCTGGAAGTAAGGCTGATTCTTACTAGTTTTGACCTGTTTCAGGAACCTCAAAGCTTTCAACAGTTGTATTCCAAGCTGTGGTTTCCCCCAAAGACATAGCTGCAGATTTTCCTGTGGTACAGCCTACAACAACTTCAACATGTTTGCATCCCATCCTTTCTATGTGAGAGCCTTAACAACTCTACACGCTTCCTGACCCTGAGATGACTTTCCACCAGCAGAAAGAGAGACTACCAGCACTAAGGGGATGGTTGTGGGATTATCAGTTTACAGTCAGAACATGAGTCACAGAAATCACACCTCTCCTCCTAAATCTCAAACCAGAAGAAATGAGCTGTCAGGCTAGCAAGACCCTTTTCTGTTCCAGAGTGCCTAAAAGAACAGATTTTAAACATTTTAAGCAGAAATGTCCAGGTCCCCAAGTCGAAGGGACATCTCTTTTTCTGTGGCCTGTTTTGGAGGTTTTACAAGAGGTCACCCAGCAAAACAAGATGGTCAGATCACCAGATGCTTGTGGTGTTTCAGGTCTCCCTCAGGTACACGTCAGTGCAGATGCTTTTTTTGCTGTCCCATGTGTAGCACAAAACCAGTACAGAAACAGGCTGACTTACCAGGGTATGTCTGCAATCACTGGCCTGAGCCCAGCTTCTTCCTAGCTGTACATTCATTATCATTCAGACAGAAACTGGAAGCCAGTTGGGTCTTCTGCCCCTGGATTTGACCCCAAACATCATCCCACATCTGGACAACCTTTCTGAATTTGCGTCCCAGATGCTTCCAGCACTATCTGCCCTTTCTCAGCATTTCATGCCAGCAGTACCCCTGTGGTGAGCATAACAAGGTCTGAGGAAGTTATTTCAAGGAGTGCCAGGCAGGAGTTGAACCTTGCTTCCGTTGATTTTGCTTGAAGGCCAAGCTCCCCTGTCCTGGTATCAGCCCACCTGCACCTCACAGGTGATAAAATCATATGGGCTTCTCTGCCATCGACAGTGCCACCCCAAAGCCGTGGTTCAAGGCCTGAGACTGCAAAACGCTAGTTTTCCCCACTGCGATACTCTTGCAACTGAGGCGACGGAAAAACAGTTCTCCAAATCCCACTTAGGGTACCAAACACAAACGTGTAGAGGCTGTGGACCTTACCTTCCATGCCAGCCTTCTCTCTCTAGAGAATATTTCCTAAACTCAGCCACCTTCCCCCCAGCCTCGCCTCTTGCACAGGTGCATGAGCTTCATGCAGCCAAAACCTGTCTGATACCAACCATCACCATCCTGTGCGCTGTGGGTTTTAACTTGTGTGCAAGTGCTTGCACTCTGATGAAAACAATGAAAACTGATTATCTCATCATGCCGTTTGCAGTGGAAAGAAAGGCTGATTTTGACTTCCGAGTAGTTAAATCTCATTCTCCATTAAGAGTTCACTGTTGCTTTCCCCTCCCCAGCCTTTGTGTCCCTTATCTCTTAAAAATGAAAGGTTTTGAACAGGAACGGGCAAGGGTCATCTCTGCCTATGCTTCTGCTCCACAGCCAGCGCTGCAGAACAAATACTGATGAGGATCATGATGATAATGAGGAAAATAATAATGAGCATTGATCTCGATGGAGATGCTCTTCCATTCTACCAGGCCACTGAGATGAGAATCAGGAATCCCCTGACATAAAGGATATGTCACACTAACGTTTAATTAACAGCAAATCACAACCCAAATGACATAGTCCCCCCTTCACACGTTCAATATTCATAACCGACTTTTCACAATAAAACCCCAGGGGACACTCAGAAACAGAGGAGAAAGTAAAAACTTCTGTCCCCACGTACAGCTTGTTACACTGAGGGAGTCAGTCGTTCGTGATTCCTCTCTGCTTTTCTACATTGTAAATCGTGAGCTACTCCAGTGCAGTCCATGGAGAGACATCAATACAGACAAGAGTGGAATTAGGTCCCAATGTGTTCCAAGAAGACACACTTGGCATGTTATTTCACAGGTTCGCAAGCTAATGGCAGCACGTTACCTTCTGATAACAGCGCCATCCATGCGTGTCAGCTGAACACATACCATCACTCTTTTCAGCTCTTTTACTGCTAAAAAACAGGGTTACTTACGTCCAGTCAGAACACTTTGCACTTCTCCAGCACTGTTCGCTAGCATTTTCCCAACATAAACCAATTAACCTAGGTGAAATGCTCAGAAGAGCCCCATTAGAGAGACAGCATGAGGCCTCGTTTGCGGGGTCAGCTCAATTACACCTCAGACCATGCTGCTGTGGTGGAGGTGGGCTTGCTCCAAGACCCCACATCTAAGCCCTCACTGCCTGGTGTCACCCTGGCTTTCACATGACTTTGCAGAAAATCCCATATCAAACAACTGATCACCGCTGAAAACATTTACTTCTATTATTATTTTCAAAATCATTCTTCAGCCAGATTTTTAACTTGATCTATGTCCCTAGCAATGCTATCAGTGGAGTAGGAGAGTCAAACCAAGAGGGGCAGGGAGGGCAGTACCTCCCACCTTTTTGCAGCAAGGAGGATCTGCACTGGAGTCAGTCTCGTCATTATGGCATAAGGAGCTCTACAGATTTATAAGGTTGCTCATATCAGGATTAGAAGAGAAATCAATGCTCAAGGGAAATTCATGTAGCTGTAAATAATCAAGAAATATTGTTCAGGACTGAAATATTTACTTTATAGATATGATTTTTCCTATTGGTATTTCTGTAATATAAATACTTTTTTCTTGATTTCAAGTGCCAGACATTGAAAAGGTTTTTTTCCCTATAAATGTAAAACATTTTTTTGATTGACATACTCCTCTTTAACTACTCATGCAAGCTACCATGCAGACAATGGGTCCCCTTTCTGTCAAGACCTAAGGGAGATCTTGTTTCTGAAAAAGAACAACACACGGAATTCTTTAAAAGCCTTTTTTTTTTTTGTAATAAGTACCATGAAGAAGCTGACTCATTTTACCAACTAAGTAGGAGGAACTAAGGAATATCTCTGGCAATTCCATGCATTTATATCCATTACATGTTAATTCATTACATATTGCTCACAGAAGGAATCAATTGTTCAGATTAAATCAATCTCCAACAGGATAAGGTCATAGACTTGTGCTATTAACTGCAATCAGCCACTTAAGAGGCTACCAGCAGAACAATCAAAAAAACTGGTACATCTTCCATTGATAACCTATCCCATAAGCATTCCCCATGTCAAAGTTCACATCACAAACCCGCAGCTGAATTCAGAATATAGCTGCAGCACTGCACGGGAGATTTACACACGATAACACAGGATTTACACAGGAGATAACACGTGAGTTTCAGGGTACTGTCGCATGCTATAATCCAGCCATTATCTCCTTCCCACTAGTAGCTTTCCCCCAACAAAGAACAGCCCTTCTTGACATGAGGAGGTTCAGCTGATGAAGCAAAGACCGCAAACAAAAAAGGACACAAAGCTGCACAACTCCAACCTTTCTGAATGTCTCTGAATGGCACGTGCAGAATCAACATTTACTGGCAGAAGCTGGCATGAGGCAGGCCAGCAGTAAGGAAATCTTGATCCTGCCTTTGGGAGAAAGAAATAATCATGCACTCAAAAAAATGAGTGATAAATGAACCACCAAAACTGTATAAAAATCAAGCAAGTAATTCTTGCAAATCGTAACTTTGCCAGCTCACACTGCTGTAAGACAGAGATCTGTAATCTAATTGAAGTGAACAGCTTGAAGTGCACTGCTATTAGAGAATCAAAGCTGCTGCATCTCAGCCTCAATATCTGTGGAACAGAAGTAATAGTGTTTACCCATCTTACAGAGATAATAGGAGCAGTTACATTTGTACAGAAATGTCATCATATAAAAAGCACTGTGATACAAAAGTGCTAAGTATTATTATTAGGTGTATGTTTTCGTACTCCAGAAGTACTATTCATTCAAGTTCTTCTACTTCTTTGACATTTGTAACGGGCTTCCAATGTGACTGAAAACCCCTGCTCAAAAATAAACATCAGAATAATGAGCTTTCCTTATTTAATTCACCAAATCGGCACAATAAGCTCATGTTTAAACAAAAAATGAAAAGGAAACTTGCCGCTGTGCCAGAACAGCAGCACAATCAATTTTAATTAGCATTGCTCATTGTGGGAAATGATAAGGTATCAGTCATAGTAATTGGTGGTGTTGACAATTAGTCAAAGTCATTAACATCTCAAGACCCAGGACAAAAAAAAAAAAAAAATCACTGAATTTTAATAACTGGAGAAGGCTTGCTTCAAAATTCTTAATTTTTGCACGGTCTGAAAACATCGCTTAGATTTATTATTTGTTAGTTTTCCATCAGAGCACGAGCACTGCAATAACTCAAGCAACTGAATGTCACCAGCACCTGATCAATACCAGTTTTCCACAGAGAGCTGCAAGGAGCTTTGCTGGCAAGCGCCACCACAACCTCACTTCCCACCTCTCTCCTTTTGTTCCCTTTTGCCTTCTCTGCATGCTCATCCCAGCTCCTTTCCCAGCAGACACGTGCAGGACCAAATGGACTGGGAAATACTCCCAGCCAAGGGAAACGCCTTCAAATCCCAAGCGGGAGCATTTCCAAACCCCGCAGGGCCCTATCCAGGAAAATAAGCCTTTACATACATCAAGCTAGGATGGAGGTAGGCCATATAAGCAGAAGCAACACCTACCTGAAGACATTGCCTGGACCACATCCCTTACTGGCTAATACAAGCTCTGGCTCTTTAGAAGCTCAGGTGTAAGTCCAAGTCTAGCATGGGTCACTAGACACAATACAAAGGACTTAAGGACTCTGACCTGGTCTTACACACACCTGGGCAGCCTCAGCAACCTTCCTGCCTGTGTTTGCAATCCTGCAGAATGAGAATCTGTGCTGGCAAAGGAGCCCAGCGATTACATTAACTAACAGAGTAAGCTAGATAGCCCACTGGTATGGGTCAGATTAGAATTGACACAAAGGTTTCTTTTAATGTTTCAGTAAAGTTAACGCGTTAATATCTAGTAATTCTGCTAACTATTAAAACCATAAAGCCTCCATGGCATGGCAGATAGCTAATTGTACCTTCACATTTTAGTCAGGAAAAATTGAGCAGGTGCCTGAGAACAGGAGATGAACTGCTACAAGGATTTGCATATGCCTCACTTATGGACACAGCCGATGCTAAAAAAGGCAGAACAAAACAGTCATCAATTGAACCAAAAAGCATTTAGCTAATCTGATGGACTTCTGACCATCCACCCTAGGAAGACGTAAATCATGGAATACACTGTCAATTGTTTTCTGCCGGAGGAGTTTCAGTGAAAACTCAATATATTCCACATCCTACACCCTTCTGCACCTTTACTGTAAATAAAGATGTATATAATACTGCAATAACCATCCTTCTGGTGTAAGTTGGTGTTATAGTTTAAAATAGCAGAGGTAATATGTATTACTTATTTATCCTTTTACCCACCTTAACATGTTTATTTGTATGGAAATTAAAGTTGGGTAAAAACCCCACCTTACATCCTAGTGTACGTATCCATTACACATTCGCAGCTGACCTTGGGCAATTACCACTCCCAAACAGACGCCGCCTTTCAAGCAAGAGTAAAATATGAGACTGCCACAAAGGAATAAATTGTGCCTGCCAGATGCTGCTGCTGAGCAGCACCACTGGCATAACTGTCAGAGAACACAGTTTTGAAAGAAAGTCCCCCAAAACCCAACTGCAATTCAAAGCAAAGAAACTCTGATTTAAATTCTCCCCTCAGCTGCTGACCTGCAGCAGCAGGGTCCGCAAGATAAACACCGTTTTCAAGGTCAATTTCCTATGACCAGTTGCTTCATTTCTCATCATTTTCTGTCCGACTTCATAGATTACCACTTAAAATTGATTTATTCTTTCCCTTTCCAGCATTACTTCGCACTTCATTTAAAAAGGGGGGGTGTCTCTGTTCTGTACAACAGCGCTGTCATAAGACGATGAGGCTCAGCTGGGTTTCAATTGACTACAATGACTGCTCAGTAAAGCAGCGTGTTACAAAAGCTAAACCAAATCAAGGGGCATCTTCTAACCATTTTCCCCTCTCTTCCCTATCACTGGAACTAGTGGTTTTTAGCATCCTGCACTTCTACATTATGGAGTTCTGAATGTAAAGAAAATGTTTTAATAGTCTCTAATAGAAAACAAAAGTTGTATTTAGGTCTTCCCAGGGTTTGAGATTCCCTCTGCAGGCCAGTAGCACTTGCACTTCAGATCAGATTAAAGCTGACAGAGATGAAACTGCGCTGGCCCACATCCTTGGGCTTGCTCCAGGGCCTCTCATCTGCATTTCATCATGATGTGAGCACATGTTCCCATCATTGGTACACTCATCTGCATCACTCTGAATGTTAATCACAGGCTAACCCAATTTCTTCAGTGAATTTATTACTTACTGTTCATTAAAGTTCATAAAACCTAATGTGAGCCTGAAACAAGCAGAACAACCTTAACAAGTAGACCTCAGCTACATGGCAATTCAGAGGCAGCAATGTAAGCCTGTGGAACAGCTTCTTCGAAGGTGGAAGCAAAAAATCTTTCATATGTGTTCCAGAGGACACAAGGAGGTAGAGGAGGCAGCAGGCTACCAAGGGCTGATCACAGCTCCCTAGAAGGCTCTAAAATTGGCATCCTTGTAGGAATTCATTTATCAAAACAAACACAGAATATTTTCAGAATTATCTGAAGATATTTTTTTCAGGGAACAAGTGAAAAATGTAAAGGATGAAGGCAGAGGAGCCTCTTTCCTCCCCTTCAGCTCTTCACAGAGGCCCTGATCTCATCGGCACTTGCAAAATGCTGACCACCGAAGACACCCACAGCCCCAGTCAGTCCGACAAAGCTGCTGACGTGCATAGAGAAGAATTGTCCCCAAGTGTCTGCAGCGTCAGGGCCCATGGCTTCTGAATAACGTGGAAATGCAAAGGGAAACGCCACCAAAATAAGGGGAGTTTGGCAGAAAGCATTCAAGGGGCTGGGGGAGTCTCGGGCAGCATGCACTGCAAATGTTGAATGTTTCCTGGCACTGGGAAGCGTGCACTTTCTTGCTGATGTCCCTAGCAGTTGGATCTGACAAGTGGCACTTCATCGCATTAACCTTCACGATTTACTAATAATGCGTGGCAGGAACGTGCTCAGACAACACACACACGCTTAAAAATAAGCACATGCTTAAATGCTTTGCTGAGCAGGCCCAAAGAAGCTGCAGCGGTGTTTTTCATGTTGGAAAGAGGTGATCAAATGTATTCTAATCAACAGCTAGAGTAAACATTAACCTCTACCTCCCTGATGAACTCTGTGCATCCACAATTATATGAATTTCCTACATCACTTCCTCAAAACTCAGGAATACACATGAATCCTAGCCTCCAAAATCCTGAGTGGAAACTGCTAAAATTCTCCAAAGGATGTTATGATTGAAATATTCAATCAGATGATGCTACCATCAGAATAATGAAGCCTTTGGAGGATTTGCTTCATTGAGTATAAAATAATTTTGAGAGACACTTTAAAGGAAGAAACCATATCTGCGGGAAGAAACATGACCGACTTTTTGCTAGAAAGGGGATTTTTCTGCAAGGCAGCAAATGACACCTCTTGGTAGTCCAACATCAGATCCATTTCTAGGCTAAAATTATATATTACAAAATACATAATTTTTGCACAGCTGTGTAAATGAAAACACATCTGTTGAGAAAAAAATTACAGATGTTTATTCTCCATTCTTCAAAATTTCCATATCCACAGAATGAATCTAGACTGAAATTAGAAATTTGCTCTCTCCTTTAATTAAATCAATTTGCATTTTTTTCCCCAGCTGATTAAATAATAGAAAAGCACAGAGGCAAGGGTGGGCTTTGTGATTAAGGCACTGGACGAAGACCCAGGAGAGCTGAATTCAATTCCTGGTCCTGCCACAGACTTCTTTGGCGACCTTGGGTTTAATCTCTTCGTGCCTCTTTTCCCCATCTGCACAAGATGGATAATATTACTCTCATGGTCTCTGTCTCATCTATTAGATTGTGAGCTCTGCAGAGAAAGGACTATCTATTACAGCTTGTACAGACAATATCCACTAAAACAGAGACTGGATCGGAGTGGGTCCTGCTGCTGCTCTCCCTCTTCAAACTCGCAGCAGAGGCAACAAGCCATGAGCTTTCATGGGATGGCATCACCACCATCCTCATGTGAGACATAGATGTACATAAGGACTGTAAAATAGGTTCCAGGGAAAGAGACGCAGGGCTCCTCAGTGACTGTTACAGCCTATCTTCCATAAGGAATGCTTTTTGCTTGCTAAGCTAACCCCAAAGCACAAGCGTGTGAGCTGCACACAGCAGTGCAAGGTAGAGGAGCGCTGCAGGACACAGCGCTGAGCGTGGCAGGGCAAGGTTTGCACCAAAGCACAAAGCAAGATGAGGCCAAACTTTTTATCGCATTCTCTTTTCCCTGTTCTAATCCCATTTCACAGAGGGATTATTCAGCATCACATTTTTCAGCATTGCATTTTTTGCAAGCAGGGCTGTGGTACAACGTCCTGAGAGTGTATCAGTCTGATGTTAATAGGGCCAAAATAGCTGGCAGCTCTCCGTCGGGACAGGGCTGTGGATGGAGCTTGCAGCCAAGTGACTGCAAACACAGCAAAGAGAAAACAGGAATTCATCTCAAGAAAAAGACTAGATCTTAATGGAATTATTTTAGAGCACAATAAAACACCAAGCTGTCTTCATCACAACTATTACTCTTGGCCAGCTAGACTGCAAGAATATCACATCAAATGGGCATAAAGTAAAATGAATATCTTCAAAAGGAAACAGTTCACCACATAGCACACAGTCCAGCTACAATAATGATAAGTTTCCTGATAGTGATCATCTTGGAAACCTCAGTGGTTATAAGAGACTGTAGAATTCATCATTTTTTATGGCTTTTTTTTTTTTAAATAGAACCAAAATAGTATAATTTTAAAACAATATTTCTAGCTGTGCTCTTTTAAAGGATTAACAAACCATTATGTACTGAAGCATACATAATGGAATCAACAAACAGGAATCAGTAAGTAATCTTCTGTCTCTGCGTAGACTAATGCGTAATTGCCAGAAGCAACGGGGGAATTTCTGCCTTTTGTTAAAGCTTCAGGAGGTGATTGTCGTCAAATTTGACAGAAATACAGAACACAACCATCAGTTATAGGCATGAAAGGTAATGGTTACTGTTTAACACAATAACACAACTTTCACTACGGTCAGGAGCTTAAGCCTGTGTATTGATTTACAGATGCAAGTGCTAACTGTTATTATTCAGAAGATAATGGGAAAGGAACAGTGAGCTTCTGAACGGTAGGGACAAAGAGAATCATGATATGCACAATGAATTTTATGAAGCAAATATTCTTCATGGAACCTTTACACTGATACAGTCTCAGTTTAATTCCATAAACTGATAGCTGTGATCAGACAGCTGATAGGCATCGTATTTCCCTAAGCAATTGCTTTTCCATTAAGAAGCTTGCATCAAACCAAAACACAATAGGAGAGAGCAGAACACGAAGAATAAATATCAGAGTGAAACCCAGAAAGATATCAATATTATGAAACTAAACCAAAGTCCATGTCTTTATAGAACAAATGCATTCATTGCATTATGTGAGTGAGCATCAGAAATGAAGCACCACAAAAATCCTTCCTATGTGGACATCTTAAAGTTCAGGGCAACAGGGATCTGGAAACTTATTGCCTGGCGTGACAGCTTTATTTATGTGGCATGCTAGTGCTGGAAGAAAGACTGCAATCCCTACACAAAACCTCAGCAATAACGCATCTGATCACAATGATCCTACTGGAGGGAGTCGTGTTCAAGAGGGAAGCAGCAAAAGGAGTACTTAAACAAGGATCCCACCAGCTCTAAAAGGATTACTGAAGAGCTCTTCCAGCTGATTTCTCTAAAAGGCAGTTATTGGCACCCAGAGAGGAAAGAAAAGAGCTGCAAACATTGTACAGCCTCATGCTGCACTTGAGGCTCAATGTATCATCCTACTGCAGACTACAACTTTACAAAGTTCACATGAGAATTGGATGGACTCAGGCATATATGTTACATTTGGCAGAAAAAATATGCACACTAAATTTAGCTTTTCCCGTTCTTTTTCTCCATTTTAACAATTGCATTTAGATCCCATGGCTAAAGAAGTACTGATAAAAATAATGTTTTAAGAAAGATTATTTAATTTTGTCCTCTGTTTTGAAAGTCATCACGGGCAACTGCAGCATGTAATTCTTAAATACAGTTCACACTGCAACATAAACAGCCACACCCAATATCTGCAGAAATTTTGTCACATTTAAGTATATAAAAGAAAAAGAACATGAAATGGGATTCTTGCTACAGATTAGGAGAATCTTCTAAATAACATATTAGAGGTGCTAAAATGTCCTAGAATGTTCTGTGGAAGATCAGAGGCCGCTCTGAGACTGCTTCAGGGGAATATGAAAGAGGGACAGAAAGAAACATGTCTGCTCAAATCACTGTTGCAGACCTCATATTCTTGGATTTATTTGAAAAATAAACATTCTCTGGTGTTACACTCTCTGTACTTTTATTCTTCAAAGTTTTTCACTGTGAAGTAGCCAGCCAAACCATACTGAGCACAGCTGATGATAGACCCTTTCTTGAAAGGTTGTGTGGTATCTACTGAAGGATGCTACCAAGACATTATCCAAACAACGAATAAGATTTGTACAACCCCAATTCATAAAGCATAATTTCTACACGCAAACAGCACTTCTTCCCCTGTCCCAGATCCTTATCTGGTATCTCTTAGCCCACAATAAAACTGGAAGAGCACAAACGTTGAAGCCAACTGCTTGAACACACTGGAGAAATTAATGCAATGGCCACCACTGCTGTTGGAAATTCTACTGTTTGTGCCAGAGCAGCATCTAGAGACCCCAGTTAAGATGCATGTTTGCTCTTGACAACATATAAAACATATGTTAAAAGATATTTCCCGCATTCTTAAGTAGGGACAGGAATCAGAAGATGGATGTAGAAACACAGTTACTGTGGATGTGGTAGGCAGACAAGTGGGGAAGGGGGGTGGGACTGGCTAGAGGTATTAGAGACATTCCAACAAGGACAGTCAGCAGCTCACAGTCTGTAATGAGAGAAGGCTTGGAAAGGCACGAGGAGGCAAAAGCTGCACATGTGCATAAGAACAAGCAGTGTCTGGAGCAGGGGGCAGTGAGAAAGGAAGGTACTATGGGATAAATCCCTGAAGCGAGAGGAGCAGCAGAGAAATAAACCATCAATAGCTATAAAAGTTAAGATCAGGTGATTGTAGCCCATGTGTTAAAGAAGACTGGCCAATATCCTCAAAACGTTCCAGGGTAAGAAGGTGATTTCAGTGGCAGGATTTTGAATGAAGTAGCAGGGACAAGAGGCAGAGGATGAGGTCTGTTAGTCTCTGATTTTATCCAATGAGTGTATAAGATGCTGTAATCAATCATAACAACACACTAAGAATAGCACCAGAGACCTGGAGTCTTTTACAGTGACTGCTTTTTTCCTCAGCTACTACAGATGAAAAGATACTGCTTGAAAGAACCATGGAAGTTTCTTGTCCCATAGTTGAGCCTCACTAGTTTGCTGCCTTGGCACAAGGTTGACCACTGTAATTCTGTTGCGTTAATCCATCACAGGAGCTTTGCTGGATAACTTTCCTCCCCTTTTCTGTGCGAATTGCACACAAACAGCTGCTGGCCAAGCCAGAAACCCACATGCCGGTGTTCAAAAGCACTATTAAAATAAAAAGCATTATAGAGTGCTGAAGTAAATACAATTAAAATTAATAAACCTTTTAGACTTCTGCTAGAGCCAAGAGGCAAGTTATATGATAGAAAGCAATGCTATGTATAACATATATACTCCTTCAAACCTTATTATGCTGTAGTGCATCTGCATTCCAGCAACAACTGAGGTAGGAAGCTGTAGCAATATTGATAAAAATATATTCTGTCCACATCACTAGGGTGCCACTAATGTTTCCAAATGCCTGGAAGATCAGTGGGCGACTCTCATAATGTATATATAAAGGGAAATCTTGTTTTGTCTCCCTAGAGACAGTTTCTCTTCTAATGGAGTGTGGTCAGAGGGACTCTGCTTAATTCATGCATTCACTCTTGATCTCCATCACTTCACAGTGTTTTTGTGCTAACTACAACATATAGAGGCCATTAGGCAGTAAGACTAAGATTAACTTTTCTTCCTTCATGGATTATACAGAAGGAATGAGAGCAGTCAGGCTCATTAGCATATGTTTAAAGAGTTCATGGGGTTGGCAGTAGCAGAAAGTACCCAGCAACCAGCAGAGACATTTAATTCTAAACCTTGCACACTAACATTAAAGGAATATCTCTGCTTCTCACTGTTGTATCATTAAATGAACCAGAAGAAGTTAAACTAGGACCTCTGGAGGTGCTGACAACAGAGAGTCGTCTGAGCTTCAAGAAGGATAACATGAATTTTAATTATTGTAGTGAACTAACTGTTAAGAGTACTTATTCCCCTTCAGTGGAAGGAATTAGCGTTAAAATGTGTGCCTGAAGTCTTGCAGTGCAGCCAGGCATTTAGGGAATGGGGGCTGTGCATTTCTGGAGCCAGGGGAGCACAGCTCCCTCCCAGCAGTACCATGACCACCACAGACTCTTGCCAGATGCACCACAGCAAGGTCTGGTTGTGTAACCTGGGCTGCCACGTGCAAACCTTGCACTCGAGGTGCAGACTACACCCGCGAACCCAACAGGCAATGCAGTATCACTCTGACAACCTCAGCTTCCTCATCCAGAGAAATCAAGTGGTGCTGGCTTGCAAATGCAGATGAGTTCAACCTAGATGACTGAAGATCCTCTCTCCATGGGGGACTGGCCAAATGGCACGTCAGTCCGCTCCCCAATCTCTCTCACTTTGCAGCTGGGCCCTGTTAGGGCTGGTTTGAGGATGCAACACTGCTGATCATCAGCCTCACAGTTCTTTCAGGGATGCCTCACCTGAGAGTAGGATCCTCTCACAGCCCAGCAGGACAATTGTGTGAGAGCAGCAGGAGTTTTGGCCACTTCACTTCCACCGATCACACGTACAGACTGGCAGCTTGAGCCACTAAACAACCTTCAGGTGCTACTCACTAGGTGACACCGCCCAAGGAGAAAGGAGGGACTGACATGTCTCACCGTGAGCAGCAAGGAATACGTGGACATCACGAAAAGTGTAACGTTTGGTGTGGGAAGAGGCAGAAGGCTCTCCTGTGCCTTCCCTGCTCCCAAATCCCTCGCCCAGACCTGGTGGCCCCAGCCCAGGGCTGACAGCAGCAGCTCCGCTCTCGCCTTCCAGATCACCAGCCTGCAGAGAGCAGGTCTCTGCAGAGACAAGTTAAGGCAGGAAGATATAAGTAGTGCTATTTTCACACAAATCTCCTGAATAATAGACTTCGCTGTAACTGAAACTATGGGAATGGGATAGGGCTTTTCTGCCTAATTCACAGAGAATTTGCATTCTGCTGCTTTCCTCCCCCCATACACACACATCCAAAAATAAAAAAACCCTTCATTTAAGCATCTGAACCCACTCTCGCAGAAGACAGGCTCTGAGTGCATGCTGCAGGGCAGGAGGAGAGGCAGGGCAGCACAACAGGCCCACACGTGCTTATGCTGCAAATATCCTTCTTGCTTGAAATTTTGAAAAATGTCAGATATCAAGGAGCATATGTTCAAAGTGCCCCTGGAGCAGTCACAGAACACTACATTTACAAACAGAGAAAACCAATTTGAATCACTTGGTACATTTGCATGCGGTGTCTGTAGGATGTTTTAGAATCAAGATTAATATACACATTGAAGCAGGGGGCTGCGATGACAGGCAGGGAGAGCCAGCTTTGCAGCTGAGGAGCTCTTCACAAAACCTCCCTGAGGACAGAAGCAGCTTTGAGGTGCCCTGCCAGCTGGTGAACATTAACCCAAAGGGTATCTATTGCTTTTGCAAGTTACTGCTGTTTACACCAAGGCTGATAATGGCCATATGAAATCAGATTTTAGCCTCATGTCCCATTTGCTGGCAGGGATCACACTTGGGCTCAGCAGCCCACAACGATGGGTCTTGCACCCTCTCAAACACCCCCAAAACCGTGTACCCTCATACTTCAGCTTCCTCATCATATTTACTCATGAAGAAGTCACAGAATCACAGAATCAATTAGGCTGGAAGAGACCCTGATGATCATCAAGTCGAAGCCCTAACCTAACACTGCTAAGTTCACCACTAAACTATGTCTCTAAGCACCATATCCTCATATCTTTTAAATACCTCCAGGGATGATGACTCAACCACTTCCTTTGGCAGCCTGTTCCAATGCTTGACAACCCCCTCAGCAAAGTAATATTTCCCAATATGCAGTCTAAACCTTCCCTGAGGCCGTTTCTTCTTATCCCATCTCTTGTTACTTGGCCGAAGAGACTAACACCCTCCTCACTACAACCTCCGTTCAAGTAGTTGTAGAAAGTGATATGATCTCCCTCCAGCCTCCTCTTCTCCAGGCTAAACAACCCCAGTTCCCTCAGCTGCTTCTCATAACCCCTGTGTTCCAGACCCCTTCACCAGCTTCACTGCCCTTCTTTGGACATGCTCCAGCTCCCCAATGTCTTTCTTGCAGAGAGGAACTGAAACCTGAACACAGTATTCAAGGTGCAGCCTCACCAGTGCTGAGTCCAGAGGCAGAATCACTTCCCTGGTCCTGCTGGCCATTTTTGGCCACCTGTGCACACTGCTGGCTCATGTTCGGCTGCTGTCAATGAACACGCCCCAGGTCCTTCTCTGCCAGGCAGCTTTCCAACCACTCTTCCCCAAGACTGTAGCATTGCAAAGGCTTGATGTGACCAAAGTGCAAAACTCTGCACTTGGCCTTGCTGAATCTCATACAACTGGCCTCAGCCCATCAATCCAGCCCACTCAGATCCCTCTGTAAAGTCTTCCTACTCTCAGGCAGATCCACAGTGCCCCACAACTTCACGTTGTTTGCAGATTTACTGTGGGTATACTCAACCCCCTCATCCAAATCATTGATAAAGATATTAAACAAGACCAGCCCCAACACTGAGCCCTGCAGGACATCACTTATGACTGGCCACCACCTAGATTCAACTCCATTCACCACAACCCTTTCAGCCTGGCCATCCAGCCAGTTTTTTAACACAGCAAAGAGTATGCCTGTCCAAGCCACGAGCGTCTCGTTTCTCTAGAAGAATGCTGTGGAAAACTGTCAAATTGCAAAATGAGGGAGGCAACGCTGCCCCCTGCCCCCCACCAGCATCTTCCCAAGCTCATTTTATGCAGTTATTGCTTATAATGAAATGTTTGGGGCTATTTTTTGAAGTGCAAATTGCAACAAAAGGCCTTGGTGACATCCTGCTTGCTGACACCACTGTACTTTATTCCCTCTCACAAAGAGGTGGCTTCCACAGTAGGGTTGAGGAGCTGAGGCTTTTGAAGCGTAAGGCTTTGGTTTATCAGGTAAAGAAGCCTGGGAGGTGATAAGCCACTCTCTGAAAAACCTTCAATAATTGCAGTTATATATGCCTTGAAATCATATCCCTTTCAGATTTCCCTGGCTTTTAAGACCTCAGTTTCAGAAATATTCAGTGTCCTCTATTGTTGTCTCCAGCTTAAAAAATAATTAAGTGTACTCTCCTGCTAGCCTGTTATCAGGTCAGTGCAAGATGCTAAGAGATTAGTATGCCATGGTAAGAAATATTTCTGTCTATTTAACCCACTAATTCAATCTCAGTAAAGAATGAAACTCAGGAAGTATCTATTTATAAAGTAAATACAGCAAGTAGAAATCAAATATTGGTCCTGTGTTGGGCTGTTAGCTGAGAGGATGCTTGGAAGGTAATATACACAATTTTTATAACGGTAAAAAGGAGTGGTTTGTTCCTACCCTTCTTTGCCCATAAATGCCATCCTGAAAATGTTATGGGGAGCACTGGAGAAGTGCAATCTGAGAAAAATACTCCTGAGGCATATGCAAGTCTAGGCACTGTGCACAGCAGGGCTCGCTGCCCTTCTCTTTATACCATGGAGGTAAAAATATCAGACATCAAATGGTGAATGCGCAAAGCATTCAGCCAATTATTGCTGACTGTCAACAGCTCATTTAAACATTTTCTTCTGTAAATGCAGTCTTCTGAACTGGCTACTTCCATAGAGGTATTCATTCTCCCTGGAATCTTTCAAGTATTTGCAACAAAAGCCAGTCATTCCTAAATTTAAGTGTTTGCACTCAGCCATCCTCCCTTAGTGCCTCGGGAGGGGGTGGGTTTGTGTGTGTGTTAATTGGATTACTTCACGGAGATTATTTTCCAGTACAGCCTAGACTTAAATATATTGGGATGTAACTTCTCTCATCACACTGACAGCGGACTCTAGCACTGCATGGGAGGCCAGTCTTGGCACACAGAATGAAATGGAAGTAATGTGGACATGCTGGTGGTGCTCAAGAAGCATCATCAAGGCACCGACCAAGACTTTGAGGGAGGAGAATTAAAAAATCTCCAGGTTTTAACACTTAGCACTCTCTCCACCCCCTTATTTTTTGAGCTAAAGTAGCCCATTACATCCCCTCTCTTCTTCATCCCCTAACATACGGAGCTGAACCAATATTGGTTTACCTTTCCCATTTTGCAAATCCAATAGAATTGTCTATCCTGTATTCCACATTCATTCATCATACAAACGAATACAGAATTTTCAAGTGTCAAGCTAATACAGCTTTAGAGTATAATTAAAAATGCATTTAATTCCACTAATATTTTACAAAGAACACTATCACAAATAGCAACTCCTTTAAAAAAGAAATTAAAAAAAAATCAAATGGTAAACATCACAAGTGCCTTAAATAAAAGGCATTGCTATGGATCTCTGAGTATCTTAAATCCAGTTAAATATTGTGGCAAAACCGTCTTCTAATGAAACAGTAATTTAAATGCCATTAATCTCATATCTGCCATACCCTTTTTACTACACTGATCCCTAAATTAAGGACCTTAATGTCTCCTATGTCATTTAGAGATTCAATGGTTTTGATCCAGACTTAAAAGCTTAGAGGTGTTTTGGTTGGTGTTTCTCATAGACTCTCCTAGGAGCCGTTAAACCTCTGCCAGAACCAGGGTGCAAGCTAATGGTAGTTTCCAAATAAATTTGTATTTTTAAACTAGGAAAGAAAACTCAGCATTTCTAATCAAGCAACTCCCATTTGCCCCTTTTCATGGCAGAGCAGTGCAGCCAAGGAGGCTTCTGATGGGATGACTTCTGATCCCAAACACATTTCAATATGAAATTTTTATTATTTTCTAAAACAAGACATGAAAAAATTAGAGTATGTTAAATTACAAAAGGCCAGCTGCCACAAACCAGATGTTAATGCTGGCTTCTTATGACCACTACGATCCTTATTAATTTCTTGGACTCCATCCCTTTTGCAGAACATGGGCTGTTTCTCTCGCAACACCGTTGGACAGCAACAGGTGAACACATGGAAAGCAGATTAGCGATACCAGCCTTTCCAACTTTACCAGTTCAAACCACAATACAGAAAATACTGCAGTATTTCTTGCAGACAACACACAGAAAATGTATAACACTGCTGGGCAAACCCTCATGTATTTCAGCTGCATGGGGCAAGCACAAACCCATTGGAGGTTCATGACTGTCCTACAAGAAGGATATTGGCTTCAGTTAGTGGCATGTGAGGAGAAAGAAGACAAGTGAAGCCAAAATGCATTTTCTGAGTATAACTGGGAGGCTTTTGAACAGTGGTGCTTTTCCTCTGTGACTTGTAGGGTTCGTGCCATAACTTGAATGTACTAAGATTATTGTTGTTTCCCCATATACAGGGATCTTCCCTTAATTGTTCATGTAGATAATTTAAATAGTTCAACGTGGAGTTGAGTTCCTCATTTAAAAGGTTTGTGCCTTTATTGGATGATCTCTTACATGTGCTTCATTGTATCAATAACAGTAGGGAATTATTGATTTTTCTAAAACCATTAAGTTCAATTAGCTTCACAATTCAAATGGAAAAATAGTAAATTACCTTCATTTGATGATAAAAACAGTAAGACAAAAATAGTAATACCCTAATTTGTGAAGTATGTGGTAAAGGTAGAGCAAACAAATGAATATTAGCATAACAGCTCTAATCAGCACTGTTCGGCATTGAAAACAGGCATCATTATGCTTACTGGACTGTGTAGCAATAAGTAGTTGTGGTGTTGTTTACCCACTTAATCTTGTGAATAAATTAAAGCCAAATAAATAATAAACAATAGGAAAAACTGTGGAAAGCCATTTGGAACAAATTAAGCTTCTGCTTACCCTCTATCTAAAGCACGCACAGCATTCCCTAAAAGTTGTCGAATATCAAAATGTAGTGAAGTTGGAAGGAACACAAAGATGGTCTTAGGAGAGAAACCTGGGCAGGTTCCAACTCCCCCTCCAGCCCAAACCTGACCCCATGACCTGGGGAAAGGGCAGAGGAAGACCCCTGTACAATGCTGTAGACGATGCAGAGCACATGCCACAGGCATGGGGAGCGCTGGCTCTCATCAGTGCAGCCCGCAAGGTATATGGGGAGGTTTGCCCTCCCCATAAAAGCGTTTGAAATAGTTCTCTCTTTTTACTATAATTTACCTTATTTGAAAACCATTGCTTGTTTTTTAAAATCAGTTTCCTATATTCCTATTCACTCAATCCATTTTGCTATAAGCTTTTGGAACGGTAGAAGTTTCCATGCTACATGGAAGTATCATGCAGGATTCTGTAGAAATTGAACCAAATAACCCGGTCTAGCTTTTGTGTGAACCCTGCCTATGAAACTCAGGTGCATGCAGTTAATGAATTACTAACTAAAAGCCTGATTGAAAAATCCATTAAGGCATGTGCTAGTGATCAACCAATATATGATAAGCCACCTGACCTAGCGCGGATTTTACTTATTGATTTTACAGAAATGTAACATTTTTGCTACGGTTCGCAAATACCACATAAAAATCCTAGTAAAGATTAGACAAATAAAATAGTTATATAAAACAGAGCATGTAGTGAATGAAATAACCTTTTTAAAAAATTTATATCTAAATTTGTATTTTAAAATTTTACTGAAGAAAACATAGCAAAGTTTCATAATTTAATACATTACTCTCAGAAAAACAGATTCAAAGCTTTTAGCTTTTTATTCCCCCAGTAGAAGTCATAACTGGTTCTTTCCATTTACTACAGCACCAAAAAGAACTTTTCTGAAAGCTTTGGGTTGCATCCTTAATGTAGATTCTCTCTCCACACAAATGGACTTCGTGTGAAGTCCAAGGAGGAATTCCGGTGCCGTGACAAAGCCATCCGACATGGGAACATTCAAAGAAATAATTTGCCTGACTGGTTGACCAAGACAAGACCGAACACTTAAGTCTTCTATATTCAGTTCCCACTAGAAGGTACTGGGCACCTGGGAGGATCAGTATCAGGATTTGTAAAGCCTCTAAGACGGCTCTTGTGTGATGCTGCCTTTCTGCCTAGCACTGTTTCAGTTCCCAGCCATGCCCAGACTATTGATTTCTGCAGCGGCTGCAATCACTCATAATGAGGAAACAAGAAAGAAGCCATCCATCCAGACATAAACTCACAATCAGATATTATCTGGAGCTCAGTGCTGATTTAATTTCTACTGACCCAGTCTTTTGGGTTGGCTAGAGGCTTTGTGCAGGACTAAGAGTTCACTTAGTGCCCAACAGTAACCTTAGCATTATTACTGTGTTCATCATCTACAAATAGCAAGAAACTTTTTTTTTAAACTTATTTCTCTTACTCTCACATGTTGAGGTTTATTCTTGTTTTACCTTTATAGGTTGATTTTATTAATAATGTGTCTAGCCATTTCCTTATCAATTATCCTGCTAACCAATAATTTTTGGCTGAATAATTCACCTTCAATGTTTCCCCCCCCAGGATGAATACTTACACTTCATATCCAGCAGCATATATATATATATAAAAATAAATAATCAATTTTATAGACCAAGAAACAGAGCTATGGAAACCGCACAGCTGGATCTAGACCTAGCTCAGGAAAGCACACCACCACGGAGAAATACATTTCATTCAAGTATTCCCACCTGCCGTGATCACGTGTTCAAAGGCTGCTCCTGACTCAAGATGTAGCTCTTGGTCTTTCGCAGCCATGGGCTCTCCTGCTACCATCTGTGGGAAAGATTTTGCTCCAGCTCTGTTTTTTTAGGACTCTAATGCGAAACGATGACCAGGCCAAAGATATTAATGGTTTTGTCACCTTCTGACAGCTTTGTCCCTGTCACAGTAGCACATGATATTGGTCCAGGGCATTTAAAAGACTAGCCTAAAGTCTGAGATGAAGACAGAATGCTGGCTGGTGTCTGCTTACCAAAATTCATCTGCGACTCAATATCTTATTTAAAAGGTCTTTCTGTGAGCTACAAAGAATGACTCTGCAGACTGCCTGTGCCTGTGGGCCATCCGTAGGGAATTCTTTCTGCATGATGAGTTAAAGCTTACCCAGGCAGAAGGAAGATGTTCTTGGAGGCAAGCAGAAGGCTGTGGAATCAACTGCAAAGCTTACGAGAAAATTCACACCCATCCACCCCAAATGCAAGGTACGAGTCTTGATTCCCCCTGCTTTAACTTCAGTATACAGCAACTGACGTATTAAAAACTGAAAAGAAACTCCTTCTCTTGCCTTGGAAAAGACTTCTGCAATAAGAAAACCAACCCAAACAAAAATGCTATTAAAATAAAACACTCCATTGCTCACACTTCTATTCCTGCAGAGAGATGACAGAATAAACACCACATGATGGATGCTAGTCCTGCTGCTTAATGCACTACAGGATGACACTCTCATATGATAGGGATGAAAACAGTCTCAGACCAACAGAAAATAAACTAGGGCAGAAAGCAAGAAGCATCCCAGGCTGAAGTTTCTGGCCCAAGGCTGCTTCTCATTAAAACTATGCAAAAACTGTCACTTCAACATAAAGCTAAATGCAATTCAGCACTATCAACTCAATCTGTGGGCTTTTTTTCCTAAGCCTGGCACTGGAGGGGAACCTTCTAGTGCTCCCACAGATACGCTGAGCTAGATTTGCAGAAAGCCCCTAGCTGGGGAATTTTGCAGAGTTGTCATGCAAACACTTTATTTGCACTTTACTGTGAGATGTTCATCTTATACAAAGGATCTTGCAGGTCTCATACTATTATATAAGGCCTTTTGGCCAATCATTCAATCACTTTATTCCACTTCCCCATATGGTCACACTATTGATTTCTTTCTTTACTAATGCAATCAAAAGTAATGGGAGAATAACAAAGCATCTATCTCAGATCTCAAACCTGCAATCAGATCTCTTCTAGACTTCACCATCAATTTAATTTCTAGCAAACATTTCCAGTCTTAATCATTGGAAGCGCAGCTCTTGTAGATGTCAGGAAAATATTTTCCATTTAACATTTTGAAAGACGCTGTGTATAAGAATTGATTTCCAGGTGTTAAGTTGTAAACTAAGTGTATCTCTCAACTAAGCCCAATGTGAAATTCAAATAACCCAGTGACAAAGATAGCCCAACACTAAATGCGTTTGCACTATCACTATGCTTATTTCTCATTCAAGCGATATATGCACTTCTGATTAGTTCCTGACTCTATTCTGCTCATCTTTGATGCTTACAACCACATCTTCAGGTATATAGTTTTCATTAGGAACTAATGGTCACAGGCAGCCGGTTATTTGCAATGCAATGATTATGTATGTATAGTAGGAAGGAAGGAAGATATTTCGTTTAAAAACTCTGAAGCAGGACTTATCCACGAAAACCACTATATCCCCTTCAAACATCACTTTCATGGTGATAGGATTCTATTAGACCTACATACTCCATACTTCCACCTTTCCCTTATCACACATATATTCATTTATATATATACATACAGCACAAGAAGGCATTTCACAGCAGTCTACCTTCCAGATAATACAAAGGTGGAATGCTGTTGGGTAGGGCACATTGCAGCACTGGGACTTAGCCTTTCTCCGGCAGAAAATGCTGTGTCCTTTCCTAATAAATTTCTAAATCAGCGCTGTCCTCACCTTGTAATCTTGACTTAATCACTGTTATATTGTTAAGAATCAATAGCACTCACATTTTCTTGAGATTTTGGTATGGTTTTTTTACTAGAAGTTGAAAAAAGAAGTCAGCCTTCTGCTGAAAAACTGAAATAGCCTAAAGAAGCACCTATTCTAAAGAAGGAATACCTATTATTTAGCTATTATTAATTAACTACCCAAAATACGGTACATGTGTTCATATACTTTGTATATATGCAAAATGGGCCTGAACTTTTAAAGAACATGAAGTGTGGCTGAAATAAAAATATCAAGAACAGAAGTATTGCACAAATAGGAGTTCTCCATTGAAAGGGAAAAAGAAATAACAAGTAGATGTGTTAAAATCTGTGCAAATTGTTAAGCAACTGTGATGAAAGATCCTATAAAATACTTCAACAGTTAAAAGGAAATCATGGTTGGTCTCTGGGCAGGGAACAATATTGATACGGTGTGAATCACACTGATACAGACCCCTTTAAATATAGGATGTTCTGACTGGCTGTTACACCAAGGTTCCCATTTGGGAGAAAAAGCAGGGTTTCTCCCTTGTTTTTAGTTTTGATAAGTAGGGGAGGCAGGATTCACTGTCATTTCACAGAAGTCTGAGTGTATTTCTGAAAGAAGTACTCTGGTTTAAGCACAAAGCATTGAGCCTGATGAAAGGATTGCTGAGTGACATCCTTTGGCCCTGGCTATGCAGGAGGCAGGACTTGATGATCATGATATAACCTCATCTGGCTTTTACCATCTGTGAAGCTGTGAAGCGTAGCCTGAAAGAACCAGAGTTTCTGAACATTCGTAAGGTCTAATTGTATATGTATCCAACCTAGCATGACAGCTGCACGTGCTAGAAGAACAGCCAAATATAAAATAAAATGTTTCTCATGACACTCTCCCAAAGGCCATTATTTGAAAGGCAGTCTCACTGCAAATACATCAGAGCTAGTGGCTTGGTTTCAGCATCAGCATATACCAGTCTCTTTTATGCCCATTTTTTATAAACAGAGAAAGGTCAGTAGAACTTAAGGTGGTTTTTCCATTGAATCAACCACAATCACAGTCAGCCAAATACCATTTAACATTATAAATGATGTAATTCCACTGGGATGCAGTTAAAACGAGTCCCAACTCGCTTTCCCTAGAGGAATGCAATTTATCTGGGCTTACAGCTGTTGCATTCACAGGATAAGATTATAAAATAATCCTGTCAGGAGCATTAGGAGATACGGTGGTTCCAGGGTGGCCAGAGCAATAGAGTCGCACTGATGTCCCAGGAAACGCTCTTACTGTGAATGTGATTTGGGGAAATGAGTATGTGTCCTGCAGGACCTCTACGCATTTCAGTGCGCCTGCCTGAAAGGCTTGGCTTCTCCAAACACTAGGAATTGGGAAGGGAGCCCACTGCATGACCAAGCATTTTCATGAGAATCAATAGTAAAATAATTAGAGGAGGTATTTAATGGAAACATAACATGAACTCCATAGGACAGAATTACATCCCCATGATGCTCTTCTACAAGTATAACAGTTTCATAGAGTTGGTGCAAACCCTTACACCTACACAGTCTGTGAACACATTGATGATTCCCAGCAGGTATGGATTTACTGCCTATTATTCATTCCTCCTTAGTAATAATATCAATTTAGCTGTTAGTTTTTGTTTTGACTCAGTGCTTGGGAATCAGCAGGGCGATAAAGCTATTTAAATGGAAATACTATTCAAATGCACAATCACCTGATTGGAACATGAACAGCTCCTGCTCCTGAACATTTCTCATATAATAGCTGCTTTTTCCCTCATTAAATGCAGAAATCTGATTAACATTTAGATCACATGTGCTTTACTTACAGCAATTAGGACCAGATACTAGAGTTTTGTTAAACTATGTAGGATTTTTATGCTTTATCATGAAGGGAAGAACAAAGGAGCTCCATAACGCTACATCTGGTCCTTTCTACTACTTTTGTTTTACATGCACTGTCAAGGACAAACGTTAACTTTAAAGATAATTCTGCAGGGACAAACTTACTGAGAAAAAAAATTGGACACTTGGATGAACTCAGCTTTGTAATGCAGTACAATGATTGGTAACACTGTAATTCTGTATATTTGCTGGCAACACCCAATTAAACAGTCTGAGGAGTTACAAAAGCCACAGATGAGGGAAAAGCTGCTAAAAAACTATGTATGCGGCCTGAAAATGAAAACCTTTTCTGTTCTGATCAAAAAAATAATAGTAATCTGCAATTTATAAGGTTCAATTCAAGTTAGGACAACTGAGATTTCATCCCTTCTAAAAGCTTCAGAAATAACTGAAGAGGTAATTTATGATGTCCACTGTGTTATTTTTCTCAAGCCATGTTGTCACATTCTTCACAAGCTGTCATGCTGTTAGAGGAACGCTATCTGTACAGCTCAGCCCTTTAAAACAAGAAGTACAACCAGAATTAAACAGCAAAACAAAATAAATGAAATTGTGTTGTAAGAATCCCCAAGTATATTAACATCTCCTGCAACGGTCTGCTCTGACTGGTCCCAAAAGAAATTAAAATAATTTTAGTGAAGCATTTTCCAAAATTAAATTCTACCCTAATAAGTAGGGTGGAGACATGTTTCCCAGACAGACAGCAGGTCCTGGTGCTGCAGGTTTCCCAGGGCCTAGGCACAGCCTGTGCTTCAGTGCCTTGTCCCATCAGGGTCTAAGCAGAGGAGATGCTTTTCCATAGAACGCACCACACTCAACAGCACCACAAACCTCACAGCTTTCTGAGAGGCAGTCGTCCACTTCCAGCAGTGAAGGATGCACAGTCCCACTGACGCAGAAAGCAGACTGCTCTTTTTTAGCAGTGATAAACTTCTTTAGGCCGTGATCTCTTGGGGTCACACAGACCAGAGAACCCAGCTGGGCAGCTACAAACACACATGCAGAGCAGCTGCATGGCAGAGGTGCAGCAACTCCACTGCATCCCACAACACTCTGAGTCTTCACCTACTCAGCATAAAGCTGATCCGCATCACCCAGCAGATCTGGCCCCGCTCCCACATGCCAGACGTGCTGCTCACACCGTGACCAGATGCACACATGTAGCAGATGCAATGAGACATGCAGGACCTCCAACATGGACAACCTAGGGCTGGATGAGCTTTGACACATGTACCAACAGCAAAAGCAGAAAGTCAGTAATTGCATTGCCAGAGGTCTTTAATGGTTTAGTTCCTTCAGAGCAGAATATCAGAAACAGTTTGTGCCACGCTTGCTTCTTGCCAGTCTGCTGCACACACCAGGCAGAAATTTTCTCCCGTCTGCTTTCTTTTGAGGTGACACCCTAGCCCCCCACATCATCTGGAAATACAAAATGCTGTTTCCACATATAACAGAATGAGCAGGTGTGTATGGGCGGTAGAAAAGTTGTTCTCTCCTCAGCATTAAAAAATTAGGTTTAAAAACAATGCGAATCCATTCTGTCTCTTTACAGGTCACCTTTAATCTTTTACACAAGCAATAACTCAGGTCAAGGTTGAACCAACTTAAAAGAAGGACTCGGAGTCCTTTGAAAGGGACTGCAAGTACAATCTTGTGTTTGCATTTAATTAATCAGCTGAAGCTTTCAAATCTCTACTATTATCTCTTTAATAGACTGGAACCCTGGCGGCTTTTGCAGAGCACATCATGGCCCATGGGGTATGCTGATGCAAACCACCTCCAGCTGCAATTCCCAGATTTGCGGCAAACCTACACAACATGGGATACTTGAACAAAAGAGCTCCAAGTTTGGGAGACTAAATATTAATTGATGGTAAATAGCGTAAGATTTAGCAGCAGTGATTAGCTTCCCCAGTTGCTTTACGAGTAATGTTGTTGGTTAATGAACTGTGTCTTTCTCTCTCTCTCTTTTTTTTTTTCCCTTAATCCTGCAGATGTCCAGTATGGAAGAGCTGTTCCTCAGACAGCTCCCAGATGAACAGCCTGGTGAATGTCTAACTTCCCACGCAGTCTGTATTCCTTAGACACTAATTAGTGATATTTCGGGAGCTGTGAATGATGGAAGAGCATCCCTTTTTGTTGTCATTGGAGAGATGTTAATAATCTGAATCAGGCCTGCTCCTGCAATCCCCTTCCACCCCACTAACTCAATGCCCATTGAAATGCCTCAAGGGCAGAGAGGAGGTCCCTCACAGTGGCCAGCAGCACAGGGCTGAGGTCCAGCTTCACTTTCTTATGAGAACGTGAAGGAAAACAGGGAACATTCAGCAACACAAAGTGCACGATCAACAAGGTTGCATACTACTTATTACTTGCAGCTCAAAGATAGCAGCAGCTTCTGCCGCAGGTTAAAAGCGCAAGCAAGCCTTTGTGCTTTCCATCGTTACTGGCACAGATTTATAAGAGGACCAATAGCATTCCCATTAGCACCTCTCATGGCATATGGATATGTACATGACCCAGCTGAGACTGCTTAATAAGAGGAGAGATTATCTATTTTTTTATTTCTTTTTAGATAGTCTGTGGGATATTGTGCAGTGGGAAGACAGCAAATATTTCATAACCTATGGTATGCTGCAGCAAGTATTTCAGCTAACCCTCCCAGTTAAAATGTGTGTCTTGTTTCTAGTTTGCTAGAGGCACAAGTTCTCTTGGGACCACTGGCAGGATCAAGCTTTAGTGCCCATGGATAAGATGACACCCTTCAGAAGGAACCAGCCCAGACAAAAAGGCAAAGGGTTTCTGCTCCATCTGCCTTTTCCACCATTCTTTTTGGTTCCCCCAAGCTCCAGCAAGGCAGTGGTCATGGTTATTTTGCTTTTCCTGGCAGTCCTTTGCCTGAAACAATTGCTGGCCTCACTTATGCTTAAGCCAGCTGACTTCACATCTGTCAGACAGTGTGCATCTTCCCGTGGACTAAAGCAGGATAAAACTTACCGATTTATGTAGCAGGGAGGAAGGAGCTAAGACAACAAGTACTAGATGGGTTAAATTAGTTTACTATCAGGCACTTTCCCAGTATGTATAGTCTTTTGACATCTTTTCTTCAGAAAATGCTGCTCATAGTTTGCTGCTGTCACATGTCACTCTTGCTTTGACAGACTATCGCCAGCAGTCAGCACCCAAGGCACTGGGCAGCCCTGTGGGAAGGCTTTTCCCTCACCTGCCCAATCTCAGGTCCCTTTCTTCCCAGCAATAACCAAGCTACTTAACACAAGAAAAACACTAAAGGAGATTTTCCGCAGTCTTGCTATTCACCATCCATTACTATACAAGAGGTATGCTGCAAATACCTGCAAAGTATGTTCTTCTGAGCCTGTTTCAGTTTACATTGCTCAATAAAGGTGCCCTCTCTGCCCCCGAGAACTAATGAACACGATGATTAGCAAGTTGTTAAACACAGGAGTAAAAATACCCCCAAAACAGCCTCGGAGAGCTGATGTCCTAACTATTATTTATGACCCAAGGTTTGAACTAGAATCAAGCAGCTGGCTGAACTTCAGATCTGGCTCCACTAAAGCTCTGTGTCAAACAGGTGGAGAACAATGTGTCCGCTGCTTCTGGTCCCATCCCCAGAAGTGGAAAAACCCAGACACTTACAGAATAAGTCCTTGCATAGAACTGTGTGAAATCAACAGCCACTTAGAGTAATTTTCCGTAACAACAGCAAATCACGTGATAAAAGAATCAGTTCAAAGGAAAAGATGACTTTTTTATTGCTATATTCAATTTATAATTCAGACATTCTGAAGAATGTATACAAAACAAAACCAAGTGCATTTATAAGATTGCTTCCAAGAGAAACAGCAACAGCTAGAAAATAGAAAAATTCATGTTGGGGTTTTCTCACCCTGCTGCCCTCTTTTCCATTTTGCCTGCCAGAAACCAAATGGTTTGATTGTGCCCTTATTATATAAAAGGCACCTTCCTTGTCTGAAGGAAATCCAAATTTGAGGTCAATTATTAGCAAAGATAAATCCTTCTGTCATTGTCATGAGTTAGAAAAATCAAAGCATCTTTGATACTCAACTTGTCTCCATGGCCACGTATCTCCTGGGAAAGTGATCAACTAACCTGTCTGCACTCTGTATTTCCCCCCCATCATTAGCACTGCAGGTTAAAGGCATAACCAGCATTCCTTCAGTAGAAAAGCCTGGAGCTTTCACCATTTGCCCACATGAAAAAAAAAGTTACTTCAGTTCGCTGCTCTTCCCAAGAGGACTCACATCATCATTCCTGCCTCAAGTACGGTAGCCCCTGCTCCAGTTCTACCTCTTCCAGCCATGATTTAGCATGAAAAAAAGTTAAACTGGCTCTAAATTTCAAGAAATAAATGTAGATGGAGTTCAGAGGAGGGGTCAGGGTGTGAATGCGGCAGGACAGGACAACAGAAAACCAACCCTGGGGGGTGTTTCTGGATACAACTCATCTCAACATTAAGGCATCAGCTCTCCCTGCAGCAACACCTCAACACCTATTGTGGGCCCTAAATCCCTCTCCAACTTGTAAGAGTAAACATTAAAGAGGAGGAATTCTTTTTGGATTTGACTCCATGGAGCATCTTTGTTTGCTCTTTTTCTCCTTTAAAAGTAAAAGCTTTCAGCAAAATATAGCTTCTAGGAATCACCACATTACAGAGTGAGGTCAGAGGTCTCATTTTCAAAGGGTGCCTTTTACACTGAAAACACTGGGAAACGTGCTGTGTTCCAGCAGGGAGGGAAAATAAGGTTGGTTGGAGGACCACTCATGCTAGATTTGATTTTCCCTACAAAGGCTCTCGCAGAGCTGAAACAATATATTCTCAACCCCATAAATCCACAAATGTTGACAAAGATATTATTTAGGATCACCAGACTTTGTTCTTTCACCAGAGATCAGAGCCCTTCTGCTTCTGAACAAAACAGCCCCTTCAGCTACCATCAGGACACAAACTCGTCTGAGAGTTTGTGCATCAGAGTTGCTACTGAAATTATACCATGCAGAAGCGAGAATGAACAATCAGGCACCATGCAGACCTTGGGATCTCAGGCCTGCACTCCCTCTCCTTGGCAGAGTTTCACATGCAAATGAGTAAGCAGCATATGTGTAACCTGCCTGAAGGACATACAGGCGCCGACTACAGACTCATTACAGGATGCTGTAACTGAATTTCCCATTTCTGCAGGAAGAGAAAACGAGGCCTGGACACAAGGATGACCAGAAAACCATAAACAGACTGATGGACACAATGGTCTCAATCTCCAATCTGTAATGTTCCATAGTTGCATGCTTTATTACAGCGATCACTGTTTATTCAATAGATCTTTATTAAACTACACTCATGCTCCAAAAATCAGTTACCTCCTCTTGCACTAATAATAAACACGCATATAGCCACTTTCCAAGGTGAAAAAATAAAAATACTAATTAAAAAAAATAAATGAACCAAACCTAAAATAATTCTCTCCTCAGTCCTTCACATAGCAAGGAAGGGACCCGGCTGTGCTATCCTCCCCTTCAAGAATAAGCAAGCGTTATCAACAGCAATGATATTGTCCAGACTGTCAGCCAGGTGAAAGATGGGGGAAGCAATGGCTCATCTCTGAGTGGAAATGCAGTAAAAGACTTGCCAGTACAGCACTTTTATGGGAAGTTCTGTCCTTTCCCTTGGGAAAGGCCTAGTCATTTGATTGCCAAAAAATATTTAAGGATTGCTACCCAAAATAATTTCTTCTGCTACCGTACCATATGTTTGTGGCTCTAACTAGGCTTAAAAAAAAATTTACATCCTCATTACTGTAAGGATGGCCAGTTGAAACTGAAATATTAAGCTGTCAGACAATTCCCACGGCAGCCACTGCCTCAGAAGCCTCTATCAGAGATGGTGCATCTCATCACAGCCTGTGCAGCAGGTGAGGCAGCTCCAGGACCACACTTTGCCCAACTGAATTACAGTGCACTGAAACAGGTCATATCTGCATGTCAGATTCACATTTTCACAGGAAATTTGATTTAGGTTTAGTGGTATATATACTCCTGTTGTTTTAGTACCCCACAAGGAGAGCTGATTAAGTGTGCAGAAAACTTCAGACTGGTCCTAAGAGTCAGTTCTTCGGTTCAGTGAAAAATACCATGGCAGCTGCTCCATACTGTATGGCTAGTGGGTGCAAACATGTGCTGCACATCCCAAACCCGACAGTTGAGCATGCAGGCACCAGAAGGGACTGTAGGATTGCATTCAATTACTGGAAAAGAAAACAAACCCTCTGCCCGCTGCCTTTATTCTGTACTAAAAACTGCAATCATGATTGCATTGAAAGGAAAGAGCACCATTATTTCTATTTTATTAACATCTATTGTTTCACTTTTTCAACTTCAGCACACCTTAAAAACTTTTGAAACCTACAGCTGATAGCTCCAGACCCTGAATCTAAGTTGATTTGCAGAATTGCTGGAGAGAATACTGATAGACCTGGATACTTCGGGTTTTCTTCTTTCTTTGTTTTTTCACAGGCTAATTCAAGAGCAAAAGCTTTGTTTTCATTTCTGTTTGTGCCAGGTGCTGCAGCACCAGAGAAAAAAATCCTTGCTCCTGACAGTGCACCTTCAGGAGAGATTTAGGAGTAAGCACACAGAAACAGTGGGGTAAGATTCCAAAACAGGCACAAAGCAAACCCAATATTTATTGGGATTGCGTAGGTTCAAAGGTTAGTTTTCAGAAGAGAAATAAAAGGTTCTTTTGCAGATGCATGTGGCAATTTCCCCCCCACAAGCAAGACTTGCTCATATGAGGTGGCATAAAATATTTATTCGAAAATGGGCACTGTCATTATGTTGATGTCCAAAGAGTATTCATCACAGGAGGTTGCGAATCCATGACTAGGTCTCCTATACCCCAAAGTAAAGGGTAGGGCTACAAGATGATTTCCTTCATTCAGGTGTCTGTATTTTTCCAAAAGAGCACCACATGTGGGTAGACACATGCCAACCCCCCTGTACCAGACAGGGTTTGTTTTTTTCCTTAAGAAAGCAGCCAGAAACAGTGATGTTATCTTTGGATAGAGAACTACAAAAGAACTTGCTTTCTATTTACAGCTGGATAATCTTCCAGGACATCAATACCCACTAAAACGTTTAGAACAATTTATATACTCTTTATACCCTCTAAAAAGGAAACAGCCTTTAAAAGCTGAGTTACACACTATAATTACTCTAATTATCTGCATCTGGCATTCAAAAGAACCCAAATTAAACACCACAGAGCACCTCAAGTGCATCCATGGAGCAATGAAGGTGGAATTAACTCCAAATTAAATGGGACATCTTCAGAGACTACCAACCCACTGTTCAAAATGCATAGATTAAAGCCTTTTTACATTATTGCACAGGTTATTCTTCTTAGGGCAAGGTAAGTATTTTGAGAGTTTGCTTCAACACTTCATAACCCTTCTCGGACTACAGAAATGCTTAAATTGGAAAATCCTGGAGCTAAATACCATAAATATTGGAGAAGTTCTAGGCTGGACTAGCTCCAAACTCTGTAACTTGGAATTAATCATTGATCTTCTGGTGAATAAAGAGCTTCCTTCCTTGCTGTTACAACAAAGGTAAACAAAACCAGTACAGCATTCACAGCCACTACTGCTTCAGCCTGTTGAACACCAACAGTGAGGCAAGGTCATTAAATTCAAAGTACGTAACTAAGGGAAGATACAGAGCAAACTTCTAGGGTTATTTTGGATGTGCTGCATCACATGTATAAAGGATTTCAGAAGAAGTTGCTGTGTTCTTCATCCTCAGCGCAATATAGCCAATGACCCAAACATCCTGCGACTACCAGATTTAGATTTGAAAGCATGGTGTCTGAGACAGGTCACGTTGGACCCACACATTGGCTCTGCCCGACTGATCTGTGAGGATACAGCAGCCTTTTCCCATTAATACAGTGTCAGGTACCCAAAAGTATGGAAGATTGCTGCCTGCAGAAGTAAGATTTAAAGGTCTAATAATTGAGCCCATGTGTTTAATATTGAACAGGGCTGATTTTCACTTAAAAGACGTGAACCCTGCTCACCATGCGAATATCATAACACCTAAAACAGCACAACTGCACATAAGAAAGCAGAAGGACAATCTCCCTGAAGGATGCACCCAAGAGCAGCCAATGCCTTTGAGCTGGCAAAAAAAAAAAAGAGGCAGGATGCACAGAACATTACACCTGCTTCCCATCATCAGTCTACAAAAGGAATTGGGGTTTCGGGATCTGAGACACATTGTAAGCCCCAAGCCACACAGATGACTAGCAAAGGGCAATCCACCTACCACCTTCACAGCATGCCCAGGAGTCCGTCTCCTTGTCATCTGTCGGAAAAGGACAAAGGTGAGAAGACCGAGGAAGGGAATTCACTCTGCTCTAGCTTGGAGTTGTGCCATAATTTGCAGCTGCTTCACCAGAAAGAAAAGAAAACAGACTCTATCACTAAGAAGAATGGCAAAAAAAAAAAAGTCACACTTTTGCACCTAGGACCGTACCGTGAGTCAAGTGAATGCCACAGAGGAGCCTGGTCACAGCAACCTGCAGCACATCCTAGTTCATCGGATTTGCAAATGCTATTGATTTATCTACACGGCTCTTTATAAACAGTCATCCTACTACCCACACAGAAACAGCAACAGCTAATAGATTCTCAGAGGATAAATAGCTGAAAGAAACTATCTGGGGAATGAGTTTACATTTAGCAAGTACAGAAATCTCATTGTAGAAGTCTTCAGTGTAATTATTGCATTTCTTCTTGATAGCCTCTCCCTTTGCAAGTCTATGGCAATTGTGTGTCTCTAACCAGAAGCCATTACAACAAATTGGTTTTAATGAACGTGCTCAATAAAGTGTCTAACAATACAGTGTATGTAAATGTGAGGACAGTGTGTCAAGAGTTCACAATGAAAACGTCTGCCCTCTGCCGTATGTTATCTGGGCCTATAGCCAGAAAGACACAGGTAAAGCTCTATACATGTGACTACAGAGGTAGTCCCTGGCTCTTTGTTTGGTGTCAGATTATTTCACCTGATTTAAATGTCATTCTGCTATGTATTCTTTAACATATTGTTCACTGTAATGCACTGATGATAACATTTGTGATGAAGTCAACATCATCCAACTACCCTTCTGATCTGTTCTTTTTCCACCTTGTCAGCACACAGCCACAGAGGTTATTTTGCTGCATATTTGGTATTTCTTCCTTTGTCTGTCCATAGGCTTATCTTGCTTTGCCACAAATTGTGCAGCGTGCTTATCTGTCTATGCTCTTAATCTATGTGATGTATTCAAAGTATTACAGGTTACTTTACTTCACTGCTCTGACTCTTTGTTTCCCAGTTCTGTATCATTGCATATTTTTTCTTATCCTGCTGCAAATTCCCTTTTCCAGGTTATTAACATATGAAGCATTTACAATTCCTTCTGTTGTTTCTATGCCAATAACTCAAAATTGCTTCATGTGTTCCAAGTGAAATCCTGTCTTCTGAAGTAGAGACCAAAGACACCTGCCCTTCACAGCTACCCGAGGAAGATGAGCCTTTGAACAATACATGGTCTACAGACAGCTTTACTAAACCCATAAGAGATTTAGACTCCTTTTTTTAGCTTCTGACATTGGTTTCAAAAAATAACTAATTAGATACCACATGTGTTTACATAATTTTGCACAAATACCAGCTATCCTGATGTAAGCTTTCCACATTATATATTGTTTAGGCTCCTATAGAGTTTCTTTGACTCTCTCATTCCAGTCAGATTTAAAACCAGATTTTTCTGGATCCTCTTTATGAATGCATTCCCTAAAAGTTCTTTGAAAATTTATCAAAGTCTTCCCATACCTAAAACAATGGAATTCTACAGTTTTCTCAATCCTGTCTTTTATTTTATCTGTTAAGTTTTCCAACACAAGCATTTATATGCTTAAGCACTGTAATTTCTACTGTGACTTTCCCCACTGCTCTTCATTCCTTCATTTGAAAAGCTCAAATTTACACCACTTTCTTACGGCATTTACGTCTCATTTCCCTGCCAACAGAGAGACAAAGAATTACTATTTTTTATTTAGGCACTAAGTAATCAAACCAGTCCTTTTCAGTAGGGCATACACGCACACCTCTGCGTTGCAGCAATGTACTTGAACAGTGTTTCAGTCTGGCCCTAGTTAGCAAATAACACTTACAAGTTCTTGAAGACCTGACATTTTACAATGAAGGATTTGACAATGCCGTATTATTTACATCTATCTCTTATGCACTTTCCTTTCAGCCCCCACATCTGTTTTCCACATCATATTCATTCCTGCTCTTTGTTTCATAGTCTTCCTCATCACTGTATTTTATCCATGATATATGCTTTATCTATACTTTGATTATTCTTATTTTCCCCCTCTTCATTGATATAGATGTCATATTAAATGGCTTTAAATTACCTGATTGAATAGACTTAGAGCAGTTCAACATATGATGTTTCATGTCCAGTAGCTTTTAGTTTCTCACATTCACCACATCTCATTCCTGATGATCTACTCCTTATTACATTCTTCCAAACTTCGGTGCATAGGTCCATTACACATCCTTATTTCTCTTCCTTTTGGTTGTACCTTATACTCATTCATCCAAAGCATTTACAGATACTCATCACTACACATCTAAATGCCAACTGATTAAATTACAGCCAGTATTCTTTGGATACCCTCTCACCTCTTCATTCAATTGTGTCTGGGCACTACTGAAAATGAAAGGTCAGATGCTGTCCCTAATCTGTTTGCACAACTCCCCATGGAGCCCAGGGTGACTCATTCCTACACAAGGTCTTCCAGCGTATTGCCCTGTTATGAGTGTTTTACAGGAGATGAAGCAAGCCAAACAAAGAACCAAATCAGTCCCTGTGCTCCCACCACACAAGGCAGTGTATGTGCATGCACTGAATGGACTCCTGTGGCCCATCACATACACTGACAGCCCCCAGTCCTGCACCCAGCCCTATGTGGGGTCTCTGGACCTAGGCAGGACCTGCTGATGCCAAGCGGGAGATGCGAGGTGGATTACTGTAACACACCTGTGTCACACAGAGGACCAGGAACATGATAGCAAAGAGACATCTGCATGCACAAAACCTGTTACGTTGGAAGGATGGAAATTGCAGGTGGTGTAACTGGACAAATTTGCAATGGAATGGAAGGTAAGAGAGGATAAAGGGTCCAAATGCGCATCTCAGCATTCTGAAAGCAACTTATAGTTCACCAGCGAGAAAGAAAGATGGTACAATGGTGCTAGTCTGTGCACATTTAAGAACTGATAATATTCCCTCCACAAAGGGCTTGCAGCAGGTTTTTTGGATTTACATTGAGCTCCATCCCCTACAAACACCCATATGAGTTTCAGTCAGAGTACAGCTCAAACGCTAGCACTCTCTGTGACAGCAGCAAGATGCTGCAAGCTCAGGGCATCATCATGTTAAGCGTTTGCTGTAGCTGGCAACATGCAAACCACGCTCCCACCAGGAGCTTCATTTTAAAGGGGCTTTTAACCAAAGCTGGGAGCTGCCTGCCTCTGAACGCCACAGGCTGATCAACAGCCACTTGTAGCACCTTTGGCATATGAACAGGAACTTATTTAAACAAAAGGGCTACTAAAGAAGGAGGGAAAACCATCAGCATCATTTTCCAGTTAACAGTAGCGGTGCCATCTGGGCCACAACCCCAAAACAGAGCAACAGCGTTTATGTGCCACTTATCTCAAAGGATGTTGCCACAGGCAGACCATGCAGTCTTGGACACAAATTACCTAATCAGGCTTTAGAGGAGTCATTTTATCACCATCTACGCACACAAAACACATGCACTAGAAGATAGTCCCACAAGGAAACAGCCAGGGGAGCATCCCAGCTGCTGGATCCAGCCCAGCTAATACGGGTGGCTGGTGAGTATAATCCATGCTAAATTAATGGATGCTTGTACATTTAAGAAGCTTGAAAATAGGGTACTAAGTGGGCTACAACATTTTATTGAAGCCATGAGTAATTTTCCAACTCGTAGAGCCCAGTGGGTCTAACTAGCCCATGCAGGCAGGCCTGTCAAAATGTTTTCGTACTGCCTGAAAAAATTGTAATTGCCAATTGCTTTTTCTGGAGTTGGAATTCAGTATTAAAACCACGTATTACCCAAATACAGTTTCCAAAGGAACTGGGGATTCTAATAGTTTAATGACTGTCTCCTAGAGTTCATTTTTCACTTTTCAATAATTGGTTTTTCAGCTGGATTTGCATAGAGTACATGTAAAATTCCATAGTCCATTAAGTTAATCACAACATGAAGCTAATAAGCATGGACACGCAAAGACATACCTAAGCCCAGATCAATTTTTGAAGCGGTGATTTGAAGTTGCAGCATAATAACCGCTCCTCAAGCCTGCCAATTTGATAGGTAAGAATGCGTTTTAAAGAATTGAAATTTTACACTGCTGAGAATAGCCTGTAGTTATTCAACATACTTATCAACTTCAGAAGAACTAAGAAACCAATATAACAAAAAGAAAACACAGGACACTGAGAAGAGGATTTTAGCGATAGTTTGAACAATTTAGCCAGCAGTTTCCCTTTTGTGTCTGCTTTTCCCCTCTCCATCCTCCACCCAATGGCATTTCTCCTGCAACAGGCATTAAGGAATGATGTTCCAGTGTCCAGTTCTGCAGAGCCTCACTGAAGTACCAATCTTCAAGCGCTCTTAACCACTATACTTCCAATTACACTTCCACCCAACAAAATTCTGAGTAATGCCTAAATACCACCAGGCTCCAATTCTCAGAAACTGGCTTGGATTTCCATTTTTCCTGCCCCTATAGCCTCCGAGTAGCCACACAAGCATTGCCACTCTTCATGCTTCACTCCAGCTGGCCCAAAAAACACCTACCAGTCACAAACAGGTTCTTCAGCCCTGCCCAGGAGGCTGGAGCAATCTTCTAACCCAGCACAGAAGATACACACCCCTCTTTGCCCTCAGAATATCGGAGATTTCCATGGGAAAGTTTCCACTTTGCAGAACAGTTCTGTGCCGCCGGCTTCCCATCTGCCTGCCTGGAAGGCTTTGCTTGAGCCTGTTCTAAAAACAAGGGCTTTGTTCTGGAAAGCCATGCCTGGGAAAAAAAAAAAACACAACATCCTTTTCCTTCTCTCTCTTTTTTTTTGTCTTTGTTTTTGGAAGGGTTTGGGTGTTTTTGTTTGTTTGGTTGGTTTTTTAAACAGAATTTCATCCTGATGCAGAATGGGCTTTTTTTTTTTTTTTTTTTTAAACACACCCCTTCTCCCATGTGAAAAAGGGATTTCCATTTTCTGGCAAGGTCTGTATGCAAGGACTCAAACAGAATAGATGATGTCAGAGCTTAAGAGCTTTCGGGATGATAGTTTTGTGGTGGCAGAGCAGCTCTCTTTTGAAGCTTAAGGATTTGCACGAAATTATGGGAATGTAGCCAGAGGCGGTTTGTTCAGTGCTGGCTTTATAAAGGTGGGGGCTTGGCAAAAGGAGAGAAATCATTGCTTTTCTTAGCAATAGTATTAAATACATTTGAAGGCATTTTCTCTATACAGACTTTCTGTTGTCTTTCTGTTGGTTTGCAGAACTATACGTTATTTGTACTATATGATATAAATGAAGAACAGAGGTGTTTGGTAGAGGAAATGCACCTTCTAAGGGGAGAAGCACCAAATCATTGACTCAAGTGCTCTGGCTTTTCCTAGAAGCTTCAACAGGATTTGGCACCGGTTTCCTTTTAATGCCATGGCTCTTCTTTGTTTCACCACAATCATTCAGATATGAAGCCTTAATTTTGTTGTTGTTGGTTTTGTTAATCATGACATCACGGGTGGAAATAGGGCAAAGCAAGCAGCCCCAGAGGGAAATAAAAATCAATCCAAGCTGCTCATTAAAAGGTAAACCGTCAATAATCTTTGTCAGGCCTTTTTATCTTGGGTTTTAGCACAGTGTGATCCCTAAGGCGGCATGTGGTATTGAGATTTAAAATGGCTCCTACTTTTCACATCTCCATCAGGAAGATTAACTCCTTCAACGCAGGCTGAAATTACCCTGATCCTAATCAGCACATAAAAATGGTACAGGATTAAAGGGATCATTTTGTAACAGCTTTTCTATATCTGTGCTGACAGAGAAGAAAAAATCAGCTTCTGAACTTGATTGAAATGCTGCAAGTCAGAAATATCTCCACTGATAGAGGATCCACAGTAAAAACTCAGATTAAAATCTGACCATTTCATACTTCAAGCACTTCTAGAGAAAAAGATGTAATTGAACACATGTAGGTCTTCCTTAATATGTCAATTTTTTACATGAGCAACTGGCTACCTAATTTAGCCAAGCAACATAAAAGTTTATTTGGGAAGATAATTTATGTAACTACTTGATATCAAGACTAAAGATTTGTACAGGATCAACCGTACAGGAAGAGAGTCTCTGCAATACAACTTTATGTCTTTGAAATTAGGGTGAACGCCTATAACATCATTAACATAGGGCTAATTACAGAAGGGATGACAGCTCATTTCATCAGGAATAGTAATGTTCTATCTGTGTACCGCTTATGAAATATTAGCTTTCCAAAGAAGCATTTATTTTGTTCTTCACCACAACGCTTTAAGCAGACTGCCAGCTGTCTTTTCCTACACGTCCTCCTCCATGGGTTTACCCCTGTAAACCACCATTCAAAATCACATATTTTTGTTTTCCCTCTTATACTAAGCCTTAGTTTGAGAATTTAAGGGGTAGGTTATGGAAAGGTGTGTCTAGCGCATACACAGATCATGCCTAACCATTACCTCATGCTAGAAGCAGGGATCTCCATATTAAATAAATAAATAAATAAATGGAGCAAGAACTAAATCTGGGTTCCACCCTCTCGGGCCTTCTTGGAATAAGGATCTTGGTGCACAGGAAGCACCAATCTATATTGTCTGAATGGTCAAAATATCAGGTCAATAGATCCAATTATATCCCTGCAAACTAGTTTGCTAGTGGGATGACTCCAGGACATCAGCTATTTATGATGAAGCAATCTGAGATCAGTGAAAAGGGTTCCCTTTATCTGCCAAGGTGGTATGGCAGCACACAACAAAAGCAGCACAGCCACCTTCACAGCTCCTGAAGGTGCCGTATGCCAGAAGAACACACTGATGTGTTTCACACAAGCAAAGGAGAAATTACCCAAGACCCCATTGTGAAGCCACCTCCCCTTCACAAGGGAGAGAGTGAGCCTGTTACAGACACTTTACTGAGGTTTGACGCAAATGCTGAATTTTCTAGAAACCATGGGATCTGCAACAGGGGGAACAGCAGAAGGAAAGTAAAACGAAAACATTTAATTCTCAATTATGAAATACTTTAAGAAAATACAAGAAGCTGACAGTTACACTTTATCACCATCCTACAGCCAAGTTTTCTTGACACGATGCTTGAACTCCACCAGTGAGGCAGGATTAAAAATAAAACCCATCATGAGCACACAAGCTTACAATTGAAAAAAAAGCTAGTTTTGCAATGTGGTTTTAAAGTGATCACGTTAAAGAGACAGTAAAACAGCAGCAGAATGCAGCTTCGGAGAAGGTCTGCAAGAGTAGTTGTGCATTTATCAGAGACCTCCTCTACTGAGAAAAAGCTGAACAAAGTAAAACAGCAATATCCATCTACACAGAGGTGTGCACTGGGCTTAATCAACACTTTTTATTTTTGCTCATCAGTTTGAATAGAGACCTAAAAGTGTGAATTATTTAGCTTGTTACAGCTGGATAACATATTAGAATAATAATCTACTGTATTTACAATACTGAATAGGTTCTTGATTTTCCTTCCTACTTATCTTCGTATGTGTATGTTTAAAAAGAAACACAAAGTTTGATAATGATTTGTTTGGGACTGGAAGGACCTGATTTAGAAATATCAGCAGTCTTGTTGGTCTAGGGCTAAGTCCACAGAGGGATGTAGGGCAGGATCCCCAGCAGTGTCCAGGTGAGCGTCCCTGCCTGGGGCTGGGCACCATTGTTTCCCTGGTGGTATGAGAGTTGGTGGTTTAGAAACAAGACCCCTCACAACAGCACACTGCCAAAATAGGAAAGAAAAAAGGCTCAAGACCCCACTTCTCTTTTAAGCACTGAAAATCTATGTTAAAATAAAATGGTAAGGCAAAACTTAGAATCATAGAATAACCAGGTTGAAAGAGACCCACCAGATCATCGAGTCCAACCATTCCCATCAAACACTAAACCATGCCCCTCAGCACCTCGTCCACCTGTGCCTTAAACACCTCCAGGGAAGGTGAATCAACCACCTCCCTGGGCAGCCTCTGCCAGTGCTCAATGACCCTTTCTGTGAAAATTTTTTCCTAATGTCCAGCCTAAATCTCACCTGGCGGAGCTTGAGGCCATTCCCTCTTGTCCTGTCCCCTGTCACTTGGAAGAAGAGGCCAGCACCCTCCTCTCTACAACCTCCTTTCAGGTAGTTATAGAGCACTCTGGTACATAAACACAAGCACCGGAAGCATCTTTTGACGTAGGCAAGTAGCTTGACTCTTTCTTTTCAAACTGGTAGGAAGGAATGAGCAGGGAAAAGGAAGATGACAGCCTTTTTTTACAAGAGACTGCTTTTCTGTCCTGAAATGAGAAGACTTGCCTTTTGCAGCACATCCTTTTGCAAAAGGCAAGTGCTCTCGGTCACTTCACACGAGCTACACTGTCACAAGTTAAGGGGCAAAAACGACAAAGGTGGTTCTCAATGTTCACCTAAGAAATGACCTTTAAGCTGCAAAACCACTTGAAGCTAAAGTTATTTTGCCTCGGGCTGTGTATTTATCTGAAAAGATTTACTAAGAATCAACCATGCGCTGATCAAACTCACAAATAATATCAGCCAGAAAAGGCTGGACCAGCTCCAGAAGCATTATGAGAAAAGCAAAGACACCACATAGAAGTCACATGAATAACCCAGCCACCAGAAAATACATATGTAGTTGCTCAGTTTGGCATCCAGGAACTGCAGATGCCAAGACAGCAGGAGTGCCCGAGACTTCTGGAGCAATAGATACAGGAATTTCCAGACTATAGCCACATTTTCCCTTCTGATTTGCAAGTAGCAAAGACTGAGCCTCACCTTTCAGTAACCTCTACTTACCCACAGGACTAGATAGTTGAAGTGGGAAGCAGGTTTGCTTACAACCTGAAAGGCACAACACTGACTGACTGTGACTAACCCCAAGCTGAACTTGGTGCCCGTTCCTCACCCAGGTCCACTATCCAAACCTCCTACCAAAAGTAAGCATGTAGCTCCAAGAGAAACCTTAGGTTGTGTTTCCATTGATGTACATGCATCCAGAAAGAAAGACCGTAGAAAAGATAAGAGTGCCTGGACAAGTTAAATTTTATGGTTTCAACCTGCTGGCATGGAAGTTAACTAGTGGGAAAGAAATGATCCCTATTAAAAATCACATGTAAGTTGCCTTGCCTTTCCAAACCCACCTTCTACCAGCACTTTTTGAGACTCTCCATCCTCAAGGTAAAGTTACCGAGTTCCAAAGCCAGGCAGCCTGTGATCAGTTCTCCTGGCAGGCACAAACTCACTGCAGGCCACCAACACGCTCTGTGTTATCAATCACCCTAAGCCACCATAGTCTCATCACCACAACTTCACGTGCAGCACTGAGATGAGTACTGTCAAGGACCCAAAGTATAGAAGTGCTACGTGAAAGATGAAATAGATTATTGTGTGCTGGAACGATTCGCTATGTCAGCTTTTGGGATATTAAATAGCATATTCTGGCAAAGCCTGAATCAAGATCCTCATCTAAGATTAGCTGATATAAATAAATACGTCCTGCCGGGCAATTGAAATCAAACTCTATTTGCTACAGTGACTTAGATCAACTGTGTACTATGTATATGATACACCATGTACCAGGGTGTTTATGAAAAAGATCTTGGAGGAAATACGAAAATACAAAACTGATGGGCTACACTCATTTGCTTTAGGCTATGAAAAACTAAAGTCATATGAAAACTGATTCCCAGAGCACCTGACATAGTTCAGAAGTACAAGTAAGAATTAGACAGTTCCCTTAGTGATAGCAGGCACTGAATGCATTTGATAAAACAGAAGTGCTGAACGACGTGGAGTGAGAAATTTTAATCTCAGACAGACCGACAAGTCCACTGCTGCTAGCTCCACTGTGGAATTCACTTGTTAATACAACATAGCTTTTTTTTTTTTTTTTTTGTAATGCAGACCTCTGGAAGTGTTTGCATTTCAAACAAACAGCTAATAAAGGCAGAGATTTATATCTGTTAGTTTAATTCGCCATTGATCTCTTTCTGTGCTATTGTCATGAAATGCAACAATACAAGTTAAGCAAATGAATAGCTTAACATTCATCTGAAATGCCAAAGTTATATTGAAAATTGTGCATTTTTGCCTGTGAGGTTTCTGGAACACTTGAAGTACTCCCAGCAAGTTATTCCATAAAGTATCTACCAGACCATATGCTTGCTGCCTACAAGTCTGGGCAGGAAACGTCCAGTAGGAGCCACATCTGAAAGGAGAAAGAAGCAGCAGCCAAGAGCATTCCCATAACTAATCTGCATTTGCAAATGCCACATTGCAGTTGGCAAATGAAGCATTTCAAGTGCAAATAGCTGTGAAGACATTTGTATGTAGCACTAAAAACAATGGGTAGATGCTGGGTTAGTTTCTGTTTAATTTTAGTGAAGTTATCCAGGTGCTGGTAGAAAAAAGCCACTTTCTTGGATTTTTTTTTTAAATAAAGATTATTCTTACATGGAAAAAGCCTATTTCTCTTCTAAATGCTTACTCTGATGCATAGCTACTTACAATAATTGAGCTCCAAAATCATGACAATTATAAACACTCATCCTGTGAACAAGCACGCTTCTCTGGAAAATATGGTCCTAGGAGTTTAGATCACACATATTTGACATGGTTATAGAGTTCATAAAGATATATGTACATGTTGTACATACAGGCATATATACAACATGCTTCCTTTAAGAAGCAATATTATCTTGAAACTGACTTTAGAATCCACTTTTATACATTTCAATAAGTATTTGTCTTTTCTATATTTATGCATTATTCTGTGTATAATGTCTGTATTGTGCGTGCGCAATTAGTTGATCACACAAAAGACAATATGTTTTCCAGGAGCAAATCAATATAAATAGTCTAATGCTGGGATAAATCAACACAAAGATGAAATATTATGATCTAGGCTTGCATTTACAGGATATAATTCACATTTGATGAAACAGTTTCTGAAATGCGTCTCTGTCACTTATCATTAACACTGACCAGATATAACCCCATGATTATGCTAATATAAGACAACATTCAATTAGCATAGAGAGTGCTCGCTAATCAAAAGCCCACACAGTATTAGCAGAGTTTGAGGATTAGTTTCCTCCCCTCGTTCTGTGCTTCTACCCTGTGAAGAAAATGTTCCATTTTAACAATACAACATTTTCAAAAACAACCAGTATCCTATAGTTGATCACCAGTCAATAACATATTCCCAGATGAAACTACCAGATCATATTGATGCAGTAAGTTTCTCCTTTCACCTACATGTTCACCTTCATCCTACCCAATAGGATCATCAATCTAATTAATCTGCAGAAGCATTTTAAAACTGAAAGGCACGCGGAGCTACAAGAGGTTTTCTTTGTAGAGCTAAAACATTTTCTTAGTAACACTTGACTCCAAAGGCCTCTTGGTCAGAGGGTACAAAAAGGCCTCTTTCCCTGCATCCCCCAAAAGGTTTCTGACACAGAAACCCCAGGATGGAGCAGATGGACCAGAGGTTCAGGACTCCTGCTCTGGGAGGGAGGCAGGAGCCAACAGCACAGGTGCAAGGCTCAGGAAACGCCTTGCATCAGGAAATCAACACAACTCTTGTGATCCCAAAGAAGGATTTATCTCTGGAGGGTATTTTTATAAATTGTCACTTCCAAACACACTTCAGTGACCAAAATAACCCACCTCCCTTCTCAGAGGACTCTGCTTCCTGCAGCTGTGCCTCACACTCCAGGAAGGAGCCCAAGTTTTTCAGTTCTTTGGGAAAAAAAATTAAACTGTTCAGCCAAGTGCTTGCCAGGGGCTATTGCACTGGTTTGAAAACGATCCCAAAATCTCTGAAGCCATCCTGTAAGCACAGCCAGGCAGCTTTAATAACCTTCCTAAGCAACATTTCCCCCATTTTAACAACATAGAGCTCATATCAGTGTTGAAAACAGCATCCAGTGCATATGAGCATTAGGCAGTTGTGGTTTCACTCAAGCATTGGTTTATACTGTTGTTTCACAGTGCAGATTCAAAGAGAGCAATCAGGAGGACTAACACCCAGCAGGTTTAAGTGCTTGGTATTTTAAAGTTCACTAAACACAAAAGTAATTAAAAACTACTGTTTCCAGTACCTGATCCAATGCGTAACCAAGCTGCAGCACAAAACTTGCCTTTTTATCTCTGTTTCAAAGTAAATACTTGTGACTGATCCCTGTTTTATCCTCGCCTCCCACATTGCCATATGGCTACGGATGTTTCAGACAGACATTATTCCAATAGCTCATTACTTACCATCTTGTGCTGAAGAAGAAAAGCTACAGACAGTTTTGACAAAAACAGCAATTGCTTAAAAATGTTAAGTATCACAGTCTTCCATCGTCATAGATGCTTTTAGTCTGGTAACAAGGATCAGCATTAACGCCACGTGTAGGGAGTAGTGAATCAGCATGTCTGCATTGACTTCATCATGTCCCCAACAGTTTGCAGTAGCAGAGGCACTAATCCTGCCTGATTCAGTAGGGACAGACATTTCTAATTGAACTCAACACATGTCCAGCGTAATTAAAGGCAGTATCCTCTTACTTCAGTATATTTCAGCATCTCCTCTCTTTAAGTAACATACAAAGGTAAGACTTCAACTTGCATACCGACTGTGGCAAAACTCCTACTGTGCCGTGACACAGTCTGGAGGGAAGAAAACCCTCCAGTCATTCACCCATGGTAGAGCCATCCCAGGAAGCTGCCAAGTGGGCAGAGAAGCTTACAGAGAAGCTGAGGTAGGTTCATGCGACCATTAAATGATCCCCCTTGTGCATCAGTGAAAGATCAAGAGTTTTGGAGAGCTACTACTATCAATGGGTCCTAGTTGATTTGCTTTTCTTTTGCAGAAGGAAATTCAGCAGGGAGCATGGTTTGAAATAAACATGTAGCAGCTCTGAATTTAATGGGCTTCCCTGTGTTACACCTCAAGGCTGATTAGGCCTTTCTGGCAATAAGGAGAAAACAGATTTTCTTCCTCCAAGGAAGCAGTAAACTGCTGCAAGCCATCATGTTACTGCAATTCTACTCCTTGTTGGCCAAGCCACATGAAGCATCAATGCACACACCACCCTGGATGTGCCTCCTTGGTTAAGCTAAACACTTTAATAAACCCCTTGAGCAAATACATTTCAACCTGTAGAACAGAGCTGGTCTGAGAGCCTTCATGAGAAGAACTACACCCTACCAACATGCATTGGCTTTTACATTGCAATAACCCACACCCTTGCTATCAATGAAACTGAAAGCTCAGGACAACAACAATCTGAGGAGAGCCCCGGGGTACAGGTCTCCAGCCTCACAGAGCAAAGACTGCCTTCCTGTTGACTTTTCTTTTAAGCTGAGTAGATTTGGGTAAAGGAGAAGGCTGCAAGGAAGAAGGATGGGAGAACATGAAGTTCACCCTCTCATTTTTCTACGAGATTTTATTCCTTTACAACCTGGTCACCTGTTTCATAAGCAGATGGAGAACCAACATTAATTATTAGCAGGAGGTGGCCCTCCAGCTTACAATCAAATGGTTCTGATTGTATCCTTTAGAGGTGAAAGTACATACAAAGTCAGGTGTCCATCTACCATTTCTAGAAATGTCAAATAAGGCACTTAATCAGCTACAATCACCAGGCCAGCTCTCCGGTGCTCCTAACGGCTCAGACCACCTTCCACTTCTGGCCTCTCCTGCTCTGATGCGACCCTGAAAACACCAGCCCTTTTATGAGGAGGTACACACATACTGGAGGCTCTACTTCCAATGCACCTCAAAATGTGCCAAGAGTCAGCAACGTGATTTCTAGTCCTTTGGCAGGCACTATTGACTTGCTCCTCCAGCAACATCTGGCTGACAAGACAGGCATCTGGCAGGCTGCTGCCACATGATTGATGAGGAATGTCTGCATTTTAAACACAATGCTTGATAACTGAAATATTCTATTATAGCACAGTAATATATATTATGTATGTTATATAATTTTATATAAACCTTTTTATGTATGTGTGCATGCATAAGTATATAAAGGTAGGTGAAAAATAAAAATAGGTGCTTGTGTCTTTGAAGGGCAGAAGGCAAGGCAGACAAGGATATCCAAGTACGCTAGCGCAGAACCAGTCCAACCTCAGTGTACAGGGATGGCAACTCAGATAACTGAAGTAGATTCGCTATTTTCTGCCAGATCAGAAGTTGGGTCATTGAACAAAAGAATAAATGAGAGTCCTTACTTTTAAAGCATTACAGGAGATGCCCCAAATAATGCCTTCAAAATCATAAAAGAAGGACTTAAAACAAGTCAAGATGTATCTGCTTTTGCACCAGAGGTATTTCCCTTGCTAATACCTAGAACTCAAAACATGTTTTGATGATGATAGGACCAGCCAGGCATTTGACTTCAAAGTACGTTGAGCTAGAGCCTGCCCTCAGGTTAGATGCTGAGTGAAATTAAATCCAGTATTTAATCAGAAGTTAATGCCTGTGACTCCTCAGAAGGTCAGCCTTTTTCTGCGTGCAAGTTTTTCAAGTCAATGGCTTCAGAAGAAAGGATTGCATCCTTCTCAGAATATCTCTGCCATGACTTTCCATTTGAATTAAGAGTTGTTAATATTTGTTTCATACAGTATATCAGGTCTGCTTAAGAAAAAACAAATCCACTTTTTCTGCATTAGAAAAAAATTCTACTCAATTCACTTTCTCCTCTCATAGAAGATTCCACCTTCTTCAGAGAAGAAAGTCTGGTTTTGCTGTAACAATGAATCCAGGATTAAGAAAAGATTTCCATTATTTTCATAATCTAAGAAACTTATAGCTTTATTGTTCTCTGTTTTTCAGGATTCAAGTGACATTCTTCCCTGGGATCTAGACTAGTGAGGTTCCTTGGGGCAGGACACTGCCCAGTCGGAGGAACACCTAAGTTCAGGTGGGTCTTGGGTGAGGAAGTAAAGGGAAGCATCTCCAGCAGAAGAGCAGGGCAGACATGAAAGCACACCAGGAGAGGAAGAAACTCAATGCGCTCTCTTTCACTGCCACCAGGACTAGAGAAGCCTTCCTAATTCTATTTTGCTAAAATTTTCTGTAGAAAGGAATGAAAAGCAAAATAATCAAGACCTTCCCCCCTACCCCCCCCCAAAAAAAAATTCCTCCTCATTACTTCAAACTGCATTGGGATTTAGGAGAAAGTGTAGTTTTTCAATAAGTGCTTCCCCTAGGCAGAGGCAGAGCAATGCTATTCCAAGCACTCGGGTTCAGTCTTGGACAGATCTGCTTTATTTTCTGTAACATCAAGTGACATGAACTACATTTCTCTGCTACTGTATTGCAGAGATGGAAAGAAAAGCCGTCTGTGACAGTGGCAAACTCCTATGGGAGTTAGAGGCAGAGCGTCATAATTTGATATTAACTACTTAAGTTGATAAGAAATTTGCCTTTAAACACAACTGTTGTTCTTGGACTAAAGAACAGGAAAACCCAACTTTGCTGCATAACAGTTATAAAGTTAGAAAGATAAGTAGTGATAGTGTAAAAGCTCAAAACACAATGCATTTGTACAATTTTGCAACAACACGTGCTTAACAAAGCCAGTGGTTATACAGATGTAGGAGGCAGATCTATGGGTTGTACAAACTTAACTTTGTTTCACAGAAGCATAGAACAAATTTGAGAATTCCTGTCCCTATTAGAAAGCTTTTCTTAATTTGAGTAAGTTCAAAAGTTCACAGGAACTCTTGTTTCCAGAATCTATATTGTGGTTACACTGCTGAATTTTTCTATTTGGTAATTTGACTTTTTTTTTCTTCGATCAGAAATATATAAATACATATTGTATTAAATTCTTCTCAATGCATTACAAGCCTAAAAAGAAATGAACAAAGATATTGAGGGCTTACTCTTTTTTTTTTCTTAATAACTAAAAAAAAAAAAAATCCAGACAGCAGCCAGTTAATAATATTATAATAACTTCAGCTACACATTTTCCAGCTCTTTTCTTCCTCAGTCACACACCAAGCACTTTTATACGGCACTTTTTGTACTATGAATTTTAATAAAACCAGAAAAAGAATTGGGAAAGAAGCTAATTTTTCTACATGCCTCTGGCAAACAGGAAGAATTCAAGAATAAGTTAAAAGATATCTTTCTACTACTGAAAATTCATTTTCCATAACAAGACACTGTCATCTTCCCGAGGAGCCTGTAATTCCAAGATAAAGATGAAAAGATGTTGTTTTATCATAATGACAAGTATCTGCATCCATATTTATTTTGTGCTCTGACATCACCGTACAGTTTGTATTGTCATGGTACATTGAAAAGTAGGAAAACATTTAGCTATTTCAATAACAAGAGAATAAAGGATAAAGTACCAAAGGGAAATAGCATAGCACAATCATTTCTGGGTATCCCTAGGAAAATATTTGACCCATATAGAGGGAACAGAAAATGTAGTTTGTTTCCTTGCAACTGCTTTTTCCATTTTTCAGTGGCCAGCCCATGCATTTTAATCACTCACTACTACAGCCTTCTCTGTCAGGCGGCCACTTTGCTCCAGCTACATGAATAAAAAAAGAACAGATGCCAGCAAGCATGGGAGAGCAACCCCAAAACCCAGGCAAGTACTTTAGGATGTCCCAGGTGCCCAGATTTCCCCCTGCTCATTGAGCTTGGTGCTACCCACCACTGGTTCAAGAGGAGGTGGGCGAACACAGGGCAGCACTTTCAGGTACGGCCATGCCGGAGGCAAACCTGGAATTTTGTCAAAACCCCAAACAATAGCGAGTAACTCCTCCTGGTAAATGGCTTAATCACTTTCTGATAACATTCAGAATGGCTGCCTTGTAAATGTCTTACTTGCCTGTTACACATTACATACATGTCAGATAGCATTATGTTAGTGGCTTAACTTCCCCCTTGTTTATAAGCTGTACTGAGGTTATCTTTTCACCTTCTTGTTTAAATAAATTCCGAATGTGTCAGTATCAGTGCTTCTACCACAGATTAATAGAATCAGCCAAAAGGATAGCTGACATTTTTGTTGCCATAGAAACTGGTCATGATGTTACACAGCTTGTCTAGTTCCCGTTTGCCATATATATCTAGCCAGCTTCTGAACATGGTCCCCTTTTGTTTCACGAGGAATTACATTAAAATATTAAAATATAATTCCATCTTAGTTCAGTCCCCATTCTGTAGCAAAGAGGATTATAGAATATTAAGGTACTTCCTAAGGAAAGTGCAAAGTGATGATAATATTGCTATGTGGCTTATGTGCATTCCAGATTAAAAGAAAAAGAAACTACAAGTGGAGTAATTTATCCCAGAGCCCTATATCCCAGTTATCCTCCATTCAAGTATCTCCATCAACTTCAAATAAACAGGCTTTTCCTCACTGAATCTCAAAATAGATGTACTTCAAATATGATCGTACAAGGCAAAAACAAAAATAAAAAGACATTAGTGAAGATATTTTTCAATGCACCATCAACATTTTTCTGCATAATGCGTAACCTTCTCAGTGCTGCTATCAGGCTCCCTCTCCACAGAGGCATCACAGCCTCGAGAGAAAACCACTCACATAGAATTAAGATGTGAAGTTTCAGCACTTAGCGATGCAGTGTGGATGTATATTGTGCCAGAGGGCACTGTACACTTTGAGAAAATGCAAAACAACTCAAGCAAGAACAATATCTAAGGACTCCAAACTGTCATGGCCCTCTTCTACCTCTCCGAGACACACTAATACTCATTATTTTATAGACTATTTGTTGATATGGGGATTAAGGTGAGAAACAGATTTCAGGGAGTTCATTTTCTCCTCTTTCAATAGACATGAAAATCGGAGGGACAGCTGAAGGAGCTGAACTCCATTGCACCAGGTGCTACACAAACAGGCAGCAGCTCCTATTCAAAAGGGACTTCTTCCAGCCACAACAGCAACACCTGGACATAACTCTGGTCAGAGACATCCAAACCTACATTCTGGTTACTTTATTTTACAGGGGAACCGTCACCATTACCAAAGCTGATCCCAGTCACTGCAAGAATCCCAGCACCAAGTCTGATCCTAATTTAGAGCTCTAAGTACCACGTTGGTTTGATTTTCACTGTTCAGGTAAGCACATGCCACTCCTCACTGTGGCCAAGGACTTCCCTGAGCTGCTGTTAAGTGCAGCTCATAGTAATGAGCACAAGTAGACAGGTAAGATGGCACACAAAATCCTCCCCGTTTTCCATACTTCCAAGCGTGGTCATCAAGAGCAGTTTCTCAGGGATTCCAATTGGTGCTGCCCTGCAAGAAGCTCCTGCAGAATCTCTATTTTACTTCAGCCAGGAACACGCAAGCAGTCACTGACAGATGTCAGATACTAAGCAAAGATTTCGCCCCAAGCAAAGCACTGGATGCTCAAGCTTACGCGTGGCATGCCACAGCCTTTGACTCTGACAATATGCACGCCCAGCTTCAGTCTTTTATTCTCCCTGTAGTTCATAATTACGGTTCACTTGGGGCACAGCAAGACTGAGCGGTGGCTTTCAGGGTTGGCTCTAAGAGGGTACCACAAACAAGCCCTACATCTGCTGAGCAATATTTTCATTTCCTTTCTTGGGAAACAAGCAGATGAGAAGACCCAATCGCTTTGCAAGACTGCAGAAGAGCTGCAACAACATCCTTCTCTGTGTCACTCCCAAAATAAGTTAGACACAAAGGCCAGATGGCAGCCAATGCTTACACAGCCATGTGGTGTGGAAATGGAGAAAGGGAAATTCATGAGGTTTGTTGGACTTGCAGCCTCTCTGCAGCACTGGAATAGTCCCAAGAGCTAGGAAATGAGATGCAAAGAGATGTCAGAACTACAGGCTCGTACCACAATTAAAAGAAAACAAAAAACAAAACTAGGCACAGCCCCTGCAAGAAGCACAGCAAGCCACTATCCTTTCCCAGCAAGCCCAAAAGCCAACAAGATGTCCATCCTTTTGAACAGCCTCTGACAGAGAAACAGCATCAGTTCAACCCCAGTCCAGTCTGGAGTTCTTCACATAGTTTTTAACCAATCATATATTTAAAAATATTCCTTTCTTGTCATTTGTATAGAAGAAGACGAAGACGGAAAATGGGGAATACTGAGGTTTGTTGAACAATGCAAGTTGCAGAGGAAGCCTCTTGGTTTTCTTGAATTCCCTGGGTTTGACGATCAGGTTAATTTTGTATGCCTGGTTGCATCAACATGTTGAGTTATGCAATGTAGCAAGCTGTCGCACTGTACAAAGCATGACGTATCATTTCATTGATGCATGAAATTAAAAAGATGTGGTTTGCTGGGTCACCCACAAATAAACCAAACTTGATTTTCAATCAATCTCCTTTTAATTATATTCAAACCTTGCAAGATGGGGGAAAAAAATTAAAAAAAAAAGAAAAGATTGCTCAATTGCTGATTGACTAATAGTAAATAATTCCAGCCAGTCAACACTAAAAATGGGTGCAGCAGTATGAGTATATCCTTGCCAGTCTGGATGCAGCAGTGACAAAGAAGTCACGATGCTTGTTTGTCTCATCCAAGCAAGGCAAGGAGCCTTCATGAGGCACCCAAGGATGGCAGGAAGCTGCTCAAACAGCCTAAGCTGCTAGTATTCACCTGAAACCAATCCACAAATGAGGCTGGAGCACTGACACCTGTGCTAAAGCATAGTTCCAGACTATTTCCTTGCATTGCTGAGGTTGGCAGAGACATCTGGAGATCCTGGTTGCGGATCTAAAAATAATGTAGGAAGTGTACAATTGAAGGAAGTGTTGAGGATGGGTTTGGTTTCAGCGGGGTTCTTCCTCCCTCCCCTTAAAGAAAGAAGGAGGGAAGGAGTACACAAAGGGTCAAAGATAGTAAAAAAAGCTTTTCTAGCTCTTTTTGTAGGCAGTGTTGGACTTTGCCCAACACAGACAGTGGCTGGCAGAAAATGCAGTAGATTCATGCATTATCTTCCCGTAATATAAATTATTCCCCAGAAGAATGGAGAAAAGTAGTAAAACTTATCTTAAACAATTTATTACTGTAATAATTTTTAAAGAGTTTCAGAATCTACAGGTTTCACTTTGGGATGAGGGTGGGATGTGAATGGTGCCCAATGCTGGTGTTACCATGGCAACAACTTGTTGCTGGACATAAAAATAAAAATGCTTTCTGTCACTCCAGGAATATAAATCAATAATTGCCAAGGTAAAATGAGAGTTTGTTCTGCCATATCACATTCACATGATATGTTAATTAAACCCATACCATTAAGGCCTGTGCTCGCAGTGACAGTGTTTTTTCCCCTGTGGGTGACAGGAACCCTTTGGAGCTGGGATAGAGCAAATTCTATGCATCACTTAAATCTCATTTTAACTTGCCCTGTAGAACTAAAGTGGTCTGTGGCCCACAGATCTGCTTCTGCATGGTAGTCTTTATGTCTTCACTACCCATTTTTTGTCTGTAACAATGAAGGGTCTTTTAATTTAATGATTAATGTCCTGTTTTGATAACTAAAGCCATTGTGGAGGAAAAGAAAACATCTATAAATAACATCACCAGGTAGCCCTATCAAAAATATAGCACACAATAGGTCCCACTCTTCTGCAAACCACTGCTGAGATCAATCCAGGTAATGATCTTTAGCAAAGGAGTTCTTGGGATTAAACAGTAGGCTCCAATATGTGCACAAAGCTACCTATTACATGCCTATGAACCACATGGATCCCTGTGAAATTTAATGTTTGTACAGAAATGAATTAGAAACCAGGTATCTTAACCATCTGGCTTATATGACTTAAAGTAAACAGAAAAATTAGTTGAAACATGCATATGGATCAGTTCAGTCCTAGGACAACATAAGCAAAGATAAAACGTGAAGCTCTATGTAGACTCAAAACTGCACAAAAACCCCCTCAAAGACTCAGAACCAAGATGGCCCCGGGAGGTGCCCCCAGTTCTGAAAGTCCCTCAAGCCTGAACTTACAGCAGGTTCTGCCCTACCTCAAACTGCTCCGTGTCAACCAGGATACAAGAACAGCCTGAAGCCACTGCTACTTGCTCTCACAATTCATTAGTTCGGTTTTACCCTCCCAACAGAGGTGGCAGATACCCTTTCTCCCCATGTCCTCGTGGCAAGCCCTCTGCTAATCACCAAGCATTTCCATATCTCAAGTGGAGAAATGAGAGGTTAATGAATATGCAGAAGTCACATCTGCAGCCTAAACATACAGGAATCATTTCAATGAGTCATGTATTTATAGCAAGAAATTTCTATTATTAGAAACATAATTAGGGCCTGAGATTCATACGCACAACTCTAATCTACTCGAATGAAAGAACATGCAAGTACCCCAAAGCAGTATTTATCCTCCTGTATTCAGATAAAAATACACTGGGTCTTAGACTGAATACAATTTTCAACAGGAAAAAAGAAAGAAAATAACCAGGTTTAATGAGTCCAACAGGTAGTGAAAGAAATTTGTTCTGGAAGTCCTGAACTTGGCTGGCAGCAAGGAAATTCAGAGAAAAATTATGATGGTTTTGCCATAACCAATAATCAAGAAAAACAGATTAATGGCTTTTAGAATAATACAAAGCAATCAAATATGCAGAAACTCATTAATATATCTACTATGTAGAAGGTACGCTTTTGTATCGTTGAAAAATAAATGCTAAGCAAGAGGTTTGGATTTCAATAAATGATGTAAGTAGCATTTAAAGTAATGCAAGAGCTGTAATATGATAAAGCATACCCCTGCCTTTCAAGAAATTCCTTTATAATGGAACATTTCTCATTTCAATAACTTTATCTGCGACCAAAGAAATAATCTATCAAAATGAGTATCTACTTTAAGGAAATGTAATAAAATGTTATTTCAAACAATGCTCATTTAGCCACTTGCTAATGCAAAAGACATCACTTGCTGCATATTACACTGCTCATTTTCCCTCCTTCTTAACACAGAAGGACATTAAATTCTGCTAATTTTGATTATGGACCTCAAATGTGGTCACTTCACTTCTACAGTTTCCACACTAATAAATGCACTATGAGAGTTCAGAATGAATTGGTCTGCCAAGTTTGACTTCTGACTAGGAATCTTATTAAAGCACAGCTTCAGGGGAAGGTTTTTAATGCAGCATAAATTGTTGTGGCAGTTTTTACAGATTCTGTGGCAGTTTCCCCCATTTTTTTTTTTCCTGTCCAGTTTCAGATTAAACATGGGGCATTGAGCATTTCATGCAAAATGAAGGAACCCAAATCCTTCCCATGCTACTCTCCATCCCACCGATACACATCTCTGTGTTTCCATCTTTATTTTTAATGACTTTTCCAACACTGAACTTCATCACGCAATCTCATTATTTCACACCCTATGTAAGTAAACGTATTTGTTCCCACCATAATACTGTGCTATCTCATTCTCAGAAACTACAGGCATTGGAAGCAAAACAGCCATGTAGGAAACAGCTCCACCAGACCACAAGAGCCTACCAAGAAGTTTGAGCTGTCTAACAAATCTCCATGTGTGTTTGGATGGGAAAACATTTGGGAGAAGGAGTCATAGGTTCATCCTAAAATCTTGTACTTACCATGGCCAAATCTTGTCTAAGTTGATAACTACAGCAGCTTTCACGCTAATTGGTGACACTTCCTTTGGGACATCACCATTGGTTGTATATTAGTGTCAGTACATGTAAACCAGCTTGGTTTTATTCTTGTGCCGTCTGTCAGCAATAACGAAGACGGGAATTGCCAGGGCTGTCACTGGATTTGCTTTTGTTTTCCCTACAAGTGGTTATTAAACCCATCTTTTCTTTGACACTCCCACCACCTTTGTCTTTAATTTTTTTAAAGTAGCAATAACGGCAAAATTAAATAGCACAGCCGAGAAGCAGAGAAATGGTTTGCTAATATCCCTGTCCACTTTCTTAGGGGCATTATCTGCCATAGGGACATAATGCAAAGCAAAAGCAGCAGCAAAAAACCAACCAGTAATATAGAGAGAAATTTGCCACACCAGTCCCCAGGGCCAATGACATGATAGCCATTCTGCTTAGAAAATGCATGATGCAAGAACTAGCACATACAGAATGTAAAGAATAATCTGGAACTTGGAGGGGAAAAAAGCTGCTTATATAAATACCTTTGTCACAGAGCTGATTCATACATGTCTGTATGCAAACACTTCCCCAGTTCCCCCAGATCAACAGTTACACACCTGACATTGTTTCATAGGACATAAGCTTTCTATATAATTATACCCCAAGAAAGTACATTTTGTTAAGAAGTACCTTTTTTTTTTATATTGCAGAGTTGCTCCCACTCTCAGCATCCAAACGATTAACTAATTCAGTCAGAGAGAACAAAAAAATGTCCATTGCCACTCCAAACATTTCATAGCAGCAGCTCAGCTTCTTCTTCTGCCTCAAATATCCCAAAGCAAGCTGCTCACAGAGAGCACTTACAGGGGAAGCTGGGAAAACCCTTCACAAGAAGTCCTTGCACAGCTGAGCTTCCCTCAGAAGGGCTGTTCAGAAGTGGCTGAGAGCTTGCAGCAGCCACAAAGCCCACATAACAAAGCTGATTTTTCAGCTCCCACAAGGAGTCAGCAGGGCTGGTGGTTATTACATGCACCTGGCTTGGTAGCTTTGCTTGCAAATGACACATGATTGGTATCACCTGTATCCTTACCCAAACCACTCACTGGAACCACTTCAACCAACAAATAATCCCCTGAGCAGAGATTCCTTTGGTGGTCAAGGAAACAGGCTTGCTCCTTCTTTGTAACCCAGTTTGATTTTTTTATGGAAAAAACCAAGTCCTCCTGAACATCTTTGACTAGCTGCGATCCCAGAGAAACCTTACATTTTAGTTAGATGCACAGACCAAGCAATGTTTGTTTCTCTAAGAACCTGATCTTGTTCTTGTGCAGAGCCTAAGAGCTGTACATCCATGGACCAGCCCCACCTCAACCCATCCCTGGCCACGACTCAACATTATGACTGAGAGCAGCTCAAAACCGCATCTCCCCAACTGCATTTACAGTGTTTTTAAACGCATGTGGACTGCACGGTGCTTCTGTGCTAGGATGTGAGCTGAGTCTTGACACTTACACTCAAGACTGATAAGAAGGAAGACTGATAATCACTGTATCCCTTCAGGGAATCCTTCATCAGCCCCAAACCAGCAACCAGGAAAGCTCATCTTCTGCACAGAGCAGCCTTCCCCTACCCAGAAACCTGGCCTGGATTGGAGAGCCCAGCTGAGCCAGGGCCACTAAAACCTGCGACGATACCTCCATACTCTGTCACTCAGTGACTGCCCTTCTCACAAGCTGCAGCAAAAGGATGCCTTGTGGAAAGACTGAAAATGTTAATAGTTTAACTTGTAAGAGCTCTCAGAAGGGCTCAGAAGACCACTGCACATAAAGTATGCAAGATGACTTGAGACAACAACCTGGTAGCATCTTCATAATTCAAACAGGGTTGAATAATTTCAGTGATTATAATTTATTCATCAACTTCAGCCCCTTCACTGTCCATAAACTGTCTTTTAACGAGTTACAATATTCACAGATTTATTATGCCATTTTATTAATTTGCTTTGGTTTTGGTCTAAAGATTCTTCTCGAGTAATTCAGCGTAGTCAGCTATGCTAATGAGCTATGTAGCCAAACAAGGCCCATGTTTCTGTTTTGGTCTTCTGAAGGCTAAATTGTAACAGTAAAAAATAAAAAGAAATGGGGTCTCTCCTGTGGTCACTGAAAAATTAACTTTCTGCAACTCCAGATCTGGGTTACTAGCTGCCAACCTCAGCAGCTCCATCTGGCTCCCTTCCTCCCTCCAACAAGGACTGGGATGTGCAAGGCCTCCGCACCACAGTCTTGCTGCTGCTCAAGTGATAGAGATACATGCGGAACACTCTGGAAAGATCTTCAAGACAGATTTCCACCATCATCTTCTATGATCTCCTTAATAAAGAAAGCTCATCCAGTAGCTTCTGGATCAAGCCTGACTTCTGACTGCACATTTTCTAGCAGGCTGTACAACCTCAGTATTGACTTTTAATAAACAAGGACTCCAACAAATCTGTACGAACCTGTTCAACTGGCAACTGCCTTTTTAGCTACAAAGGCACACCTAACCAACCTTGGTGATGCCAGGTTAATAAGAAAATAAAATCAACACAGAATCTATAGGAAGTGGAATTAAAATTATAATTTCCAAATATGTCTTGCTTGGAAAGCATTTTTTTCCTATGAAGGATTTCTAGCATGGATACTTAAGGTAAGGACCTAAAATTTATATCCAAGTATCTAAGTACCTAATTCATTTTTCAAGGGAGCACTACACTCACTGCTTATAACCCCAAAAGCCAGTCAGTGCTGTCATAGGAGGCTGAGGGGAGACCTCATTGCTCTCTACAACTACCTGAAAGGAAGGTGCTGGCCTCTTCTTCCAGGTGACAGGGGACAGGACAAGAGGGAATGGCCTCAAGCTGCACCAGGGGAGGTTTACGCTGGACATTAGGAAAAAATTTTTCACAGAAAGGGTCACTGGGCACTGGAACAGGCTGCCCAGGGAGGTGGTTGAGTCACCTTCCCTGGAGGTGTTTAAGGCACGGGTGGATGAGGTGCTGAGGGGTACAGTTTAGTGTTTGATAGGAATGGTTGGACTCGATGATCCGGTGGGTCTCTTCCAACCTGGTTATTCTGTGATTCTATGATTACAGGCAGATCTGTCTCCCTTGAATGTTAAACTGGGAGAAGCTGCACTTGGGGCTGCACAGGAGGAGCCCCTGCTGATCCAGTGACCTGCCACAACATTTGGACTGTTACTACCCCTCCACATGATTTCCTGCAGATCATTAACAATGTGATGTGCTGTTTGTCCCTTAGGCTGTTACGCTGGCATGTCTATATAAACTTGGTATTGAAAGGTCCTTGAGGGACACAGGTAATTAATGGAAACCTGAAGGCTCCTAAGATCAAATTAAAAGACATATATATTTTATATATTCATCAAGAAAGGGAAATATGCCTGTGCAGCCATGTATACAGCTTCTGCTGGAAGCCAGAGACAAGTATTATTAGTGGAGATTCAGATCCAGACATGCCTCCACATTTTTCATCCTGACACATAGCCCTGTAACACCTTCAACTGTGCAAGAACCACAGAGAATCCAGCAGGGATTTCAGGTGCGACCAAGCCAGCACAACCTTCGATGTCAGACAGCAGCAGAAATGTTTGCTCTGTCTCCTTTCAACTTTATCTAGAATCATGGTGACATTTCCTACACCAAAGCCATCCAACGAGCCACAGCTGCTGGGACTACAGGGAAATGAACATGGGGAGCTTTAGCCAGCAGCAGGATTTTCCCACACAGTTTACTTCAGGCCAGCAAACTTATTTCTTGCAGAACACTGAACTGCAATCAATAGTATCAGCTACTATCTGCTATCAAGCTGGAGAGGGGTAGGTGGCACAGACACAGAGACGATGGCTTTTGTCATAGAAGTGGCCTGAGAAAGGCTTCTGGCCTTGAACACAAGGATGCTGACAACAGCTTATCCTCAGCATCTTCATGAATTCTTAGTTCACAGACATTAAAGTCACTTCTTGTCCTCCGAAACTCAAATTACACTTTGGTACTGAGGGGTAGGTTCAGACTAAATTTATTTTACTAAAAAGCTGTGTGAAACGTTTCTTACATCAGCACTACGGCAGGCAGTCCATGAGTCACAGCTGTTTCAGCTCCAGGAACACTGTGCCCTTCAGCATGCTCTCTGCTGGGACAGCTTCTCTTAGCTTGGGTACCTACATTTTTGTGCATGTACTTCTGTCACTGTGGAGCTACACTTGATTTAGTAACCATAATACACGTTCATACCCAGAAATTGTCTGTCTATTGATTTCCTAACGTGCCTGATAATATGCAATCTTGTCCCATACTGAGGCAGGAAGAAGGAACTGAGTCTATGCGGTCTAGACCCTGGTAAGCTCCAATTAGATACATTTTGGTAAGAAAAGCACAAAATAACTCATTATTGAGGCTTTCGGGAACCTCCTCTTCTCGTTATCTATTCTGACCATCTCTACCAGACCTGCTCTATTTGAAGTCCATTCAAGAAGAAAGAAAATCTTGATCACGATGTTGTGCTTTGAAGGATGAGAACCACAAGAACTGTAGCTCCTAGAGAAGGGAGGAGAATATGGCTACTGGGATGGAAGGATACCATTCTTCAAAAATGGGAAAAGGAGACCTCCAGCATTCTGCTACTCAATATGATTTGGAGATCATTTCATTCTGACTGAGACAACAAAATGTCCCAAGATGGGATCACATGTTGGTACTGAGAAGAACAGATACTTCTTTCCTTGTGCAACAGCTTTATCCCCAACAGCATAGTTCTGAAAAATCACTACAACTTGTTCCTACAGGAATATTTGTTTTCCCTCATGAGTGTTTCAAGGGGTTTGTGGTTTTTTAAAGGAACCTACCGTCCTGCTCCGTGACTTGTTGCCTCTGGCACATAAAGAGGCTTTATGCCATAGTTTTAATTTGTGTTCTCCAATGAATATATTATTAGCAATTGCATTTATAATTAGTAGTTTTGTCATTTAAAGTTCAACAGTTTTGCAGCCAATTATTGAATAAAAAGCTGTTTATTATTTTCAATATATTATTACTTTATTATGGCTCATTGCTTTAAAATACTTAGTGTAATCCTTCGCAGGTCCTTAAACACAAATATGGCAGCTATTAGCAACCTCTTCAGTCAGGCATAAAATTGTACCCACAGGCCTCATAAACAACGGAGTGCTTTGGAGCGATTAAATCAGTGTATACAGCTGCGAGGGAGGCCATTAGGAAATACGTTCTCATTCTGCCTTAGAGTTATTTTGTTTTGCCACTGTGCTCTTGTCAAATCTATCAACTACCTGTGCTCTCCTCTCCATAAATAAGAGATGTCATCTCACCAGGTCCATCCATCAGAAACATTTCAGCCAACATACAATTACATCCTGTAGTCTCCTGCTAATATACTAATTTCTATCATTTGTATTTCAAACAGGACAAGCTAAACGGCAAAGGGTGGAGCTGTGCAAAGGCCAGAATGATCAATCTCATCTGCAAACAGGACAAGCACCGTAGCTCTTAGGAAAGTTTGCGTTTATGTAGCATAAACATGGAACAGTTGTCATTCCGGCAGCACAATCTCAGGCCTAAACTTGGGAAAAACGTCATTCAGGCCAAGTCTGTAATGCTCCCCTTAGCCTGGTAATCCCCCTTAAAACACAGAGCAAGATGGACTCATGATGTGAAAACTGCTTGCAGCCTGTTGAGCAGAGAGAACACACCTCGTTTTGCACGTCCATCTTCACTGCACGTGTACCAGGTGCATCCTTAACGTCCCTACAGCCTCCTTCCCTCTCACTCTCTACACCACTGCAAAAAAAGAGATGTGCTGAAAGATGGGAAAGCCAATGACAACAGAGTTCAGAATTCTGCTCCAGTAGCACCTTGTGGAATTTTCCTCCCTATCCCATCCATTAGCTTTTTTTCCCTAGATCTGTAATCCCCTTGAAATCATCAGGTGAGCCATTTTTCCATTATATTCCTTATTCAAGATTGCCAAGAGCTCCCTGCAGAGCCAAAGGTAAGCGTGCTATTTGCTAAAGGACAAAACAATCTCAAACGAGGAGGAATTTGTATGGGAAGTAAGAAATATGACACAATTATCATGTAAATTATAGTGGCTGTTTTAAATCCCCTGCCAGCAAGACATGAGGTTATACCACATGTTTCTGAGGCACAGGGAGAATTGCTTTCTTGCCTGGAGACAAAAGAGTAATATTAGAAGAACAACAACAAAAAAAAAATCCAACAGAGCAAATCCAGATCTTTGGTGTAGTAAATATTGGCACTACTTGAATATTTCCCATGTAGTGTCTTCTGTATTGATATGCAGAGCTGCAGATCACGTGGTACAACACTTCTTGTGAAAAATTAAGGTAGCAAAAGCAGCAAAGAAAAACAACTGTGAAATACCAGAATAAAAAGCACATTGTGCTTATTCTGTTTCAAGCCTGATCAGGGCACCTTATCTAGTTTCTCCTGCCTGCTCTGAAACACTGCTGTAGACAAAAGAATGAGTATTTAAATAAATAATAACAATAAAAGTCCTTTGAAATCAGAATTATTATTGTTGTTGTTATCTTTTCCAGATCTGATGCATGGAAAGTGACACTTGAAAGCATTTTTCCCCCTCAGTTTCCAAGCCTGGTCTCTAGTGGAACCTGCAGCTCAGTAACCGTTCATCACATTCATCTTGATGGACTTTCTGGGATTATCTCCTAAAATGTAAGTGAGGAACACAATGGCTTTAAAACCTCTTATCTCATTTCTTGCTCTGTTTTTGTTCCTTAACCTTTTCCTGATTTACTCTGGTAAATACTGCACGTAGCTACCCTTGCTCTGATCAGTTGATATTAGATCTAATACCCATCTCTCCTTACTGTAATGTTTTCTTCACAAGTCGACCACATGGCATCAGCCAGGTCTAGTTGGCCATAACTAGCTTTTCTTTTAATTACGTACCTTGTCAGCTGCTGAGGGAATTATAACAGAAATGGTTTAAATATGCTTTATACATAATCCATATTTACAGCTAAAAATAAATCACACCTACTAAAATATCATCACCTATTTCATCAGTTGTATATCGTGTCTTCTCCTATTTGGAAGAGCCTGAAGAAAACTAGACTTGTGGCTCAGGATTAAATGCCAACCGATTCCCAAAGTTCAACATCTATCCTTAGAAGGTAAGAAGCTAGAGGGAAAATCTTGATTCAAATTTCTTAAATTTAAAGCCACTCTTCAAGTTTGGAGTCTGTCTCTGCAGTACATGAAGTTCACAAAACATCGTTTTCCAGATCCCTTGATCCAAAACTTCTTGAGCTACATATCAATTTGGGTTCATAATGTATTTTTAAGCATTTTGGGGTTTTTTTTAAAACTTGTAAGGTACAAAACTGGAATATCAAACAAAAAAGACTGCTGTAACTTTGATGTGTCCCAGTCTAATTTTGCTCATTTCAGACCAACTTAAATCCTTCCTAACATTTTTGTTGTTCTACAAACAAATGCAGCATTCAAGCAAGACACTCCCTGGAAAACAGTACAATCTGGAAGTGAAAGACTTTGGGCTATGTTTGTTTGAAATGCCACTAGCTCAGCTTCTCCAGAAAAAATGCAGAAGTAAAAATAAAGGGAATTCAGACATATTTTGCAAGTGACTCTGCTCATATGAGCTCAGAATGGACAGATACGCATACCTTCTGTAATACTGCATTTCCTGCTGATGCTCTGGCAGGTCAGTATCTCTTTTTTTCCTCTTTATTATTTTCTTCCACAAGCTGATAATGATTTGTGTATTTATTTTAGAAAGCTTGGGCAATAGGTCTTCCCTTGTACCTAGGATATAAAATCAGTAGCTCTAAATCTACATGCTGGACAGGTCTCATATGGCCATGATATACATGTTGGGCTGCAGGACAGAGGGGAGAATGAAGGAAAACGACTTACCCAGAACAGATACACACAAAACCCCTACTGATTTATGAATACAACACTTGGAAAGTGTTGAGCATGCACATCAAAGCTCCCTTGAGCAAGTTCATTTTACAGCACCCACATTTGTATGGCAGGCTAATCACATTGAGGCTGGCACAGCAACATCAGGGTAACTTTAATAAAAGTTTTGGCCTTTCTTTTTTTTCTTTTAAAGGTATAGTTCCAACTCATTTTGGTCCAAAATTTAGATTTGTGAATGTGAGTTTTAGAAGTTAAATAAATGGTCAGAAATAAGTGAGCAAAATGAGAAAAAAAAATCTAGATTGAATATTTCTATGCATTGTTGGATAGTCAAGTCATTGCAGCAGACCATTAATAGATGAGAAATGGAATACGAAATCAGTGAATGAAGTAATCAGACTTACAGACAAACAGGAAACAGCATAAGCTGTAAAAAATAAAATCATCTTGTAATACCTTTCTGGCATTAGTAATGCAAGATTGTGCATAAAGACATAAGAAAGTTTTCTGTATTGATGCTTCATATCTTTTTATGTATCTTACAGTATTTTTGTAAGGTGATAGGTTTTGTTTAGGGTCTGCTCAATATATCTCCTTGGTAGAATACAATGACAAACCTACATCGGTAAAACATATTTTTTTCTGTTTTGTTCTCCATCTTCCACACAATTGTCTCCAACCTACACTGCAGCAAAGAAGTCCATCTACAGCCAACACGTTAAAGCTACAGGTTGCCAGGAAATAGATGAGCAAGAAGCTGTTCAGCAATGAAGTGCCGATCACATGAAGAAACTGCTTTTATTAAATCCTTATCAGCCATCCATAGGAAACCATAACTGCACAAAATTATTAACAGGAAATGTGGTTAATAATGTATATCAGCATGCACACACATGGCAGTCAGGACTAAAATCCTAACTCCGAATATCTGTCCTAAAGCAGAAATGTCACCCAGCTGAGCTAAAGGAACTACTACAAGAACTACAACAACCAGTTAGTTTTCCAGCCATTACTGGGAGGCATTCTGACTTAAACACATATGGACAAGCTCGCACAACCCCTCAGGACTGAAAATTAGTTTCTGACATATTTTGTAAAGATGTAATAAATAAAAGAAAATGTGTCTTATCTGAGAGGTTAAGACAGGCCTCTTTCTTCTAAGGCAGTAAGCATTATCTGATATGGCATCAAAATAGTAAGGAAAGCAGAGTTGGAATTCATGGGAAGCTTCCGACTCAGATTCTCCAATCACTGAAATCTCATCAAATATATGCCTAGATCGATTAGGTCAGGTTAAGATTCCCAGCTGCTGCATTTTCTTAGTCCCCGCTAATTTAGGTCCTCAATATGTCTATAATCTCATTTTCTTTAAAATATTGGTGAAAACAAATCTTGACAGAGGACAATTCTTGTCATTCTGCAGGCAAGAAAAACACTGGAGGAGATGGAGGCAGTTGCTGTTGGTGCTGAGGCAATGGTGAAGCCAGCCTCATCCCTTACACTCACCACCACACTGGTCTCAACTTCTACAGCAACGTATACTGAGCGCATGATTTTGTCCAGTTTGGTCCTATGGTATCTTTGATAAGACTTCGAGAAAGAAAAGTGATACAAAGGCACAGCATATGATGAGCACACAATTCCCCAGTTCTGTCCAACATACAACAGTAGACGTGCTAAGAAACTTCAGGTGACAGTGGTTCAGCTACTATACCCAGAGCCACCAACTACAAACATTTTCCTGACCCTAGTCTCACCGCTATATCCACATTAGCTAGTAATTTCACACAGCAGAAGTAAATCATTAGATTCAATCTGGTACTGAGGCTTCTACGTCTACATTATATGTAATTCAGGCATTCACTGGGGACTAGATTTAATCTGCTCTCCTCAACCAAACATAACCACCACGCGTGTGGTTCAAAACTTATCACTGTTTCAGACCTTATATCTCCATTAGAGGTTGGGACGCGTTGCCTGGGGCAGTTTGTGCGCAGTGGAACAGAGCTGTGAACTGAATCAGCACACAATCAGTGGGGGCAACGAGGGGACTGGCTTCACAGCCATACTACAGCTCTGAATCAAAACAGAAATGTAGATGTAGTTGTATTACCTACACTTCAACTAGCAAATCCATGGTGAATAAATTTACTGGCTTGCACTGACTCACTGAGATAGATGTTATATTTCATTAATGCAGCTACCGCAACCATCCATTCACATTAAAGATACACAAAAGGTATAAATTTAAAGTGAAAACCCTTACAACTGCTGGAAACATACCCCATGGATGGTATTACGTAACTTTGTATTGTACACAGAACTTATGCTTTAAATGAGGGGAAAATTAAACTATTCAAGACATTCTTTGGTATTTTCTGTAAAGCCACAGGTTAGCCAAAACCAGCAAGATCTCAATTATAACAGCTATTTTTGGTCTAGTTCCTTTGTATCACACACAAGAGCTTTTTCTTTTGCATCAGACGTAGAGATTTTATAGAACAATCTTATTATATAGGCTACAGGCCTCACCAGGATTTCTTTTTAATAAAACCTATCTCTTTCAATTACCGTGATTGGACATGTTAATGTTTCAGGACTTGATTAATAATCCTGGGAGATAATTGTGCAAAGATCCAGAGGCACTAAAATGTCCACACAAATAGGGAATGATGGAGGAATTATAAATGCAATCTATAACACTCAGCACAGTGGCAAGCCCAGAGCTGTCGCACTGCTCAGCTGCAAAAAACAAACAGCCCATATGCCATAAGTATAAACTATCTGGTAGCTCAATCTATCATTTCTCTCATGCAGCTCAAGCAGTAACAGAACTAACAGTGTAATACCTTACTGGAGGAGAGCTTTCACCTATTGGTTGTAATTAGAGATTTATTCGAACAAAGATTCCAACTATAAGCACACAGAAATCAAGATTCATAATCCTTTGCTCTTATGCTGCTCTCCAAATAATGTTGGAGTTACTCAGCAGAGAATTTGCACCCCAAATGAAGCACAGTATTTGATCAGCAGTGATTCCTTTCCTGTGCCATGAGACAAATCAGGCACTTGATAGAATAACTTAGAGCATCAGTGCCTCGTGGGAGTCCAGGTCTGGAGGACAATTTCTACATCTGCTCTTTGTCTCATTTTCAGAGCAGGAAAATTTTCAGGAAAGTGACTTTCAGAGAGTTATTTCTTAATCACTGCTCACTTGGATCTGCTCCTGACAACACACATAAAGAGCCGCCAGACCAGGTGAGGGACGTAGGGTTGGCTGCTGTCCACTCATCCTCAGGTTTCAATACAATTTGCCAAAGCCATTGCAACCTCAGCAACTCCTCCTTCCTACACTTCACAAAACAAGGCATCTTTTCTCACTCAAAGAACTAAGACTTAAAAAAGGGAGAGCCAGGAAGCAGCTGTGGTAGGACCAGTGCTGAGTCTTTCCAGAGAGAATCTTCTTACCTTAACTAGAGAACTATTACAACTTTCTCTTCACTTCCAAGGTGTGGAGGTCTGGTGAATATAAACAAACCCAGTGGCCAAACAGGCTCAACAGAGCTATCACTGCATTTCAGTGCACCAACACGCCCAGTCGATAGCCACATTTTCATCTGCAGTGACATTTCCAACTCCCATTGTGTATCCTGGTCATAATCTCACAGATAAAGGGATAAAATATTTACAACTAGAAGACTGCTAAATTTACTCCTCAGTGCCCACATATATCTATTGTGCAGCAAGTCCTTTCTGGCTTAAATTCTGCATGTTAAACCTTAATTACTGCTGTCTGACAAAGTGAGAAATTGGACAGGAAACACAATTTTGAAAAGCATCAAAGTGACAGAGGTGACTAACAACCATTTTCACAAGCAACTTTAGGCAGTATCTCAAATAAAACAGGTCATAAATTGTTCTTCTTGAGCTGGAGCTCATAGTGCTGGCTGAACTACAAGGTGCAGACACCTAAAGTGTCCAGGACCAGGACACGCTGTGACAGGAGGATATCACTCCTGTCTATCATGTGACAATAAGCACAGACCATGCCAGGCAATGGCATCAGGAAGCCCTGAAACTCACTAGCCATCTTGACTAATACATCTCAGATTATCTGGCAATTTGACGCACAGACTCCTCACCAATCTGGTAACCCTCTTGAACAGCCTAGTGATGCAGTAAGCTTTGCAGAAAGAGAAGCAGCAAATAAACTCGTTACACCTCCCTACATGGCTCAGAATGTTGTTAGTTCTGCACTTAAACTGCAGCGAAGCCATACTGCTTCTGCAAGAGTTACCTTGGAAGAGTTATCAACCTGTCCTGGGCCTAACACAGACGTGCACATGAGCTTTTCTCCCCATTCCCCCAGCTGGCAGCAGCCAGCCATGCACAGGCTGAGGAACAACAGCCCCGAGCACTCACTGTGCCACTTGTCGACCAGCAGCAAACCCTACAGCGCCGTTTCCTTCCTTGCCTGTATTCCCACCTCGTGGATCCCTGGACCAGCCAGTAAGAGAGAAGTGACCAACACCCACCCATGAGACATAAATTTCCTCTTCTGCCTGCTTCTCTTTTACACTCTCTAGCTGAATAAGGGGGGCAGCAGAGCCCACGAAGCCAGACACGGAAGGCGGTGGCAGCTGAACCTCACTCACAGAATGGAGCTGCCCTTCCAGCAACAGACACAGGGGATTTCACACTAAAGTTTACTTTCTTTCCCCATTCCAGTTTACATTAAATAAACTGCTCGAGGAATAGTTTTTATTAGTCAGGGAAGTCCATTTTACTCGTATAAAAAGAATAGCTGAAATGTCACTGTTCTTTTTATTTATTTCAATTCACTGTGGGCAGACAGCACACATGGATAACCATAACCTAATAAAGACACCGAGGGACAGAATGAAAATCGAGATATAAAGGCTGGGTTACCACTTTTCTTACTTTTCCTCCCTCAACCCTCCACCTATAAATCCTAAACACTAAGTAATGCAACCGTTGTTTCCCCTCAAAAGTCCCATCCCCAAGCGAAATAAAATCTCAGGGGCAGGGGGACAATACAGCTGGGGTTACTTCATAACCTAAAGAGAGAACGCTAAAGTGGAACTCATCACCTGTATGCTGAAAGACAGAATTTACCTACCGTAGTCGCAAAAGACTGTATCTTCAGCAATGACAATACATGGTATATAATGCTCCAGTGAAGTGAGATGAATTGAACTCTCCCTTGGTAACAGGCCCTTAACTAGGGTCATTAATCACATAAGTATCCCAGGCACATCCACTGCCAAGAGGGGACTTTCTGACAGAAAGAAATCCCACTCCTACTGCCAACGGGTTAAAGGCAGGGAGGAAAAATCCTCTTTCTGAAAAAGAAGGCCTTCTCCTTAGGAAGTCAGCAGGAACCACAGCCTCAGAAACAGATCTTATAATTGAATGTTTTCACTCTGATTTAGACAGTGCTTCTCCTCCCTATACTTACAAGCTCGGTTTAGATTGCACGAATTGCCTACAACTACTGGCCAGCATGCTCTTCCCTCCTAATAGAAGGAAAGGCTATACTGACCTAGAAAAAGACACGGCAAAAATGCAAAAAACCCGGGGAAGAACGGAACCTTGGGAAAATCAGAATGCAATTTTTTGAAATAAGAAAATAATAAATTCATTAAAACATAGCTTTGGAAGGAAAAGTAATTTTTGATTACTTTATGAACCAGTTTTGGAAATAGAAATCACTGAATACTGACTACTGAAAAAATCACAATCTCTGTTTTCAATTTACTTACCATTTAGGCATACATATCAATTATTACTAAAACAGCTTGAAAGGAAATCTTTCACTCAGATGACTTCTTTATTTCTAAAATTTTTTTTTTTTTCAGTTAATGAAAACATTCCTGGCTTCAGTTTTTAGGCTACCTAATAACATTTTCAGAATTCCTACTTTTTCCTGTGGTTGGAGAAAATATTTTCAATCTCACTAGGATCTTACAGCTTTCTAATTTTAAAACTTTAAAATTCAGATTTCCCTGTAGTCAAAATCAACACAGTGTGCTTCACTTCAAGTGGGTCTAGGCACTCTCACCATACAGAAGCACATCGCAACTCTAGAATATCCCTTTGTTTTAGCAAAAAGGATCTCCGAGATGGAAACCAAGGACACAGCACGAATAACAGGCAATTACAGCAAGGTGGAGATCATGGTCACATTGTCAATTTTTTTTGTAGTACTAGACCTGGCCTCAGCCAACTCAGAGACTAATCTGGGAGTTGTTCTGGATTAGATATTTCTAGAGCCTAAGACAGCAGTAAAGGATTTCAGCATCTTAGGTGGTGACTTGACTTCAGTCACATGTACTTTCAACTCTCTGTCAGGACTGTGGCAATACAACCTACCCAAAAATGAAACCATCAGCCCAAAGAAAGCTGGAGGAGAGCGCAGCCACAGACCTGCTGGGCACTCAGTGTGAAGAAAGCCACTCTGCTGCACATCCCACAACACACCATATCCCACCTAAGGTCCTCCTCGCAGCTTCAGACCACTCAACAGCTCAATTCAACACCTCCTAGATTCAAACTCAACAACTTGATTGAAAGCTTGTCTGTCAAAAGGATGTCACCAAAGCACACAGGCTTTCAGAGAGTCAGTTAAAGAGGGGAAAGGTGTCCCTATGTGCAAATGGTATGACTCCTTGTTCTGCTGGAAATCCTCAATATCACAGCACAAAGTGTGATGAACAGTACAGAATAAAGCACGTTCTCCATGGATTTGGTCATCAGAAAATGATGGCACATACCACGGAAAGTACTAATAGAAGTGCGTGCTTGTTTTTGAAATTAAGAGCTAGGTTGTTACAGAAATATTTAAATTTTGGCCCAGACCCACCTAAGTGGCATTAGATAATACATCATATTTTAATCTAACAAAGGCTTCATTGATTATCCTGAAATTCAGAATTAGCTAGATGCATTTCATCTGACTCACTTGTCCTGTAAAATAATGATGTAATTTGTAATAAATTACTAACATACAGTTTCAACAGTGACAAATTGTTTACTTAACTCAATAAAATAGTGTCACTTTTATAAAGTGCATAATCTTAAGAGAACTCAGCTGGTTGTGAACCGCAGGTTATGAAGAAAAACATTCATGTCAGCTCAGCGTACAGAAGAAATAAGATCTGAAGCAAACTAACTGCATTCCCTCAGATTACTCTCTTGCACTTTAGTGTCAATCTCAATTTAAGTTTTCTCATGAAATCAGCCAGCCTGGAATAGGCAGGATCATTCTCGCTCACTGAGTCTAATATGACATGACTAACAAAAGCAGACAAGATATGTCATAGCAATGAATGACTCATCAGACTGGGAAATTCAAAAAAAAATGCCATTTTCTAAGATACAATTTTTGACCTTTACACTCTCCCTCAACTTACCGTACACAGACCTCTTAGAAACATCTGTGAGAGCAAGAAGCAATAAAACTTGCCAAAGGAAGGAAAAGGATGGGGGAAAGGGATGGTATTTACCCACCTTTGCCATTTTTTTGTATGAAAAACAGTAATCAAAGAAAGCAAAATCTCAGCCTTCCCACTTGTTTGGCCAAAAATTCCTCCATTAAAACTCTTTTCCCTGCTGCCAGCTGTTCTGGGGCCCAGGACAAGTGATTTATCTTTGTTACCTTACTTTCTCCATCTCTATAATGAGACACTTGTCTATGTTATACGGTTTCTGTGACAATTCATTACTTAATGTCTGTAAAGTGATTTGGAGATGTAAAGCATTATTACTGATATGCTTTGCACTAATTTTTATGCACCCAGTCAACCTACTGTTCGCATATCACTGCAGTCTGCAGAGGAACCCTAATTGTGCTAAAAGGAAAGCATTATCACAGCCTGTCCTCATGTAGCTTCAGCAAAGATTGGAAAAAAATGGAGATGATTAATTGATTCTTGCTTTTTCAGACTGACTTGGATTCAAGTGGTGATTAAAGCCAAAATCTTGCTACATATGTGTTTCCACATAAAATTGTTCTGAAATCAAGAAGGTTCTTGACTTGGTCACCTGAATATTATAAGAAGTAAAACTAGGAGCTAAGTAATTTTCCAGATTCCTTGTTGCAATAATTTATATTTATTTTTAGTTTTGCCACCTATATCTATGGAATCCACTTTAAAAATAACATTAAAAAAACAGTAGGAAAAAGACAAGTTGTATTAGAATAATATCACAATAATAAGAAATAAATAGCCTACAAGTGATGTATTTTAATATGTATTAATGGAATAGAATTTTATTTTTAAGATGATAGAATTAGTTATTTCGTTATGGGTATTTTCAAGCAATGAAGCCAATTTTCCTTTAAACCAGTCCTTGAAAACTGAAAAACCAAGCAATCTGCTCTGCTTTCCTCCATTGGACCTACTGTACAATCCACATTACTTTTCCTTGTACTGTGGGGTAGTTAGGAGAAGAAGCCGTCAGACAGCTTGGAAGTCATATCTGAAGAGATGAGAGAAGACTGTTAAAAGATAGAAAGGAAATGAGGAAAGATCCAAATGCCAGAATGAATACAGGATCTGTGCGTGTCAGTGAAAACAAAGATGAACAGAAGATCAGGGGAAGCAGTGTTGAGCCCATCAAGAAATGCAAGGCAGGAAACCAAAGTCTGAAAATAATAAGATGAAAAAGGAGCAATGGCAGATCTGTGCTAACAGAAAAATACAAAGGAAAGAGGTAATAGTGCAAAGTAATAATCTGAAAAAATCAATGATGAATTTTCTTCTATCATTTGGCTCGCAAACCTGCCTGAAATGTCCAAGAAATGAGATTTGCCCATCACAGGAAAAGTAAACACTGGAAAGAAGGAACATGAGTAGCAGGAGTACATACTGCAGTTACTACTGGAACTGGGATGTGCTCAGACACTGTCTTCAGAGCAGGGAAGCACCACTGAGAGGGAAGATCACAGCTGTGCCATCATTTTGGGAGAAGGGGCAGCCCTTGTTCTCAAGGCTGCCAGGTAACTTATCATCCACGGCTCAACTCATGTGAAGCTCTTCTTTTGGACAGTGAACTAGGATGCCATCCATGAAGTTCAGTTTAGCGTTCTCCCTTGGTTTTGAGCTACTGTGAAGTTCTCCATTAGAAGCAAGTCTAACGGCCAGTCTGAGTTCACATCAAGGGCCCCAGCTGACCAGGGCAAACCACATCACAACTCCTTCTCCTCTCCGGTCTTCTTCTAAAACCCATTATTCCAAAAACAGCTTAAAACACCAGTGCCATGGGAGGCTGAAAAGGCTTGGCAAACCTAGCTTCTTAGAGCTTCTGAACCCCCTCTTCACTTGGCTATAACAAGGATACATGCACTGAAGCTTCAAGACTTGAGGAAGACACAACTGAAAGGCAGCAGCAGCCCTGACAGCTGCCTCCTCACAGTACTGTCACAGTTTCCTCCCTGTGCCGGCAAAACAGCAGCTCCATAAGAAGCGAAGTTGTTACTGCACAAGAGACTTACTCCCGAAGAAATACGAACTCAGTAACAGTTAATGTTGCTGTAACCCAACCCTAATGCAGGTCCCTGGAAAGCAGATGCTGTTCAGCTTACCTTTTACTCAAATGTACAGTACAATTCAAGGTAGGGAGCTTTCGGGGAAAAGAGAAAGCGTGAAAGGAGACACACTGTTCATTGTTCACTTGTTACCTGCAAAAAAAAAAACAACACACTTTTTCTTTCCCTTCCTGTGTACACTGAACCATGAATATTACTGGATCTGACTGACTTGAGCGTATTAGGTCCATTCCCACATATGGATTTAAACATCCTAGGTTTATCTCTTTTAAGCTAGTAAAAATGGAAAAGGAAATTCTAATTCTACCCATATATATTAAATCTGATTCTAATCTTTCCCCCAGCAATTTGATTTTTAGGAAAACATAAGAAAAGGATTTACAGTAGGAGTGCTTTTCAATAAATCATCATTAATTATACATGCACGGTAAGTGCATCAAACAAGTTTGGGCACACAATTACATAACTAATTAGATTGACCCCGCAATTCCATACTTAAATGGACTCACCTGCCCCCAGTTCCATCTGATCATTTCTGGGGGTTTATTTAGTTGTACAATGGTTTCTTTGCTATTAAGCACCAACTGTTGAACATTTTTAAGCAACTGCACTTCCATGCCTAATTAATCATGTAATTGCCGTCATTATTTGGACACCTTTTTGAAAATGTAGCCTTTGCAATGCTTCAGTTGTAAGAAAGGCATATGGGAGAATTGAGAAGCAAGTGTCGCAGCCGTGCATAATCAGGTAGGTGCTCAGTTTATACGATGCGTAACATCCCCAGCTCTGACAGCAGCCATAAGGAATTAAATTGCTCAGCAGTGCTCAGAGGATGCTGAATACTGAACATCTCCCAGGATCTGCCCCCTTCCAACTCACCAGACATTGAAAACCATTACAGTTTTATTGAACAGACATCAAAGTACAGTCTAGGTCTACTCATGCATACACCTTGCCATTTACACCAGTGTGATTACAACTCACCCTGGAGATTTGGAACAACTGAGTATGGTGTCCACACCAGCTCTTTCTTAGATTCTGCCCATGCCTTACTGAGCATCTTTAGCCGAACGGAACAAAGCCCATCTTGTTTTGGCATAAGTGTGTTTGGGCAGGGATCAGTGTATACAATAATGATCATTCAAATCCATACCTGATTTCAGCCTGGTTATCCTCTGGACAGGTAATCAATAGCTGTGTATAACCAGTATTTTACCTGCACTGTATCTTACCATGTGTTACACATTTCTAAACATTAACGTATCGTAGCGTGTGTACAGAGAGAATATACACAAGGAAAAGTAAACCTATTCAAACTTTCTCCCTACTCAAACCTGTTTCAAAGATGAAACAGAACCATTAACTCTTATTTCTTCCTCATCGCTTCTCTTCTGCTTAAATCTCCAGCAAAGCTAAAAGCTGAAGAGCAGAATTACAGGAAAAGCTACATCTGTCTTGGTGGTACTTTGAAGACTCAAGAGTTCCAAATTAGGCTTGAGAAACCATCACCATAGTTCTTGGCTTGTGATTCTTCAAATGCAATGCAAAAATTCTGACAAAGTTTTTCCACCTCTAGGTTGAAATCTCAAAAAACTTCTACAACATCAGGCTGAAAAGGTGCCTGTTCCAGAAAAGTATTAAAATAAAACTACAAACTTCTGCATTATGCTTGTACAGGCATAGGCTGCTACAAATATCCAAGACCACTTCTGATTTACATGCATAATATCAGAAGCCGCGTGTCAAAATTAATATCTTGTAGTGACAAAAGTCAACAATGGGATTTCTTCAGAAATGAGGTATTTACCAGCAGAGTAAAGGGCACGCTACTCTTTTTACTGCCTATTTAGAGGAACCAATGAATGTTTTCACCAACCTCCATGTGCAAATTCCACCAAATACAGTATGATTTGCATGTGTGTGTACATGAGAGGCAATATTTGCAGAAGATTCAAAGAGCAGCATCTCAGTCGGATATCTAGAGGGGCTGTTTTCTAGCTGGTTAGCATCTGGAGCTCATCTCTGCCGTACTTTGCAACAACTAAAACAATTTCCTACTGACAGAGCACTTTAACAGTTTATTCTTCATGATGCATGTGATAAATACAACAGCTTCAAGCCTTTTAAAAATATTAAAGGTTTTACAGTTAGATGTGTGACAGCCTTGATTAATCCTGTGCAGACAGCAAGAGTCAACATGTGCAGATATCTACATTCAGGACCTTGAAAATTCTAAGAGTTTTCATCGATAAAGGTAAAGAAGCTTTGTAAAATATGGCTTGTGACATGCAGCACTGAGAGAGAATTTTAATGCTGCAGTAGATGCTATAGTTCGCTAGAAATTCAGAAAAAGGGCATAAATGACTGAAAACCACTTTTCTGGTCAGGAAAAAGAAACTAAGACATGAGGAAGGATGAGCCAAAGCGGAGTTGGTGGGTCTACACAAGCATAGCTTAATGGGTAGCTACACAATTTTTCACCTAAAACTTAATGATTCTTCAATGAGAAAAAAAAATAATTCTAAAATAAAATCAGTCTCTAGGGCTCTCAGGAGTCTATTAAATGGATATCAGATAAATGACACATTAAGTGAAAGGGATAAGATGTAAAAACTTGCTCTTTGGATCACAAAAATAACTCCTCACTATACACGCATTACTGTGATATGCCTGACACATGGACCCAAAGCAGCACAGCCAGCTGGAAAACACGTAAAGGAAGTCAAACATCCCCACAGATGATAACTAACCTGATCGCCTCCTGTGACAAGGTGACCCACTTACTGGATGAGGGAAAGGCTGTGGATGTAGTATTCCTGAACTTAGTAAAGCCTTTGACACAGTTTCTCACAGCATTCTGCTTCGGAAACTGTCAGCCTCTGGCCTGGACAGGCGCACACTCTCCTGGGTGGAAAACTGGTTGGCTGGAGGGCCCAGAGAGTGGTGGGAAATGGTGTGAAATCCAGCTGGAGGCCAGTGACAAGTGGGGCTCCCCAGGGCTCAGTGCTGGGTCCAGCCCTGTTCAATGTCTTTATCAATGACCTGGATGAAGGCATCGAGTGCACCCTTAGCAAGTTTGCAGATGACACTAAGCTGGGTGGAAGTGTCGATCTGCTGGAGGGTAGGGAGGCTCTGCAAAGGGATCTGAACAGGCTGGACCGCTGGGCAGAGTCCAATGGGATGAGGTTTAACAAGGCCAGATGCCAGGTCCTGCACTTAGGGCACAACAACCCTATGCAGTGCTACAGACTAGGAGAAGTCTGGCTAGAAAGCTGCCTGGAGGAGAGGGACCTGGGGGTGTTGGTTGACAGCGACTGAACATGAGCCAGCAGTGGCCCAGGTGGCCAAGAAGGCCAATGGCATCTTGGCTTGGATCAGAAACGTTGTGGCCAGCAGGTCCAGGGAGGCTATTCTCCCTCTGTACTCGGCACTGGTGAGACCGCTCCTCGAATCCTGTGTTCAGTTCTGGGCCCCTCACCACAAGAAGGATGTTGAGGCTCTGGAGCAAGTCCAGAGAAGAGCAACGAAGCCGGTGAAGGGGCTGGAGAACAGGTCTTACGAGGAACGGCTGAAAGAGCTGGGGGTGTTTAGCCTGGAGAAGAGGAGGCTGAGGGGAGACCTTATTGCTCTCCACGACTACCTGAAAGGAAGTTGTGGAGAGCAGGGAGCTGGCCTCTTCTCCCAGGTGACAGGGGACAGGACAAAGGACAATGGCCTCAATCTGCACCAGGGGAGGTTCAGGCTGGACATCAGAAAGAAATGTTTCACAGAAAAAGTCATCGGACACTGGAACAGGCTGCCCAGGGAGGTGGTTGAGTCACCTTCCCTGGAGGTGCTCAGGGACATGGTTTCATGGCAGATAGCAATGGTTGGACTTGATGATTCAAGGGATCTTTTCCAACCTGGTGATTCTATGATTCTATGATGTTCAGAGAATGACTCTTCAAAAGTACAGGAGGGCTGGTGCTTTTACAGCCAGCAACTCCACGCTGCAAAAAGGGCTGGAATGGCGCTAAGGCAGGCGGAATGGTTTTAAATAAGGTTACAAATGAGGCCAGCTTCGTGCATCAACATTTACTGTTAGCAGTTGTCTTCAGAGCAATTTCAAGAAAATGTACTTAGTTAACCGAATTAAAGATATAGCTGCCCCATCCCATTCTTGGCAGAGGCAGGCAGGAACATTTGCTTTTGGCGCACAACAGGGACTTAAATTCCTTGGTTTGATACAAATCCCGAAGGATGGACAGGATTTATTTCACACCTAGTTACCTCAAAGGCATCTCACTCTTACTTTGGTACCTGTGCTACCTCTTTATGCTGCATAGCTAAAATAACAACTAATCATTCCATGGTTTCAAATTCAGAAATGAAAGAATTTTAAAACAGAGTTGAAAATACCTGCCCTGTGGTTTTTATACTCCAGGTCCAGTTTGATTATGATGACAAATGGCAGAGGAAACCTTCTCATTCACCCAAACAAAGATCAGCTACTAGCATTTTCAAGTTTCCATAGCAATGTGATAGTCCAGCATAAGCAGAGCTCGGGGGAGTATGGAGAAACAATAAAATTCAATTATCTCCATCATTTCAAATGGCTGATTGGGATAGGGGGGAGCTTTAGGAAGCCATCCCACTTTCAAGAGAAGAGAAATAATCTCTTTATCTCTGTTTTTTTTAACTCTGTCAAAGATGGCCTAAATTAGGGAGTGACAACTTGCAAAGCAGGAACATATTCTCTTCTTAAATCTGGTCTGGAAATGCCGTGAGATGAACTCTGATAATGCAGCCTGGAAGCCCTGGGAGCCAAAGCTGTGCAAAATTGTTTAATATGGTCAAATCCTTTAATCCTCATATCTGCTGATGCAGAAAACAGAATATTTCTGCCATTTATTACCAGAAACATTATTTTCAAACTCCATAAATGTTGCCTGAAGATCTTATGCAGCAGAGACAGCAGAGACCTGCATTTTCTTCGCTGGACAATTGTGAATCTAATTTATTTAGGCACAAAGAAATACACATAAATGTACAACTGTTGATTTTTCTTCATCTTCTTCAGTGATTTATTTCAAGAACAACTCTATGCCTTTTCATCTTATTCTTTACCATCTGTAAAGTTCAGGAACTTGAATGCCCTGAAAAACTTAGGAATTGATCAAACTTGTAATGAAAAAGGATCTCTTTCTCTCTCTCCTGTAATACAGGAAAATAAAATATCGTTAACTCTGCAGGGCAGTTTACTGAAGATTGATCAATCCCTCTCTTTTCATACCATCCCATAACACAGGAGCAAAGGGGTCAGTCAATAATTGCTAGTAAATTTGGAATGAATAAAAGGGAATACTTATTCACACAGCCAGCCTGAAGAATTTCCTATCACGGAAGGCCATCAAGTCAAATGCTCCAGCTAAATTTTAAAGATGCAAGAGGATATTTGTGAGCAATGATTTCTGCGCCAGGCAGACGGGATAGAGGGCACAGCACCCAAGGGAGATAAGAGAGCAATAAGATAATGATGATTACATTTCATGCTTCAAAGCACAAACCAACAGGAGTCAGGAAGAATGCCCACACCCCATGCTGCGTTGGTTGGCGAGATGAGTTAGTTGTAGCTGTAGTTGCAGGTATGTCCTGCTCAGACACAAGCACTGGGCTTCACAAGGAGAATTTCGATCTTGCCCAGAAATCGGCATCTTCAAGAATGTGCCACAATCAGTGGAGGATCCACAGAAAATGGTCATGCGTTTTGGGGCTCACAGCACTGTAAAGGGCTTGGGGAGGGAGGGAGAGAGGGATGCAGAAATCTAGCCTTGAACTCCCACCCCACATCAACCACGCTGTGTCACCCCTGCAGTCTGCTCCACAGGGCACGTCCTGCACTTCCACTACATGCTGTTGCCTGTGAACCCTCTCCAAGCCCAGTGGACAGGTTGTAAAAGATACCCATGGGCACAAGTAACAAGCGAGTCTCTACAGGCAGCTTGTGATTGGCCTTGCTTCAAATTCTTTTAAGCAAGCATCTGAGAGGCAGGAGGGTCTGCACTGCACCTTGCATGGACGCTGCTCCTGGACTGGCCCACAGGCCAACCTGCCACCAACAGGCACATCTTTGCGCTTTCCACAAGGATAATACAGCATTTAATCCATCCTTAAACAGCAATGGCGCTTCATGCCTTTGAGAACTCCTCTCTCTGCCATCGCTACTGGAAAGCAATGAGTCCCTTCATCACAGATGTTTGGGGTGATTCTTGCAGGTGATCAAACAAAATCCTACAAAATAACAGTTTATTTGCTGTCAGCCAGCTCCGTATCAGAGCTGCCTGGCCCATTAACAAGCCAGTCAGCAGCATTTGCTTCAGAGACCAGAGCCGAGATATCGGCGTGCAGGAAGAAGTACATAATTTGTCCAGATGCAGCGAGGAACCGAATGACTAATTCATGAAAGTGCGATTGATTTTGATGAATCAATGCATTACAGGATCCAGAGGAGGAGGGGGAGGCACCGAGCATTTTACAGGCTCAACTACAGGACCACACTTTGATCTGAGAAACAAAGACAACCTTCTTCTGTATCAGAAGCAAGTCTGATTTTTTTTTCAGCCAAAAAGTGGCTTCACTCTTTTAACAGACAAATATCCCCTGTCTATACATTTTGCAAGGTCCAGGTGCTGCAAATTCAGCTCTCCTGGGTAACCTCATTCAGATCAGTTAAAGCACCCGATTTTTAAGAATTTTTCCAGTGAGTGGTTTAGAATCTTCCCCCAACTGGCACCAAACCCAGTTTTGATGGGGAAAAAAACCCTACAAATAAGAAAAAATGTTAGCTGTTAACATATTCTCATCCTTAAATTGTTAGGTTTTAAAACAACTTGTTCCAGAAGCAAGCACCTGAAAGGAGAAATACACATTCATACTTTAATGGAAAGAAAACAATTTTCTGCAGAAAGGAAAGATAAATGAGAAATGCACAATTTAAGTAAAAAGGAATGAGAAAATCTTTGCTTTCCTCATACTTCTATTACAGATAAGTGGGAAAGCAAATACATTACTAGCTTCACATTTCAATCACTCATTGTCTATCAAATTTCGTAATTTACATTTCTCAGCCATTCTCTCCCTTTTTGCAGATCATGACCAAACCAGAGACACTGCCTGGTTAAAGCTAATTCAAAATATGTTCTCTACTGGGATACAAATACATCTTCGTGCATATTAGGATGGGGAAAGTTTATGGCGGGTGACTGACTCCAAGGCTGATTTAACATTTGCCATCAGGCAGACAGGCAGAAATGCACATTCACAAATGCAGTAAGACCAGCAAATTGCTCCCTGATTTCTATTCCCCAGGCACCAGCCTACAAGGAAGACTATTTATGCTTTTTTCCTCGCATTGATATACAAAGTAGTAGTAAACAAACTCTGATTCTCTGCACCATATTTTCCATTGTGCCAACCACATGGGAAATCATTAGCTCTGACCTTTTGGAGAAAAGGACAGAAGAAGAGATAGATTTACTGAGAAAGGTATTTTACACCAAGCCTTAGCTCTTTAGGACTCTGAACAGATTTTCATGACCAAATGAGGCTTTCCAGTACCTGCAGCACCTGAAAAAATGCTCACCTCTATTGAAGGTGAAAGGAAGAGTATATACAGGCTTGGTGAGCATCTTCTCCTCTTGTGAAAGACAATGCAGTCAAGGAAGAAAATCAATCTCTGCTCTAAAGCATAATTATGATTTCAACTAAGACGGACGGCTGAGCAATTGAGTGCACATATTTCAAAACCTGCCCTTATATATCTCCTGATTATTTAACCTGGAGATCTGAAGGAAAGAAGTCAGAGAAAACCTGCATGCAATAAAAAGAAATAATTATTTTCTTATTCCTAGGCACACCAAACCCTGGCAGAAAGCTAAGGGACACGCACGGGTCAGAAACTAAATCGTCAAATTCTTGTTTCTGAAGAAGAGTGCTTCAGGAAAGGCTCAGAAATTAACACCTCATGTGCAACTCCAGCCCTTTCAGGGTCATCTCTTATTTCTTTTTTAATAAAATAAACATTACCAAGACTAAAAATGTTCCTCAGGCTCCAAAATATGTTGGTCACCCCAAGGAAGTGGTCTGAATCGCTCTGAAAATGAAACTTCAAATTAAATGCCTAGATCATTCCTCTGCTAGCAGTGCTCATCAGGGGTAGCTTTTTTCCTCCCCACCTCTAGCAGCGAAGATCACAGGGACTTCCCTCATCAACATCAGAGGCACAGCCTTGCTGAGGGAGCAGCAGGGGTGTCTGGTGGCAGCAACACTCTCCAAAAGGTACTGCTCAGGCCCTGGTTTACCCCCCCGAGCTGTCGCGTGTCCTTCCTGTTGGCGTGCCAGCAGCATGTAGTCTTTGAGGACATGCTGAATGCTGGTAGCTCTCTGATGATGCAGGTTACTACTTGACCTTTACAATTATCGCACATCCTGCAGGCTGACAGGCAACTGTTGGCTGCAGTCACTGATTTGCAAAGCAAAATGTCCAAAGGATGAAAGCATATTTTTCTCTAATTAAAACAAGTCTAAAATTCATGCACAAACCACCTGAAATCAGATCTGACAAAGAAAGCAGTATGTTACTGAACCCCTATGCTACTGTGACAGGCAGAAGTAACTGTAATAAAGTATTGAAGGTTATATTGAATTTCAGACCTGCACAGGGTACAGGGATGGCTCTTCCAGCCCTGTACAAGCTTCCCAGGTCTGGGATAAGTGAGAGACATGTGCTTCTGTACGGCTCCTCAGCCCAACTGCATCTTGGACACTAGATGGAACAAGAATCTACCCTGCCTAGCAGCCAACACACTTGAACCTAGAGGGGAAACAGCGTGTCAGAAGGAGTAATTTTAGTTCTCCCCCATGACAGGATCAAAGGTCTGAGTGAACAACCACATCTGCATGAATGTCCAGAGCCATGGCAGGAATAGTGGTGGGAAAAAACAGAAAGATGTTGAAAAGAGAAAATGTGTCAAGGAAGAGACAGCAGGAAGAAGTACAAGAAGTGAACCATCTTTCTAAAAAATGAAGAACACAACTGCCAGAATGAACATCGTTGACAGCCTCAGCCTCGGTGAGAATGGTGCAGAGGAGATGATGTGACCCACCAGACCTACTAGGTGGAAGCCACTTACCACTGTCCCTGTTGTGTGGCTTCCCAGGGATGGTAGATTATTATCAACAACCTTCCCTTCCTGCATGCTTTTAATAATCCAGACAAATCCAGCTCCTACCTCTGCTCAGGACCACATTTCTTTTGCTTTCCCTCCTGCATCTCTCCTGCACTCCCTGCCCTGGCTTCCCTGTATGATTGTCCCAAGCAATTAAAAGAAATAAGTCAGCATCCCTCCACATGGGAAGAGCAGGAACAGTTACCAAGTGACAGACAAGATGCACAAACAGAACTCACTACAGTGAAAGCAATTAATGGCACTCTTGAAACATTTTTCTCAGTAAGAGACATTCAAATTCAGCCAATCTGTCACAATCCTTCGTTTGTCATTGTCATTTTTACCATTGTCACGTTATTTGATGCTATTAAGCAGAAAAGAGCAAGCTGTATGAACAACTGAAATAAGCATAAGTTGATAAAATAAATTAGCTCAGAAATTTGTACACGGAGATATTAAGCAAAAAGCAAAATGATGTCAAGGTTGAAAGAATTGGGAATTGAATTTTAACCAGCCCACATGTTTATGGCTGATTTCCTGATGAATATTTTATTTTTAATAACCTTCCTATCACATTCACTAAAAGGTCTTACCAAGGATGGATCAGTAAACAAATCTGAGGCGGAAAAAAGGCTGCTCTGAAACACAAAACACTTCCAAAGCTTAAACTCCCTGGGGAGTAAGAGTCAAAAGGAACAAAGAAACTCTTAGCATGAAAAGGGAAGACACAGTATGACTAAATAAAAGGACGCTATTTGATAGGTACAAATTGAATATGTTCCTGTTTAGTTCCTGGTGCTTAAAAATGTCAAGTCCATATGCAGATTTCCAGAATAAACATCTCTTACAGAATAGGCAGGGGCTAACACTTAGGCCTAACTCCGAAATCGAAACCTTTACCTTTCACACTGGTTCTTTAGAGCTAATATGAACTCGAGGGCCAGAGTGCTGCAGAGTGCACCACATCTGATGATGAACACCATTCATCCTGCCATAGGGTGCGATGCTCTGGTAGTCGGGAAGTCTCCCCACATACATTTATTTCATCAAAAGATAATCTCCACTTTCACCTTCAAAAAGGGTAGGTAATTATAAATGCATTCTTTTTACTCAAATATTTTAAGCAAGTAATTGTCGCCCATGGGAGCGAGTTTAATTACTTCTGATGAACAGCCAAGACACAAAATCAGGAGAACATGACAGGAAGAGTGTGGAAAATGTGTTCCAGTGCTTAATTGTGTGGCTATCTTGCCTTTTCATCCTGAAAAACCAGGCATTGATTTTTTTTCCCCCTCCCAACTGATTTCACACAATCTTCAGTTTAGTGATACAAAGCATATCCAACTGCAAAAGGATCACAGCTCCCTAGGCCAGGGCATCTATGATTTCCCATCACAAACAGACACAACTCATGCAAGTCTCTGGGTAGCTCAGCAGTGGGATGGTTTTGGCTTGTCCATGTGAAACCGGTTTGAACAGCAGAGCCACTTCTTGTCCCTCCCTTAAAATGAGCTCAGCTGAGCAGCAATGTGATAGATCATGCAAACCAAAATACAGACACTTTATGACCTTTACTAAATAGAAGTGCAAGTGCATGGTGAGGTAACATCACATTCAGGAGACAAGAGTTGCCTTGCCACAATAGGACAGAGGCCATAAGTGAACAGGATTGGACATACTGGGCAACGTACAAAGCCCCTGACTTTTATGGCACATCTTGTCCATAAAAGACTTATTCTTCTGATTTTATGTCAACTGAGGCTTGCCATGTGACCTGCAGCATATGGGTTTATCGTGCTTTTAAAAGAATTAACTATTACTATCGCTCATAAATATTTCCTTTGGTTTCCTGCTCAGTAGCGTGCAAGTACAAAACAAAGTATTATTTATGGAAGAAGGCACTGTTTCATCCCTGTTCTTTAATATAAAAAAATATTTTGCATCAGTTGATCAGATAGGTGATTCATATGCAACAAAGGATTCTCTAATGCATCTCCTGCATACGGCAGGTTTATCACACACTGCACACTTGAACCTAATCACGATGCATCGTATAAAGGCTGATTCTGCATTCATACGTTAATGACGTCTATACAGAAGGTTGCAGGTATATAAATGGCAGAACAAAACCAGCATATGTGAATTGGTACATGACACTCGATTACGATAAGTGAATGCAGTAACAGTTTGGACTTAAAAAGAAAAAAGATCAAACAGGAGACAGGAAGATGCATCTCAGCACTCTCCTTTACACAGCCACACACTAGGAAACCACGCGTTCGGCAGATTTCCCCGCAGCAGCCATAAAAATAATGCAGAGAAAACAAATATCATATATCCTCCCATGACTTCACATTGTCCTGTTCCAAAGAAGTAATCCAAAATGATATCTTTCACTAGTGCCATCACAGTTTCCCTCCACCGTATTTTGAAAAGGACTTTTTCTGCTCTATAAGAAAATAGTGAAAACAGAACTGTGATGGTAGATAGCTGATAAAGAAGGCCCTATCTGAATACACCCTATCATTGATGCCATTGCCCTAGGGACAGCCCATGATGTGGAGGAGCAAGGTGGAGATGTGAGTCTGAAGGCACAACAGAGCCGCGGCTGCTGTCCCCCAACAAAAAGTGGCAGCAGCAGAAAGGAGCTAGGAATTACTGCAAAGAGCCAGCCCCAACATTCAACATAAGAAGGATATGGAACTGATAGAACAGGTCCAGAGGAGGGCTACAAAGATGATCAGAGGGCTGGAGCACCTTCCATACAAGGACAGGTTGAGAGAATTGGACTTGTTCAGCCTGGTGAAGAGAAGGCTCTGAGGAGATATTACAGCAACCTTCCAGTACCTGAAGGGGATACAAGAAAGTTGGGGAGGGACTGTTTACAAAAGCCTGTAGTGACAAGACGAAGGACAATGGGTATAAACTGGAGAGGGGCAGATTTAGGCTGGACATTAGGAAGAATTTCTTCACGCTGAGGGTGGTGAGGCCCTGGCCCAGGTTGCCCAGGGAAGCTGTGGCTGCCCCATCCCTGGAGGTGTTCAAGGCCAGGTTGGATGGGCCTTGGGCAGCCTGGGCTGGTAGATGTCCCTGACCATGGCAGGGGTGTTGGAACTGGATGATCTTTAAAGTCCCTTGCAACCCAAACTACTCTATGACTCCTCAGAGTGCAGGACCAGCCCTAACCCTCCTCAGGTCTACCTTCCACCAACACAGATTTTTCTTACAACCAGAACACGAGTTCAACACTCTCTTTGTTATGGGAAAATGCCCAAGACGTGGTGGAGGCTAGCACAAACAGCAAATAAAACTCGCTTAAGTACACTTGTGACAAGTCTGAGTTAGTGAGGAATTATTGTATGCTCTACCAAAAAGCCACTAGATCTCAAGAAAACTCCAGTCCTCCAAGGAGGCAACAGGAGCAAAGCCTGGAGTCTTAAGGAGCCAATTGCACATCATAAAACAAAAAAGAGGGAACAATTAACCAGCACTTACAGAGCAAAAGAGACTTGTGTTGTTTGCCAAATTCACTGAAATTATTTTCAAAGCTGGGTCTAAGTTGCATGCATCAGATTAAAAACAGTAAGGATAGTTTATTTATGAATTTGTGTAACTTACTAAGGAAAATAGGGGTAACCTTAACTTACAGCAACTCCCTAAGAACAGTTATATATCTTCCCAGAGAAAATCTAGGTTGAATTTGTTTATCTTCACCCCTGTGGTCAAAAAGGGATCATTTTTGTTGTTTTGTTCATGGTCTTTTCAAGAATTATACCTGAATTGCAAGTTCTTTCACTGTTCAACAGATTATTCCACTTAAGGAAGTGGCTGGGTAAATACTTGCAACCTGCTGATGAAAAGCGCTGTGGAAGCACAAAGCCAGGCAAGTGGGAGCTGTTGTTTCTCCATCCTGTGAAACTAGCGTGTTAATTAGCAGCCGGCCCCTAAGCAGAGAACTAGAGGAGCTCACCCAGTTCTCTCCCTCCAGCCATCTGCAACTAGAAATAACATTTCTGGGGTTTTGATGACTGCATTGAACTAACAATTTCCCAGAATTGCTACTTCCATTTATCCCTGTCCCTTCCAAAAAAGCCCTTTCTCAAGCCTTCCCTAGCCTAAGTCTAATTTAATGAGGCACCTGTTACACAGAAAATCCTGCACCCTCTTGCAATCACAGAAAGCGGTTTTGTAACCTGATTGAAATAACCCTGAAAATATTACTGTTAACCTGCACCTGATGTCTATTTTTTCTTAAATTTAAGTAGGCTTTCCCCTGTTGTTTTTTTTTCTTCCACATTGCAAAATCCTTCAGATGTCACGTCACAGTGCTCATCACCACAGAAAGTGCAGATCACGTATGAATAAACTCTCTCTGAGGAGAAAAATTCAGTCACAAGAGCTGGAAACTGCATGTACTAGGCATCAGGCTTTGCACTTCTTCCTCTTTCTTTTCATCTCTTTTGTCATCTCTGTGATTTATCTCCCAGATTGCATTTTGTGTAGCTTTACAGCATAACAAAGCCAGGCTAAAACTATTCGTTTCTTGACTTTAGAGAAACACAGAATATAGGTAAAAGACCAGTATATCATTTTGACCTTCCATCTGCCAAAATGATTATTTTTTCACAGTGTGTATTTTAATACTTCCTCACATCCGACTATCCAGTGTCCTAAGAGATGTGATTCATACTGCCACATCATCTGCACTATGATAAAATGCTGCCAAATACATCCCAAATTTAAATTTACTTTCCATATTGGCACACTTCATTGCAAACTTCTGTCTAATTTGTTTCCTTCTATTGCCCTCTCAATCCATTATTTCGGTGCCAGCTGTGAATTTCCAACTGGCTCTCCTAAGCTATATATACACCTGCATTCCTGTTTTCAAGGTGAAGGCATTTGATTATCTTTCTTCCCAGGTTCCTTGGTTTTCTGTTCTTTTTATCTGCAAATGTTCTCGAACTGAGATAATTAATTTGCACACTTAACTCCTTCTCCCAGCTCATTAATGAAGAGGTTAAATAAAACCAGACCTAACACCTTTCCCAGAAATCCCTATTAGGTGCCTCTCCTGACTGCAATGCTTGGCTATCCATCATTCAGCTTCTGTTGCGCAGTCTCTTGGCCATGCTTCACATCGCAAGCCTCACTAAACTAATTTGTCAAATAGATTTCTTGAAATGCGATATCAAATGCTTTTGAAAAATCCAAATTTATGACATTAATTATATTACCTGCTGCCAAAAGCGGCTGTGATTCTGTTTTAAACCACAGTATGCTTTCTTAGTGGGATTTACTCTTCAGAAACTTGTATTCTTTATTGCACTTAGTCCCATTAGCCTTCTTACACCAGTGGTTTTAACTCTATTTACTTTACTGATCATAGAAGATATTTTTAAAATGGAACTGCCAGAATTACTTTACTTACTGTTTTCAAACTGATAATCTATTAGCTTTTCACCAGGTAACCCATGATTCCTCCCATGTTATCACGTCCACTTTTCTATAATTTGTCATTTTGTTTACCCAGGGACTGCTAATAAAATCCCCGCAGGTGAAGTTCATTCCTCTGCAGAAGACCAACGTAAGTGTGCCTATCTCTAAAGTCTTCTTTCAAATGGGATAAAGAGATTTCTTCTTACATTAAAGAAAAGAAAAAAGGAGTGGGGGGAAGACCAAGCAGAGTCAGTAGAGGGTGTAGGGCTGCCATAGGCACATGTCCTGCCTCTCTGAGTACCAAACCCAAGGATGTTGTCTTACACCCTTTGGTTGAAAATCCCACTTACGCCAACTGAGCCATATTGTCACACTTCTAGCATACCCTCCTCCAGACTCTCTCGCTTACTTTAAACACACACAGACATCCAATTGGTTTGCCCTGGCTACTGCTTCAGAAGGTGCTAATTAGATCAAGGCTTGTGACATCGCACCTCTAAATGTTAGACAAGCCCATCGGCTCTTTCACCATCACCAGTTTAACTCACTGGGCCCTGTAACTCCACAGCATCTGGCCTTCCTGAGCTGCAAAATTTCAAGGGTTCTTACCATGCTCCTTTCCACCCTTCATCACCGATAGTCACATTTATTGCCTCTAGTCTTAGAAAGTTTATTCTTTGATGCCAGAGATAACATATATATATATATATATATATATATGCGCGCACCCCTTCACAACAATTGGGCAAACCATTGTCTCATCAAAACCAAATTACTATTGATACTAATTCCTTGGAACCAGAAACTTGTCCTTCTCTTTCCTACAGAAATGTTTAAAAATTATTTTAGCACTTCAACCATTCGAATTACTATTCAAATAGAACCTTCTCTTAATTTAGTATAGGCCTGCTCTCCTCCTTGAATTTCCTTCCCCTTTATAGTTTATTTCTAAGGGAGCTTCTTTTTCTTCTTTTTTGCTGACTCTAACTCCCAGCTTATCTTTGTCCTTTTGCATTTAACTCAGCTCTATATTCCTCTTTCACTACTCTGCCTGTTTGAACATACACTTTTAGCCTCAGTCTCTGAGAAGTCCTTCTTTAAGGCACAGCAATTGCTGATTGTTCCATCTATCCCTTCTAGCCATGCCACTTTTCCTCCTAAAATTTTCTGAATTCTTCAAAAATGGTTTTCCGAAACCTTTGTATTGCAGCTTTCTGTGAAGCTAATATACTGCTTCTTTTATCTCTGGTTTTCATTTTCTTCTCTATTGTGTGAGTGTGTTTGTGGTTGAGCAAACCCATCTTGTACAATTTCCAAGCTGTATCTACAAAGGCGCTGAACTTGATAGAGACATAGCACAGTCCACAGTCATTATTAACCCATTAGCTTATAAATGATCTACCTTCTCCTTCCCCTGAGTATTGCCTGCCTGGTCCACCCACTTGTAGATGGATAAATGGGATGCAGCATATGGCTCACCTAGCTCTTTTTCATGCAGTGTGGAAAGCCCCAGCAAACCAGTTAAGAGCCTGTAATGGGATTAAATGTAAACATATTTAATACAGATTAAAAAGAACTGAGTGAGAATGTGAAAATATGCGTAAAGCAGGAGCACAAAGGCCAGAATTACAAAAGTACCCAGCCAAGTCATCACGAATTTGTACTAATGGTTTTCCTAAGCAGCACATAAAATCATAGATTTTTTAATTTTTAGTAGTAATTTTTTTTAATTAAAACAGCATGCACTTTCACATCTTCGCAAATGTACTATGAAGCAAATGAATGAATCATAGAATCATAAAATAGTTAGGGTTAGAAGGGACCTTAAAGATCATCTAGTTCCAACTCCAACAATGAAGAAGAGACCTCAAAATGAAAGGACGGTTAGGTACATCGTAAGAGTTCATAACTAGCACATACTTTAGGGGTATGGAAGCTGTGAAGAGACCACATTATTTTCTGGGGATAATACATGATGGTCATTTAAATACATTTATATTCTCTGGATAGTTACAGTCCTGTTAGTTGTCATATTGACAGTAGAGAAATAATTTCTGTGCTCTTTTTGTGAGCAGCTTATTTTTCCATTTGCAGACCCTCATGCAAATATTGGCATTAGGTAGAATAAACTCACAGCCTCTTTTTTGCCAGTTCCCTGTAGCGCTTTGCATCTATCAGTAAGGCCTGTGCTTCATCCTCCCCCCTTCTTGCTCAAAGGACACAATCCCAGCTTCTCAACATTGTTTGAACATCCAGAAATCTGCTTGAGCAGGGTCACCCTTCTCTGTGATGATGTGCTAACAGAGACTATTAACTTCACACAAATTTGCAGACTGTTTTTGATTCCACAAACACTCCAACACAGGCAGTTTAACCACTATAGATTTATTGCTTAGAAGGGGCAAGCTACAGCCCTCTGAGTCCAGTGGGCACCATCTTGCCCTCCAGCAATAGCTGATGCTAATTAGCATTTACACCCTCTGAGATGCTAAGGATGCAATCAATGCAGCATCCTCCAGCCAGGCCTGTGTTTTATCACAGAGGGAGGGGATTACTCTCAGCTGCAGCCCCACACAGCTCAGCCCACCTCAGCAGGTGAGAATCAGGTCCCACAGGGACATTCCCCCAAGCTGTAAAATGGTCCAGGACCATCAGGTATTTCAGCAGAAGCTAACAGTCTGCCAGGGCTGCTCTGATGGGTACTGCTGGACTGAACACATTTACCTATCTCACAGCTAAACGTAAGCGCTAAGCTGTGAAAGAAAAGAGTCAGATCTGCTAAATTTTGGGTGCAGATGAATTCCTTCCAGGGACCAGGAGCTTGAGCTATTTTACAGCCCAGGGGAAGCAGAAGCTACCTGGCAGGTTGGATTTGAGCTACTGCTTTCATAGCAAATGCAGGGTGGCTGGCATGATTTCAACTCTCCTCACAGTTACTCTTTGGTCCAGAAAGAAATAATTTGAGCAGTTCAGACAAATCTGTATTCTTACAACGAGTTGTTCTCCCAGTCTGTAAACGCTTACATAAACAAACACGCACCAGGCAGGTGGGAAGGAGGTGGGACCTCTCAAACATCACCCACTGGATTCCAGGTGGTTTCTCAGGGTGTGCTACTTGGTAGCTAAGAACTGAGTTACTGACAGTATCCAAAAGAAAGAGGATTTAGCCAAGAATACAAATAACCTTTTACCCTTAATTTGTTCTTCAATGTAACGCTCTTTCTGTGCTCATCCAGAAGTCCCTCGATAAATAATAAAGCCACTGTGCCACAATGGATCTGCATGCTTCTTTCCACACCAATGACATTCAGTGCTCTGAAGAATCCTATTTTTTTCCAGAAATTGCTCTGACCAACATTTGCCTTCCTCTCCTTTTCCCTCCCCTCCCCTCTCCTCGCTATAATTTTAAATATTAAAACATATTGTTTTAACAGTCTGGCTCCTTCTGAAGGGCAAAAGAGAAACATATCTGTGATGACTCACTGATTTGCATAGTTTTGTGGGGTGTTCAGATGATACAGTGATGAGTTCATTCAGATGTGCATATTAAAACACATTAACAGAACATTTGTATTTAATTATCTTAAGAATAGGTGCTTATATTTATACCTTCTCTCCTTTATTTATATTCCATGATTGCTCATATTTGTGGAAAGAAGATGCTGCCTAACAAAGCACCAAAACCAAGAGGTTAAAAGCAGATTTAAAAAAGCAGGGGGAGAAATTGCTCTTTCTTGTAGTAGTTGTCTAGTGGGTAATAAACACTGCAGAATTTATGCCATTTTGGAAAAAATACTGCAGAAAACAAAGTATTGCAGGTTTAAGTATCTTAATTATGGACATTTCATATTCAATGAACTCTTGCCAAAATAAACTGTGCACATTATCTAAAAAGCAAATGTTAATTAAAACTGCATCTTGATAGCCTTCCTGGCTCACAAGGCATTCTGAACGTGTGAGATTAAACAAGGTACTTCAGCTGCAATCAGTCCTCCAGCAATGGGTTTCACTTCATTTTTTTGATGTATGTAGGACCAAAGAAGTCAACATGCACTGATGGCCCTTAGCAGAACTTCATCTTTTTGTCTCTAACATTTTCAATCTACAGTACATATTTCATGAACTCCATTACAAACGAGAACAGTTTCATGCAAAACTCTACAATAAACAAAAGACTAAGTTCCAAACGTTAATTAGCTGCTTAATACAAAGATATCCATTTATCACCATACCCGGTGCACACACTAATTAAAGCCATAAAGAAAAAAGGACGCATTAATATTTCTGTACTCTACAGGCTTTGAGGAGGGATGGCTACAGATTACTGAACAGGCCAGCAAGTTTTTACCAAGCTTTAGACAGGAATCAGATAAGTCACTTATCTTCTCTGCATCCTTTTTCACGAATTAATGAACAATAATACAACATACATGTGAGTCAGGAGAGGAACAGTCCACTGCCTAGGTTCTCAAGAATTTCGGGAAGAGGCTCAATACTGCATGCTGCAGAGATCTCTGTAGGTTTGTCTCTTCACAGAGATCACAGAATCATAGAATAGTTAGGGTTGCAAGGGATCTTAAAGATCATCTAGTTCCACCCCTCCTGCCATGGGCAGGGACACCTCCCACCAGCCCAGGCTGCCCAAGGCCCATCCAACCTAGCCTTGAAAACCTCCAGGGACGGGGAGCCACAGCTTCCCTGGGCAACGCTTCCAGTGCCTCACTACCCTCAGCGTGAAGAAATTCTTCCTTATATCAAGGCTAAATCTGCCCCTCTCCAACTTATACTCGTTGCCCCTTGTCCTATCATCACAAGCCTTTATGAACAGTCCCTCTCCAGCTTTCTTGTAGGTCCCTTTCGGGTACTGGAAGGTCTCTGTAAGATTTCCTCAGAGCCTTCTCCTCTCCAGGCTGAACAATCCCAACTCTCACAACCTGTCCTTGTATGGAAGGTGCTCCAGCCCCCTAATTATCTTTGCAGCCTTTTTCTGGACCCATTCCAACAGTTCCATATCCTTCCTACCTTGGATTTCCAGGACTGGATGCAATACTCCAGGTGGAGTCTCACAAGAGAGGAACAGAGGGGCAGAATCACCTCCCTCAACCTGCTGGCCACACTTCTTTTGATGCAGCCCAGGATACGGTTGGCCTTCTGGGCTGCGAGCACATATTGCTGGGTCATGTCGAGCTTCTCATCGACCACCACTCCCACATCCTTCTCTGCAGGGCAGCTCTCAATCACATCATCCCCCACCGTGTACTGAAATCAGGGATTGCCCTGACCCAGGTGTAGGACCTTGCACTTGGCCTTGTTGAATCTCATGAGGTTCTCATATACTTCATAATGACGCATAAAGGCACAAGTAAAGCATTGCTCTAACAGAAGAATATCACAGCAATAAAAATGCAGGTACACAGGCTTATTAAGTCACATAAAAATGCATCCAGTGATGCTGGATATGCTTTTACAGCCTGCAGTAAAGCCTGATGCACCATGCTGTTACTGCTACAGCCACCCTAGCTAAGTCAGTTAAGGACGCACAGGTGGGCCTTTGGATATAAAGTCAAGAAACAATCCTTCCCTCCGCATCTGTGGCCCAAGTTCATGCCTCCAGATATGCCTGCAGTACATGAATAACACCTGAAAGGTGGGAGCTCAGTTGTCCTCACTCAAAGCAGTAAGAGATCAATCCACCACATCCTTGGGGGTCTCTTCCTTTTCAGAAACTACAGGTGAAATGTGGCCAACTATAAGCTTACCTTAAGTTTCTTGGGCAGGTGAAGCATTCAGTTATGACTGGAATTCACCTCCTTTCTTCCCAAGAAAAGAGCTGTACTGCCTTCCTCCAAATACTTTTGGAAAAGAACGGCAGGTAAGGCTTTGAGGAACCTGGCTTCAAATGAAGGCAGGTTCATTGCCTATAGTCAATGACCAGCAAGGTATTAAGACCCTTTATTAAAACTCAGTTACCAAAATGAGGTTCCTTTACACTGTCCTGGAAAGCTGAAGGCAAACGTAAATGTTGACACATTCATGACGGTAAAATTGAATATATTTCTCAGCATAAGGTAGTACATATATTAGTACATAAAGCTGTGGCAAAATCATCCATATCCAAAATACATAAAGCATCCTTGATACAATCTCAGTTCTGTCTCATTTGTAAAAAGCTTCCTGTTAAATACATACAAACATACAAAATCTCAAATGCTTCACAGCCAACTTCTCAATCGGTTGCAGCTGATTTCAGAAAGAAGATGCTGAAGTTCACATGCAATTACAGGCTTTTGGAGCTCAGCTATGGAGGTGATGACACACATCAGCTGCAGCCCTTCACACCCGGCCAGGTTCTTTGCTCTGGGGTACACCATTTTTCATCTAATGTGAATTAAAGCAGACTGTGCACAACAAACTGCATATTTCAGTATCAGGGTTATTCAAAAGTCAGGCCAGAGACTTCCTATGTCCAGATTCCTCCAATCTGTGGCAAGCTTGTCAGTAGTTAGACTCCTAAGCAGGTATTTTCAGAACTCTTCTTCCACATGGATTTGCATCCCACTGGAGATGATCAGGTTTGAGACCATCTAAGGAACCTGAAGGTATCTGATGAGATGCATCAATGCCTGAGGGAACTGGCAGATGAAGCTGCTAAGCCACTATGCATCATATTTCAGATGTCGTGGCAGTCTGGAGAAGTTCCCACTGACAGGAAAAGGGAAGGCAATTCCCATTTTTAGAAAAGGAAAAAACGAAGACCAGGGTACTACAGGCCAGTCAGCCTTACCTTTGTGCCCAGCAATGTCATGGAGCAGATCCTCTTGGAAACTATGGTTAGTCACATGGAAAATAAGGAGGAGATTGATGACAGTCATCACAGCTTCACTAAGGGCAAAACATGCCAGACAAATCTCGTGGCCTTCTAGGATAGGGTTACAGCATTGGTGGACATGGGAAGAGCAACTGACATCATCTACTCATGGTGTAGATTGCAACTCATGCAAAAGCATTTGATACTGTCCCACATGACCTCCTCATCTCTAAACTGGAGATGCTGGATTAGATAGATGGACCGCCCAGGAGATAAGGTATGGGCTGGATAGTGGCATTCAAAGAGTTGTGGCCAACGGTTCAATATCCAAGTAGAGGACAGTGATGACTGGCGTTCTGCAGGGGAAGGCTGGAGCACCTCTCCTATGAAAACATTCTGAGAGAGTTGGGATTGTTCAGCCTGGAGAAGAGAAGCCTCTGGGAAGATCTTGTAGCAGCCTTCCAATACCTAAAGGGGGCTACAAGAAACCTGGAGAGGGACTTTTTACAAGGGCATGTAGTGAGAGGACAACAAGTTAGGCATGTGGGAACCCTAAATGATTTTCGAAATTGCTTAACTGAGTCTTCAGTCATCTAAATAACTTTTAAACTCTAGTCTGGGGTGTCTTTAATGCTCAAAACTCCTTACAGAAACACAGAAGTGCTTTTATTTCTATTTTACAGAACTACCTTGGTAAAAATTTCTTTTTACAGAGAAAGCTGCAGTTTAACAGGTTCAAACTGAGGTGTCCCATGTCCTAAGGAAGTTTTATAACCACCATGCAGCTGGTCTGGAGCCTTTCTCAAGGACTGTTTAAAATATTAGCCCCGCAGCTCTCAGTAGGAATGTCAGTTTGTAAGAGAAATACCGAGCTCAGAGCTTGAACTCATGGCTCCCATACGCCAATGAATCGCACAGCCACTACATCACAAAGCTGACCCTATTTTATTTGATCTTAAGATGTTCCTAAATCTTGCCACTTTCCACGGTCAAGGGATAGAATTTAGTTGCTAGTAAGCCATTCAGATTTCATACTTTAGAACATCAAAGTATGAATGATGTTTTTCAATTTTCTTCACTTAAGCTTATTAAGGGAAATATTTTAAAGAGCATTATTCCCTGAAGTTACTGGACACAAAAATCTGCAAAAATCTTTCTCTCCTTTGGCTTTGGGTCAACACTGAACACAGACACAATATATTTCTTTAAGGACAAGTCACAGAATTATACATCCATCACTTAAACTCAGAATGGCTAAAATACCACCTGAGACAAAGGGAACCTCACAGCCTATTTTGTTAAGGGATGCTGTAAGGAAAATGCGTCCTAATGCAGAAGGATTTACATTGCACTGAGCTTTTTTTTCCTCCCCACAAGTCATCCTTTCCCACACTAGTAAATGGCTGAAAACTGCAAAGCGTGATGACACCCTGCCTCTACAGTGAATTTCAGGTTACTTCCATTGATATGTCCTACACCAGTGCTCTGGCCTGTCAGACTGCTCCCACTAAAGGACCCGGCTCCAAGTCCCTAGGTCAGCACCATCCTTGTGATGCCGAGTCTATTTTCAGATCTCACAGGAGCGATATTTGTTCCTGAGGGCAGCTGAAAACAAGCTCTTCTCTCTTCTTTTTCCTTCTTGTCTCATCTTTGTTCATCTTACCTGCTCAGGCTGAAACATTTGTAGACAGGCTGGTATATTAATGACCTGCTACAGTGGTTATAGAGTAACCAGCACAGTGAGGGTCCCTTTTCAGATGGACCTCACAGGAACTTCCAGAACAAGCACCGACATTTGCAATTACATAGCTAATTCACACAAAAGACTGGCTACCTCAGTGTATGAAGGACTATCGAAATCTATGCTATTCATACACTTTCCTTCACACAGAGGGCTCCCCTAGAAAAGTAGGTGTTACTACAGGTTTTAAACAGAGTCCTACTGGTGCTTAAGGCTCTGCAGTAAAGAAAGAAAAGGAAAAGAGATGTGAGAAGATGAAGATCCACCTTGGCTTGGCTGTCAAACTGTAGTGAATGTATCAGGCCCTGCCTGGACCCACTCCCCATGCTCTCCGAGGGCCGGCTGTAAGCACAGCCTCTCTCATTTTCCACACACAATCAGCACTGGTCTGACAGCATCAAGCTGGCTGTGAAGCGGTTAGCAGAGAGGTGGGTTTTATCTGATCATTGCTCCATTTTAACCGAGATACTTTTGCTGCTATAAGATGCAGACTGGCTAAGCAATACATAACAGCAACGCATGGAAAGCTAACGCAACACTCCACACCTCAAAAGGCATCCTGAAAGTTTAAGCTCATCCAGAATCCCCTCTGGATAGTACCTTCATGTGGCTACTCTGAGGACCATACTCCATCACATCCTAATAAATATTCTGCTTGAAGGCCGTGGAGGAGACTAGCACTTACTGGTTGAAAGAAGCAGCTATTTTTTCCAAATGACACCCCCCACACACACTTTTGAAATTTCCTTCTTCTCAGCACATTCCGCAGCCCAAACAAACAGCTGCACACCCAAAGCTGGTGGCTGAAGGAACAGTCTGGATGGCTTCAGGAGGCAACCAAAGTTTTGAAATGCTGATTGCCATGTTCCCTCCGTAGCATCTATCCAAGGGAGCATTTGCACGGCTCAGGTTATCTACAGTGCACTGAGCAAACAGCACACAGCTCATTTATCTGGAGGGGCTTTGTTCAGCTAGGTGTCACGCTCCCAGCTCGAACACAATGTTTAACTCCTCAAAGATACGCTACTATACATGTAGTTACCAATCACACATGCCATCATTTTAGATGTCTAAGAAAGTAAAATTAAATACCATGGGGATTATACCAGAAACCAGGTTTAGCTAGTATTACAGCTTTGGGTCATTATTTCATACGTACGTATCAAAGGAGCAGGAATATGGAATATGCTGAGAAGCAGAATGCAGATGCAAATGCCAAAATACTAGAAGACTAATAGATTATTTTTAAGGGGAGGGAACAGACTGAAAATATAGGAGAAAGTTGCTGAAATAAATCAAAGGTGAGCAGATGCACTTGGCCAAATAGCTTTTTCCTTCGTAGTATTGCGATTTGTTTTATCCTTATGTTTCCCAAATCCAGTCAATACGGCTGCATTAAAAATGCATGGGCCAATTTGATGTATACAGCGTTTGTTTTTTCAGAAAAGCCAAGGCATTTGGAAGGGCATAAGCCCTATATTTATGTACAGAAAAGGAGAACAGAGACTGGGAGAGGGAAATACTTGTCAGATGACAGGTTTCCCAGTTGGCAAAAATAATAAATCCCTCTTCTTTAGGGAGAAACAGCATTCTTAATCAATAGGAGCTGCCACACTCACATAAGGTACCCACGGCGGGGGTGGGGGGTGGGCAGGAAGAATAATAGCACTTACAAGAAGAGAGCAGCTTATATTTTTACTACTTCTCTTTTCCACTAGCCGTATTTTAGGACTGCCGTTGATGCAAGCTGGGGCTAGGCATCACCAGTGGCTTTCAGGAAAGCTGGCAGACAATGAATTTTCATCAGAAAACATAGCTGACATTTTCCAATTTTCTGTCTGGACAAAGAGAAGAAAACACTTCATTTGGAGAGCGAGCCAGCTGAGTTGGGGTATTTCATCTGTCGATCTCAGCTGACACAGTTCAGCGGTTAGCTTCACTCGGTGGCAGCACTTTGTACTGAGAGTTATTTGGGAGCATCTTTCCCGGACATCCCTCTGCAGGACGTGCTCCTTCACATGCAGCTATTCACCAGCTGGTTCTGCCTCCTGCAGCCTCTCCAAATCTATGAAACTACACGACTCGTTCCACAGAAAGTGGCATCTCCGAGCTTTCCTAGGGGCAAGCCAAGGCCACCAACCACTCTGCAGGGTTGCTAACCCCTTTTCAGCTAAGTCCCTGCAGGTTGCCAGCAGGTTATGGAGGCACCCCCTGCTCTGCAGGACCCTCCAGCACAGCTGAGTTACCCTGAAATAGTTTCCGAGAGGCTGGCTCTGTTGGAAGTTGGAGATGGGCCGATCGGTGCATTAAGCAAAACTTCGCAATAGCTGGACCACCCTGGAGCTCTGTTCTGCAGGATTCAGTTCCCTGTAGCGAGCAGAGGAAGGCACCAGCCTGCTGTCAGCCTCCTGCCACACTGATCCTGCTGGTGGGAGCAGGCTATTCACAAGTGGTTTGCAAAGTCCTTAGGACATTTTATGTTTTTTAAGAATTTGACCATGTGGGCATTCAGGCTGAGGCATAAATGAAGGGAAAGGACCTCCATTTGCGAAGAAAGTGCCTTGTCCAAGGAGAGTGGGAGAGAGAGGGGGATGGAGAGACCAAGACTTGCACTCTCTTCATAGAATCTGTCAGAAGATACACGGCTGATTTGCAGATCTGCTTTCACCCTGGGATGCCTGCAGCCAGCCAGGCTGCACAGAAAGGTCTTCCCCAGCAGGAAGGCAGAGAACACATTCTGTGACATAGTAAAACATTTAAATTAAATTTAACAACAGAGGAAAACAACTTCTGAGAGCTTCTCCAGCAGCAGCAAGAGGTTTGTGCCGCTATAGGAACATCTGAATTTGCATGAAGTGTAAACACGCAGGCACACACACATACACACCCTGCTCCTGTTCGCACTGAGAGTGTTCAGAAAATAGCACATGTTCTTTCCTTCGCCTCCACCTCACTGCAGTCGTGGCAGCGCCAAAGCTCTGCAAATGGCTGGAAGGAAGCAGGGCTGCCATCCAGCCACTCCGCAATCACAATCCACTGGGACGAAATTGTTTCAAACTGTTGTTGGGGACCATTCAAGCGGCAAAACATTAAATGTTTCTATTATTTAGTGCATGCAGCTGGTTAAACTGAACAGCCTAACAGGCTAATGGGAACACAGGAATAACCAGGTCAGCCAAAGTACGTGTGAGCGAGCGTGTGTGGGTATATATGAGGATATGTATTACTTGCTGCTTCTTATATCAAGTGTAGATTTAGGAACAAATACGCTATGTTGTAGCACTTTCTACTACCAAGAGCTGTACAAGGCACTGATTAACTTTTTTAAACCTACTGGGGAATAGCAGGGCCTCTAGGAAGGTTGTGCAGGGGGAAAATGCCTTTACAGGAAACAAAAAAAATAAGAGCCTTCATGTAGCTTTAGGCAGAGCGGGCCAGCCATGCAAAGACCTCCTGGATCTGGGGGCTCAAATGCCTCCGAGAAGGAATATGTAAAGAACAGCTGAGGATGGAAATCTATTACTCATGCATTGTGGAGTTACTGCTGGAGCATTGGCCTAGATCAGGAATCATTCTCTATAAAAATCCAACCTTTCCATGCTATCTTTTGACTCTTTGGAAGCTATTTCCATCATTTGGAATTATACCATCTATTGTAGATCTCCTCATAAGCATCTTCTCTCTAGGCAGAATCATCGGGTGCTTCATACCGATTAAACCATTATCATCTTAGAGTCTCCCATAATGTTTTGCAAACCAACCTGTAAACTATCCTAATGTTTAGGGCGGCAAGTAGGAAGAACGAAAGCAAACAAGCAGAGACACTGCATTAAAGCCAGGAATGATCACTCAGTTACGTTGCCATTTGGTTTAAGAAATGGTCTGAAAAAAATCAAGTCTTCAGGCATTTAAAGAGAGGGTGGACAAAGCTCAGCGTATGATGGCAGACAGAACAAGCAAGCAGCACAACAGATGGTTTCATATGTTACTTCTATACCTAATTTCCTTGGGTTTATGGCACTTCCAGTGCAAGTGTGCAGGCACAGTTCTGGAGGGCACGCAGCCTTAGCTGTTCCTTGGTCCATTCAAAACATCCTGGCAGAGTAGAAGTGCTGCCTGTCACCTACCCATCCTGCTGATCTATGGTGAAAAAAAATCCTAACTTCTAAATATATTTATTCTATTAAAATTCTACCTAATGGTGACTAACAACACACCAAGGTATATTTATCATACACTTTTTTTTTATATTACAAAGCGAGTTCTCCAAGAGATCTCTGTTGTGATATTTGACAAATCTTAAAATTTTGGTATTCAGCTTCATCTCAGCGAACAGCAAACCTTCCCCTTTTTTAAAATTTTCAACGCAACAAAATTCTGCAGAAAAGTGTTTCATACAATCAGTAAAATGCTCCATATTTGAGTCATCGACTTTCATAAAAATAGAAAACTATTCTAAGCCATAATCATAGATCATAATCACAGAATGGTCTGGCTTGCAAGGGACCTTAAAAATCATCCAGTTCCAACTCCCCTGCCAGGGACAAGGACACCTTCCACTGGATCCTGTTGCTTGAAGCCTCATTCAGCCTGGCCTTGAACCCGTCCAGTGATGGGGCATCCACAGCTTCTCTGGGCAACCTGTGCCAGTGCCTCACCACCCTCATTGTGAAGGTTTTATTCCTTATACCTAATCTAAATCTCCTCTCTTTCAGTTTAAAGCCATTAACCTGTGGGAATAAAGGTAAACATGGGAATAAAGGTAAACGTGGGAATGAATGGGAACCCTAAAGTTTTCTGAGTACAAGGCAGTTTTTCTTCAAAAGCAAAGTCAGTGGAGATGTAACACACACAAGGGCAGCACGCTTTTCATCATAAAGGAATGCAGCAAGGACATCTTGTCCTGTGAAGTGGGAGACAGGATGTTTGGAGACAGACGCAGCCAGCCCCCCTTATCAGCAAGGAGCATGGTACAACTGCCCAATTACTTTCCAAGTACATGAATTGCAGCTGCTGCTCTAACAATCCTGCCCTCCAGTTGACCTGTACTCATTATAACATCATTGTAATATCATTATAATACTAAAACACACCTGGACACCCCAGGCTACCCACGTCCTCTCCACCTTTAGGGCAAACCACTCCATAACAACTCCTACTGGGCATGAGCAGTTAAGTTTTGGCATGCAAAGAGAGAACTTTTTCTCCACTAATCAGCAGAGTCTGAGGTGATGACTTCAGTCACTCAAGATCCACTTAAAACTCCGCCCCAAAGGTGCAAGTTATTATAAAAATGTAAGCAAAGAGGAGAGTTTGTGGGCTGAATGTTATCAAAACTTGTGGGATTGGCCAGCAGGTTGAACTCATCTCCTCTCCCCCCAGAACTGGGGAGCCATTTGGGGTAAGACCTTTGTGTTACGTGTGCTAAAAATAAGTATCTTAACATCAAGCTAATCATTAGTATCTCTCTATACTCCAACCTTAACTACATATTTCTTGCCTGCATATTGCTCCTATCTATGCTCATGTGCTTGATTTTCAATGTATTTTCACAAACAGTACCTTATTCCCAGACACCACCAAACCCTTACTTAGTCATAAATTGCTATAATCAATTATTCTTAATAAAATCAACTTGTTATACAAGTCTCAGGAATCCTACTAACTGTTAAGGGGGATTTAAAGGGAGTTTCTGATTTAAACTCAGCAAGTCAGACAAGATTCATTCTCTTTGCAAGATTGCTGATAAGAGTCCAGTAAAGCAGTGCAGAGCAAGCTGGACAACATTAATTGTCCTTGTGTGATTGCTTAGTGTTTGCCACAACCTGGCAAGCTGGGTGGTATATTTTCATTCTTGTGAGATTGTTGAGGAAAAAGGACTAAAACCCAAGTAAGTGGTGGAAAGCAAGCTGGAAAATAGTAATTGTCCTTGCACAATTGCCCATTGTTTACTGTGATCTGACAAGCTGAGCAGTTTATTTCTGTTCTTGCAAGACTGTCATTACTTACTTCTCTTCCTAGCTCAACACGCCCTTGTAAAAATTCCCTCTCCAGCTTTCTCATATGCCCCCACTGAGGTACTAGAAGGCTGCTATAAGGTCTCCCTGGAGAAAGTATGATTGGAAATTAAAAATTATGACATTCTGTTCCAAAAACTTTGAAATGGTATATTGAGACATATTTCCCGAGATTTCTCTTAAATTAAATAATGGCAAATTCAACCAATTTCACAAGATATTGCCATTCTAATCCAACTGCAGGACTCAACATGGTATGGTTTGTCAAGTTTCTGCAATTAAATTTACCTGAAAATGAGTTAACATGGCCTAAAAGGTTCAGAGTAGTACAACCACACAGGTTTCACGCTCTTCCAGTTCCGAAGACGTTCAGCTTACAGAGTGTACCAGCCATAAGCTCATAAAAGGGAGACTTTTTCATTCTTGTCCTAGCTATTGACTCCACTCAATGGTGTATTGTTTTCCAGCTCATTATTTTTGCAGTCTGCTCTGTATTTTCGGCTCACGCGTCTCTGCTAAAGCAAGCAAACAAAACTTGAGAGACCTGCTAAATCAAACTTATGCTACAGATTCTTTTCATCTTCCCCCCACGCCCCTCTACGGTTTAGCTACTTACTATGGTGGCTTTCATGGCCTTGAAATCTACTTTAGAAAGAAATGCAACATGGACCCCTGTTGATAATGAGCCTCAAGTTTGAAAGCACTGGCGAAGGAGGAGGTTAGCATTCCCGATCAGCAAACTACAAAGAAAGGCAGGCAGTGTCACGCTGCCTCACGCTCTGTCTGTTGGCAGAAAACCCGTAGCCCTGACATGCAAGAAATATAATTAGAAAGTAGTTCCTGCATTTTTTAAATGGAGTAGGAGTTCCAAAGTAATCTCAATATGACTCCAATTTTTGTATGTTATCCTAATAGGATATCCAGTTCCCTCTCCTAGGTGCTCAGGTAAGTACTAACAGGCACTGAAATCCCTTTCAAACTTCCCCAGGAGAAATTCCCTAGACTGGGGGCAGCAGTGACCAATGAAGAAGGTGCATTTGTAGACAAATGATTCCCACCCAAAGATGGAAGTTAACTCCTGACCTCCCTGATTTACAGCGAGGGGAAAACAGCAGGAGAGAAACATTTCTTGAAGGCCTAATCCATAGATGTAATCCATAGGTAACGCAATGGGAACAGAACAGAGTAACTAATTACATTTGGAGTGTTTGTGCTGTGCACTTTATTGACTAGACCTCTTAAATTGATATTTATGTTATTGCTGTCTGGAAGCCCGAGGCTGCCTTTGAGTGATCTTACTAGATGAGATAAGTAGAAATTATTTTACAGTTACTGATCTGGTTACTGACATATATGGTTCTTGTTTGCAAATGTCAATTTATTAGCATATGAAGGATAAACTCCTATAATTACTTAAATAACTACATTTTCTGATAACATCATTAAAAAGAACAAAGTCAAAAATCAACACAAGAACACATTTTCACAACCTTTGAATCTGTTGTGAGGCTGCTTTGGAAGAAACATAAACCAAAGCTTAGACTATACTTGATCTCAGCCAAAACCCCTAATAGCAATATTATAGCCTGTAATGCTTTAAATCTGGCAGCGTAAAGACCCTGCTTGTGCATCTATCAATTATTTATTACTTTAGGAAAAATTATTACCCCTACAACCAAACCCCATGTCAACCATTCATGTTGCGGGGGAAAACTGCCACCTGGGATGGCAAAACCAGAAACCACTCTATGGAATAATTTCAAAGTCAGAGGAGGTTTTCTTTCCCTAGGCTGATTTGCAGTCAGGATGCTACACCAGACTTCGAGAAATCTTGAAAGAGAGCACAACCCTCATAAGAGAGGGTTGGCGAGTCAAACAAAGTAACCGTCTACTGTCCCCTGTCTTAGGAGCTTTAGTAGTGCTCAAGGTTGCCCAATCTTGCCTATAGTTCATATTTTATAAACCACACTTTCATCTGAGAGGGTGGATAATCCCTGTGTGTAAGAGCTATTGGCAAGTATAAGAGTTATTCAGATCTCGAAATCACAGGCATCTGCTGTAGCTCTTGCATACTTTAGCATTCATAGGTAGTTCTTTTCCATGTAGGACAGACAGCCCAATGATGTCCCCCACAGCGTACAGTTTTTTCTGGTGTAAAACACTCTTATTCATTGCAGCCTTCATTGAGCTATCTGAAAGGTGCTGTTTTCTATACAATTCTCTGTGTCCTGACCTAGCAAATATATGTATATATCACATAATCTAGGAAGACGAAACACAGGCAGAATTAAGTCATGAGTGGGATTACACCTTCAAGCGTGCAGGGAGTTCTGTCTGTTCTTAAGACCCCTGAAAAGCTCTGAAAACGCACCAGACTGCACATAAGGGAAATGCGAGGAGTGGCACGTCTCTCACTCAGCAGATAAAGCAAAATACAGAGGACAGCAAGGCGCAGGCACTTCACAAGGGCATCAGCAAAGCGCCATAAACAAGCCCCACGCTGGCATGTGAAATCAGTGGGTCCAAAGAGCAAGACCAGTGACAAAACCACACGTGGCTTTCCCCAAGGTTACACGGATGAAAATAAGAATCACCCTGCTTTCAGAAATATTTCCCTGGATATTGCAGAAATTATGACTTTCTCACAACCTCTGGGTGCTATCGACAGAGAAGTGGCACACAGGAAGGGTGTCTGAATCTTGACTTTTCTTCTCTCCGTGACGTCTTGTCTTAAGCACAAAAACAAAACAGCAGCTGTGGAAGAAAGCTGTAACCCACACAGAAAGACATTTTAAAATAAATATTTCGTGCCTTTTTCAAGAGAACAGATCTGAAAATATTTTCTGAAGGTGAAAGAATAATGAATTATCAATAGGCAACGTGGGTGTAATCATTTGCATTCCATCTGCCTTCATCCAACAACTACCAGAGTCCTGCAAATGGTCTATAGCTACAGTATGTGAACAGAGAGACCTGGTACATCTCCTACTGGATTTAGAGATTAAAACCCTGCTTGGAAGAAACTATCTACCAAGACGTGTTCAAGTTTTTACAGCCCTGATTCAACTGCTGCTGAAATCAGTGGGCGTCCTGCCACTGATCCTAACAGCACTTGGATCGAATTTCCCACAGAGAGTTATTCAGGAAATCTAACACAGACGTTTTGTCAGGAAAAAGAACACAACTGTAGAATACATACTGAAAAAAAAGAATTTTATATTGGCAGGAAGAGAGATAAAACACCCTAATAAGTATTTTTTTCTTCTTTGAATTCCATTATTCATGGAACTCTAATGATTCCTTTCTGCATGTGAGACAAAAATAAACCAAAGGCTCCTGATGGCAAGTGTGGCACTCCATCATTAATGGAAGGTGGATATGCTAATGCAATAGTAATTGCTTACCCTACCGCAGTCAAATCACCTTGCACTGGAAGTGTATCACTGTTGTAGTTTAATTTTCATTAAGAAGACAAAAAGGGCCCCGAGATGATTGTCTGGTTTTTGTATCATATTAATGAAAGTGAATATTAACAGAATTGGAAGGGAAATTAGGAGCAAACCCAGAAAGTAGCTAAAATGATGTCCTACCACTGTAAACAAATTGACATGGTGACCTAGTACTTCTCTCTCAGGACCAACCAAAAAGAAGAAGATAGCAGATAACTCGATAGGCACCCTGCACTTCCAGGCAGTGCTGGCTCATAATAAAACCTTCAAAGCCTCCAAGCTGCAGTCAACTTTAATCAAGTGAATTCCACATGAAGAACAGCCTCTAAAAACAATTAAAAAAACAGGAAGAATTGTAATTTCAAGGCAACGTTGACAGCCAAAAAAGCATAACCCATATTCGCATCAGGTCCTCATACATCTTGTCACGTATCTGCGCTGAGATCTTCTCCCCATTTGGCACAAAACTTTCTTACTTTCCAAACAGCTACTGAATAAAGACCGTAATTAATTTATCAAAACAGCTCTCAGCCAAAGCACTGAACTCTGTGGGCCACAGTAATGAATTACTGACTTTGGAAAGAAAAGTTTGAGACAGATATGATTAACTTTCTGTGCTGGCAATGTGGCTGCCCTGAAAGGGCAAGGAGCGCTGGGAGCTGCAGATGGCATCCCCGAGCTCAGTGATGAATCGGGAGCATCTTATGTTCCCTGGGGGGATGTTCGCACCGTGTCTGCATCTAGACCTGGAAGATTCCATTGGAATGGCAGGACCCATCATCTGTTTGTAATTCGTACGTGACATAACTCAGTAACTGGATGGGCTGCAAGAAGGGGATACAGAAGCATTAAATAATATGTGAAAAATAACAATTAAAGAACCAATGTGGAGGCTTTATATCTCCAAAGGACCTGTTCGGTTTTGCCGACGTTATCTGAAAGGATACTCCTTGCCAGCGTGGATCCAGCCAGCTAGACTTGAAACATGATTTTTTTCACTTTTAGGTTACAAGGGAACAGGGCAGGCGAGGAGGGATGTTGCTGAAATCCAACTCAGTAATGGAAACCTGGATGAAACGGTTGCTGCATCCTTATCACCTCTCAGCAATTCAACACAAATGCTAGCAGACTAACCACATGCATAAGACAGTTGAAGCAGTTTATGTTAGTTTAGCCATGTGTTGCCATTCTGATAAAGGACAAACTGACTCACCATTAGAAGCCAACAACAGGCTTAGAAAATGTACTGTTAAGCATGTTTTTCAGTTTAAAAAAAAAACTTTTGATGCGTTTTGAAATGAATAAAAAAAAAATCTGAATATTCAATGGTGTTTTGAATTGCAGAGTGGACACTCAACCTGAAAAATGCTCTGCTGAAGTCTTTCATGTCCAGACTTAAAGTATTTTTATTTTTGGTCAGTAGTAAAATGATGCCTAATAGATTATCTCTTTTGTTCACAGCAGGATTTTTTTTCTTCTTTAGGGAAACAAACATCTTTCCCTAGGGAGTATGGCATCAAACAGTTCCTGAAGCAAAGACTATTTTTTTCAGCTCTTCTGAACAGGGTTCATTCATAGTTTGACTCTGAAGTGACTTGAGCATCACTAGGGTCAGAGATCACATGAACAGCGAGAAAGTCACAAAAGAAAGCACCACCAAGGACAAAAGAAGAAATATGGGAACACTTCCCCATGTGCCAAGAATGAACTAATGTTAAAGAAAGGGTAATTACACTCCTGAAGTAAAGCTGCTTTTAAATCAAAGTGGCACAATACACTATATTGTTACCAGGCTCATGGAATGAGCGCAAAGAGCAATACAATAAATAAAAACAAAATTCCATACCCCATCTGCTCTGTTCTCCAAACTAAATAATCTCAAATATTACAGCAACATTTTCTGTATTTCATTACAGAGTCTGCATTTGCCACTTACACATATCAGCATCAAGAACTTAAGTGACTATATTAAGTCATTACGAGAGAACACAGTTCGGTAATGGGGTGCATCCAAAACCTCAACAATCAAACCATTGCTAACCAAAAGGTGAAAAAAACCACTAGAAGTGAAATCTGAACCTAATAAACTTTGATGATTCTTACACACCTACGTCACTTATGAAAGCTGGATGCTGGGGGAAATAAAAACTATTGAAATAGTATCACCTTTTAGAGCTCCTTAAGGAAGCAAACAGCCAGATCAAAGCACAGCTGATTTATGAGCAAATCCCACCTATTCTTTTAAGAGCTTTCCAAAATTACCAGTCTACATCGTGGCTTTAAAAACAACAGATGAAAAAGTAAAGGTGCAAGGGATTTCATTCTGCACATAAAATAATCTCGGTGCAGAGCATAATAATGTTCCTTTGAGGGGCTCTATAAAAGCCCCTACACTAGAGAGATAAGGGAAATATATTGAAATTGGCCAAACTAATCCACAGAGCTAAACAGCACAACAAAATGTTCGATTACTTGCTCTGTAAATTCTTCTGGCCTCTATCATAAAATCTGCGTCTTTTATAATCAGCCCTGAAGAATAATGAGGAGGGGGCACGTTAGTCCTTTGGCAATGTCCCGTCATGCCCCTATAATTCACTTGTTTGGAAGGAGCATGTCCTGCTTCACTCAGAAAAACAAGATGCGAGATCACACGTCTCAAGAGACAGAAAGCGGAGAAAATCCACAGGAACAACAAACACGTCCACTCTTACATCCAGCGCTGTCATAACTAATGACAGAAAAAAACCCTGAAGGGTTATAAAACCCTGTGCCTCAGGGGTTAGGTCAGTCTCTAAGCATTATAGATCCAAAGGAGACCATGCAGGGAATGATATTATTCAGTATCTCCTTCCTGCACAGCTCTTGCACTTCCCCCAAAAAAGACTGTAATGAATATTGTCAGAGACAAGATACAGGGATAGGTAGACCTTGGGTCTCACTCAGTTCCTGTGCCTATATTATTATTAGAAGATGGGCTGTCACAGGTATCTAAATGATGACGGAGCCCCTAAAAAATGAAAGGGAAGAGAAAAGGGAAAGATACAGCAGGCAACTCAGCCAGTATCTCCTTCTGTTCCACTCCTTTTTCAAGCACAGCTCTAACACTTTGCATGTCTCCATAGTCCTTAAGACTAGGCCTCCAGCCTCATTCCCAGGAAAAAGAAATATGTTTGTGTACAGCGTGCTTAATTTTTTATAACTTTTTACTGTAGAAGTTGAATATAAAGCTCCAAAAAAGTAACTAATGCTGCCTCCCAAATGCCTTGTTTATCTCAGCTACCTTCAAGGAGAGGCCACCTGGCCCACCACGTGGAAACAAGAAAAGAAACTGCACAGTCAGCCCTCTGAGCTGGTAACAGAACATATTTATTCCACTTGTCTGCAGCCTTCAAGGAATTGGTGTGTTTTTGCATAATTTAGTAGGTAGTTGCAGGAGTTCGTTGTTATAGGCTGAACATCTACTTTAATGGTTATAGATACAGTCTGAGTTTTCAATCTGCTCCTCTATTTCTGAAGGGGAAAATAATGTAAATAGCTATAGAAAAATGAAGATATAAATAATGGGGCGCAGGATGAGATCTGGAGTTTGTTCTCACCAAAAGCTCTACAGGCCTGTCTGAAGGGTCCTTCCAGCCCTGGTCACTGCGTTATGTCCTGTTCCATTCCTGCCTCAAGCAGACAAAGCAGATGCGCTGCCTACGGTGACCATGCTGTGACTCCAGCCACATCCCTGGTCTGCCCAGCGACCCAGCTGCAGACAGAGCCCCACGCGAAACCCACAAAACCCCTCTTCTGTCTCTCCGCCATTGGCAAAAGAAACACCCTTCAAAACCACAAACCAAATGTGTCACTGCAATAGTGTCAAAGTATGAGCTTCTATTCTCCCGTCTCACCTTCACCTCCCCTCCCAAAACCAAATCCCCAGCCTGAAAAGGCATCACTTGATCCTGTGATGGGGAAGAATACAGCTGGAAAGTGCCAGTAGTTGAAGGTTCAGAGCAAGAGGAGGGATGCTAAAGTGAGGAATACGCTGCTGGCAGTTTGGTTAACCTGTGCCACGTTTCTAGTAATGGGTCCTTAAAGCGTAAGTTTAATAACACCTAAGTCCCTTCCAGAAAGCGCTCATTAACTCACTGTTGCTGGTTGGTGTATCCACAATTGCTACCTTTAAAAACGTGAAGAAAACTTCAAAGACTGTGAGGCTGAAGAGCAAATATTCACTGGTGTCTTAAAATGAAATCTAAGGTAGGGCAATGAGCGGAGGAACAGTTGGTGAACAGTTGGTGAATGGATATTTTTATGCAAGGAATGCCTGAAGGAAAGAGAACGAAAAAAAACTGTGTAGGAAGAAGGAGCAATTAATATGCTCCTTTTTTTCCCTTACGCTTATTTTGATTTAAAAGTCTATTCTTTCAGTATCACAGATTAAGGTCGTTATACAATTTACCATGGGAAAAAAAAAGTGGTTGTAGTGGTGGAATAAAGAAACGAAAGGGCCTATGACAGAGCTTTTAATTATTCAAAAATGATCACAAAGATATTCTGAATTAATTTTCACATTTTTGCATTCGTACATTTCAAATGAGTATGTGTGTAGATATCATTCAGTTCACTGGGAAATGGCACTCATCCTTAAGACCAGCTCCCTCGTTAATATCATTCTTGATTGGGAAAGCCACCAACTGTAACAAAGTCTTGCATTTCATGAGAGCTACTCTCACCAAGAAGGCCCGATTTTCCCAGAAATATATGAAACGGCAAGCCTTAGATGCCAAAATCCAATATAAATAAATAAAAATATTTTAAAAAATACTTTGGATCCAAATTCCCTCTTGCACCTTACTAATTACAGGGTATGAACTGTTGGGAGTGCATCTCTTGTTAGCTTACTGGGAGCTGTGAGGCCAATACTTGCTACAGCAGAGCTGAAACTACATCCCAGTTGTTCCCCTCATCGCTGCTGTTTTACAGCTGCAAAAAAAAAATATTAACTACAATTACACAATTGTTTGTTTCCTATTTTTTGCCACTCACCATACTACTGCATGTAAAATCTCAATAACCATAACCAAGCAAAGTATGAGTGCACAGAAGCTAAAGTGAGCCAGCTTGCTCCTCACCGACGATAGTTGCCTGTGTGCTCGTTGTTTCTGCACAGGCTGTTTACATGGCTTATTCTAAGAGCCAAGAGCAGCCAAGCAGCATCCCAGTGTGCACAGCTTCCCGGCAGCTTGGTGCACACTAAGAGCGTGTAAATGAAGGCCGTCGTTATTGAACTTAATGGGTTACAACAGTGTAAAACAGCAGCAACAGCAGCCAGACTCTGTGGCTTCCCTAGGCTGAACAACACACCTGAAAATTAGATTTATAAAAATGATTTTCAAATAAAGTCTTCTGTAGTTTTTAATTGCATACTGCAGATACCCCTATTCTGGAGATAGCAAATCACTGTTCAAGGTGCCTGGGGAGTCCTCTAGGGGCTGCAGGGCCTTCCTTTACGTGGGTGTAATCAGAAAAGGATATTACAAACAAAGCCTCAAAAAACAGCAAGTATCAAGTGCACATGCAGCTGAGCTGGACAGGATCCTCCCATACGAAGCTATCAAGGGGGTGATATGCTGGGACATGCTGTCCCTGTTCCAGCAGGGACAAGGAAAGAAATCCTCATATCCCCATGTTTTTAAAACCAAGAAATCGGATCCAACCCCCAGGAACTTGTATGAAACACCTGGACAGTCTTGGGGGTAATTATCTAAAACTTGGCTACACTGAGGAGTACTAGTAACATATAAATAAGGTTATGGAGGGCAGATATACAGATTTTAATAGCTTTTTGTTAAAACACACTCCTACAAACAGCCTAAAGTTTTGGGCTTTTTTTAACTATCATAATTATTAATGGCAGTTCCATTTTGAGACGTACGTTTTCACAACTGGAACAGAAACAAGCCATCCAACAGATGGGGAAAAGAAAGGAGAACAGAATAGCCAAGTAAAGATGACAGAGGAAAAGCTCTTGTAAGAGTCTCTGCAAGAGCAGGACAAATATTGGCATCAAATATTTATGGACAGTCATTCAATCAAGATCCATGAGCTTCCTTTCAAGCATTTATTCTCCTTTTTATTCACTTCTTGCAAAAATTCACAGCATGAGGCAAGGTTTAGCATGACTGGATCTCCATGTAAAATATGTATCCCAGTTGCAAGCAGTAAGTTTTCATATTTGGGAAGAATCTGACATTTGTGAAGTCCGTGGGAATTTTGCTGTGTTTCAAAAACACTGAAATTTTACCCCAGCTGATTTCAAAGCAAGATCCATCAATTCTACTGGCATCAGGAACAGAAAGCCATTCATAATCTTACTTAAAATGAGAGTTTTTTGAAAAAAATCCATTTCACAAGTACGCTGAATAGCACAGGCACTTAAAGTCAACTCCAGTTTGAGGATAAATTCTACATAGTGTCTTCTTGCTTGGACAAAAGTTAATAGGATACTGCCAAAAAACCATGGAAGGCTCCTCCCATAGCTATTTGACACCCACACGGATGCACACACACACACACGCAAATGTAATAACTTTCTTTGTTTGGCTTTTTCCTTATTCAGACTTGTGATTTAGAATGTTATTCTCCATATCCGAACTTAAAATTAGAGCAAATTGCAGAGCAGTAATTTCAGGGAGCTGTCTATGTCTTCTCCCTGCAGAGGACAGCCAAGGATTTTCCATTTGCCCATCTTTTAGAGAACCAAGTCCTTATTCATGAAGTCCACCAGCACTCTCAGCTCTTTAAAATGCTGCAGACGTCTATCCGATACGTGCAACTTAATTTCTCATGGTACAGTTTTTAATACATATATACATTCCAATCCTACACATATCACTGCACGCATGCAGCAAACATTGGGTACATTTTCCTTGTACTCTGTCATTAAGAGCTGTATTGACAGTAAACAAGCTACATATCTTTTTTTTAACAACATATAATTTTGCTGTTATTTGCACGTTTTCTTCAAGACATATTGGATACCATTTGCTTTTCATTACAAAAAACGTGCTGACAACAAAATCACATATTCCTGACACACAAAAGAAAGAAGAAATAGCTACCATTTTCGGGGCAGGGGCGTTGTTTCATGGGAAACTTAATACGTTGTTAGCTGGGTGTGCAGAGCTCGCTGGGGACACACAGGAAAGCAGGCAGCACCTGCATCTATCGAGACACAATAGAGGTGCTTGAGGCTTACCAAACCCTTGTCCTTTCTATTCATACTGCAGAGTTTTGATATATTATTTTTAATTATCTGAAGATAATTAAATCTGGATAGCCAAGGGTAGACACACGCAAACACATCTGAAGATTTATGCAGTTAGGCTGCTACCTTTGTAAGTGTGTTACAGAGCTTCTGAGGAAGCCAGAGCCACTATTAACAGTATAGATGTTCAGCAGAGGTGAGATACACTGCTCCATTGGAGTTGAGGGGTAATTTTGCACCAGCTGGTCTCCTTCTCACTTAAACCCAGACTGCACACGTGCAATTGATACCCATGCACCAGTCTGCCAGACATCAGTGGCCCCCAGCTGGATCGGGACCCTGTGGTGGTTGCCTACCAGGGAAGCCAAAAAAAAAGGCAGTGTCTGCTTCTGCGGAAAGTGGCATCTGAGAGGCAAACCGGTATCCTGGTATCTCCTTATAAACTTCCCAGTACACACTGGAAGGCAGACCCAGAACACCGGCTCCATGAGTCTAGACTCTTCACATGCATTTTTTTGGAGAATCTTTGAACTTCACACACCACATGCCTGCGTCACACGCAGGTTTTATGCTTACAACACTCCATGCAAAGAGTAATTCCAAATAGCTCAGGATGTGCCTCTCAGTCCAATCCCTTATCTGGATGTCCAACACTGGAAGCACCAGGACTATTTTGTCCATCCTCTTCCTTCCATGGTTTTCCCAGCAAAAAGATATTTAAAAATTATCTGGGACTACAGGAAGAAAATACGCTGACATTGCTCAAAACAGGAGAAGAAATTCCCAAAAGAGAAGCAGGTCCCTGGGCTACAGTGTTCCCAGTCTCCAACAGCTCAGGGTACCAGAGAGCTGTATTAGCTATTTCACACTCTTTGGCATACAGCAGCTCTTCTGACTGCAAGGCGTATCAACAGAGAGTGAGAGTGGAAGAAAAGTAGCAAGGGGACAGTTTTTTTCCTTTGCCATTTTCAATTGTCATTTCTACAGAAAGCCCTCAAAAAGAGTAAGACTGTTAAAGCCAAACGGAGCCACAGGAATGTATTGATGAAGGGAAAGGCACACCCAGTTTCTAGTTTGTCCATGAGCTTTATTTATTATTACTAAAAAAACCCACATTGATCTCTCTGAAGCTGTAGTGTTAAAAAGAATGCACTTGTGTCTAAAATATTTTTTTTTCTAGTGTGGTCTTTCTCCAGTCCCTTCCCCTGCCCTTTGCCAGCTGGTTGGTAGTTAGTGCAGCTGGCAGTGACACCAAGTGCTTCGCTACAGTGGAGCCCTGGGCATCAGCAAGGATAATAATCAGTGGTCAGGGAAGCATGTACTGAGTATGCTGGTGACACTGACCAATAGCTCCACTGCTCTTTGTATCGTGCACTCCGACCTGCGGGATGCAAAAGGAACTGTGCATCAGAAAAAAGAATGAGTGGTTAAGCACTAGAAAAATGTCAATAGCAGCAGTGACCTATCATCTGTAGCAAACCTTTCAGCATAAATCAGCATATCACCACTGAAGAAGGCAACTGTGTGTGACTGCTGGGAATCAGACGCTGTGCGCAGCCACGGAGGTCACTGGTGCAGTCCTGCTGCAGCCTCCTGGAGACCAGCACTGCAGAGGCAGCACGCAGCCACTCAGGTGCACCGTGTCCAATGGGATTCTGAAATTACCCGCACTGGCACAAGCACGGTGTCAGGAGCAGAAGCTCCCAACTCCTCTTCGCCTCCATGCAGCGGGGAACAAAACAACTACACAGACAGAGCTACAAGCTCCAGCGATTCAGGCTGTCTGTGTACAAATTTGTTGCAAAATCTGATATGTTTGATAACATACAGGAAAAAAATTAGGAAAAGTCAAATTAAGCCTGTAATCCACACTTCCCCATTTCTAAGCGCTGTGCAGCAAATGCATTCAGCGACACAATGCTGCAGATCTGCCCTAGCTCAATCTGCAAGCAAAACAATGTCCCAGGCTTCTGTAACCAATAAGCAAAGCAGCATCTTGCCTAACCTGAGTGTTTGATGGGTGGAAACCTTGCATGGTCCTTCCAAGCAGCCGACACCTCATCCCATAGCCACACTGATTTTGCACTCCGTCCCATCCCACAGAAGGTGCATCAGATTTGGCTGTTACATTCTTCTCCTTTATACTTCTTCTCAGGAGTACTGCAGTAATTATGGGTGGTATTTCAATATAGTTGAATTTGCCATGTTTCTAGTGACCTCAACACCTACTCTCCCAGATAAAACTATAATTTATACTGACAGTGGATTGCAGGCGAATGCTTAGTGCAGCACAAACCACTTATCTTGACCAAACGGATGAAGAGCAGACTAGCATCCCTGAAGAAGAAGCAAGGGACTAACTAACTCATTTATTTAAAAGGCTGGCTGAGAATTTAGCCAACTTTTGAGAATACTGGTATTATTTTTTTTCTTTCTGCAAAATTAAAAGTCATTAAACTGATTATCTTTTAATGTCTCTTTACTCTTGTGCTTTGTTAAAATGAGTATTTCCCTTCTGTGCATGCGTGTATCTTCTCAAAACCAGCTGCACACCCATCAACCCAGAACAGGTCTGAGGGTCTATGGGCTAATAAAATCTCTGGGACTGTGATTTCAGCACTGCTGATCAGGGAGGGAATAACACAAACTAGCAGCAGCAGGTTTGTAGAGCTCAAGGCAACAGATGAATACAGATGCAATTTGATTGGATGATCTCCAAAAAGGAGAGGCCAAAATAAAAAAAAAAAAAAACAGCAGAAAATAAAATAGCTTTTCACCACTGAACTAACATAGCAATTGGTGGCCATGAAACAGAAGCCTGAGACTTACTCCAAGGATCCCCACACAAAGCTGATTAACTACAAAGAAGGTGCAGTTATCAAAAAACTAGGAGAAAGCAGAAAAAGGCTTGTGATTCTGCAGAGGACAGCAATCTTACTGGCCTGGGATAATACACAGTTTTTATGCAGGTAAAGCTCTCATTAAAATCTTGGAGAGTATCGAGTAAGTAAAAAAATAGACCTCAGGGTCCAACCTCTCCCATCTTACTAATGAACTCTTAGTCGCATAGGACAAAATTTTGCCCAGGGAGCAGCTTCCCTGCTTTACTCCGTGATCTCCTGTGAGTTTACAGAAAAGTGAAGACAGTTCCTGATGTTTAAATCGAGGTGCAAGTTGATTTATTTTAACAGAACAACATGGTGCGTATGTCTGCTTCAGGATTCTTTCTTCCTTCACTTATTTTTTTACATCTCTTTAGAGCACAGGAAACATATGACATAATCTGAATATTTATGGCACGCTGTGTAAAAGCAGAAGCCCATCTTCTGTAACCCATTTCATTACATGAGTTCACGTTTTTGGAAAGGCTCAGGACCAACCCAAATTTTATATTTCCGTTCCACTGTTAGCCCAGACTAATACAATGGTGTAGATCGTAGAGTATTTCTAATCTTTCAGCAGCCTTTTCAAAACCAGAGCCCATGTAAAAGAGTACAGCTAGCCACTCTCCTTCATCTGAGGGGAAAGCTTGCCTTAGGCACAAACAAAGCTTCAAATTGATTTAATTTAAAATTTCAAACTTCTGTATGCTGCTCAGCTTCCGACTGCCATCTGCTTTTTCAGCTTGCCGTGACAGAGAGCACATTTTTTTATTATGTTTGTTCAAGCAGGTCCATCAGTACAATATTAATTTTCAGAGTTTGAGAGTTCTGTATGCTTTTAAAAACCACTAGTTATAAACCTGATTGGAAATCATCAACAAAAGTAACATAGCTCATTCAGTCAGCTTTCAAAATTGCATTTCCTCAGCCTGAAGTCCCCCGACTCTGTTATCTCTTCAAACTATTCCTCATATTTGCTTGTGCTGCACCAAACACAAAGATCACTCATGATCTTAAATCAGGACAACTTATATCAGCCAAAATATGAGTCTTCAAAAAGTAGTAATCAATCAAATGTATTTTGATCACATCAGAAGATACCCATGTTCAGACCATCCCATGAGAACTAGAGTAACATGGGGGCAAAGCCCCTTTTCTTTCCAAATTAAAAAGGGTGTCACTTGGGACACCTCCACTAAGTTAATCTGCTTTTCCAAACTGCTTAACTGATGTGTCGCATTGTCCCAAGGCAAGAACAAGTGGAGCTCTTCTTCCACTTGGAAATGCACTATAATTAAAGGTCTTCACTAGGCTTTATATTTAAAATATGGATCTTTTGTATCCTTCCAGAACACCCTTCTTTCAGCAAACATCTTCCTAGAGACAGGCATATGTTACAAATATCCCAATAAAATGAACTTTGGAGGAAACTGCAGCTTGTGCCTGTCCCTGCTGAGAAGCCAGGAACACGCCAAGTCATCGCTAAAACTGGAAAATGACATTAATAGACGTAAATCAGCCGAGGAGTGGCTGCAGTTAACTTGCAGGCGTACCCCTGAGTTCGCCCCACACCACATCAAGCCCCGCTTTCTGTCGAAACCAGATGACTGCTCATCCCTGCCTTGCAGAATGGACTTGAGGTCCCAGTTTGCTTTGCATAAGGAACTACAGAGCCACTAATAACTCTCTTAGATGAAAAACAGAACCGGGACTTTGCCCCCACTGGTCATGTACGTGTCCAGCGCTCTTTCTACCCATCACTTCAGGCCTGTTCTCTTACTTCAGCTCCAATTTAGATAGCTCTACCTCCCACCTAAACTCTCCTCACAATCTCTGGCAGCTGGCCACCAATGGTGTATTTGCTCCCCTGCTCCCCTCCAAGTGATTTGTTTCTATTCAGCAGCAAACTAACAATCCTGGATTCATATTGACACTCGACACAGCGCTTCAAGGTCTCCCGGAGAGGCACTACATAAATGTAAATCCTATAATTATTTGAAAGCGGAGTCTCTTCCAACCTGAGTGAGATCTGATAGCATCTCTGCCTTATAAATAATGTAATGTGCTGGCAGGGTTTGCTTCTCTGAACAAGGCACAGAAGGCCCAGCTGGAGCACAAACAAGCATACACGAAAAACACAGTTGACAAAAAATGTACCAGGAAACCCAAAAAGATGTTCTCTATAGATCTCGGCACAGACGGACAACTGAGCTTTCTTCTGATTTAGGGCAACATCTGTGATCAGGGAAAACAGTGACTATTTGGGAAAGATTAGAAAGCAGAGCAGAGTCACGCTAGAGATATGAGAGTTGCAAGTATCCCAAATATTTCAGTCAAATCTCTTTTGTAGTCCTACCTTCAAAGTCACAGATCGTAAAATAATAAAACGCTCTTGTCAAGATTCTCAAAACAAACAGTCAAGGACAAAACCAGAAGAAAATAATAACAAATTCAAAGGCGTCTCACCAGTGAACCCCCCCAGTAGCTCTCCCTTTGGCTCAGGGTGATGCGACACAGATGCTGCCAGCTGTGCAGGACAGCAATGCCACTCAGGACACCTGCGTACATTGGACCTACCCATGTGATTTATGGCACCAGAATAAGTCAAGGTGGCTTTTTCACTTGCAGGTGGGTAAAAGGACCCAGATACCTTACAGAGCTCACAAAGAGCCCCTCGCCTTTTTCTAACTGACTGTATTTTCTGAGATAAAAGGCTGAAGGATCTGGTTCACTGTAAATAAACAGCAAACTACTGGACCATCTGGAGCTTTTCTGTAATTTATGCTTGCTCTGCAGTTTTAAGGCGACTTGTTTCCAAATGATGACACAGTTTGGGGATTTAAACCATAATCTTTAAAACACATATTTAAAAGGTATTAGCTAATTATTCAGGCTGTAACTACTGCAAAAACAGCAAATGAACCAGAGTTCTTTGAACTAGTGTTTTTGAAGTTAGCAAGTGTTTGAAGTGAGTTATAGGTAAGAGCATTTGATTGACTTCTGCAGAGACGGACTGTAAATGAGAAGAGGAAAAGGTGCCTGGTCTTTGTGGAGAGAAAAAACTCAGTACTGAGCCAGTCAAGGAGAGCTCACCCAGGAGGTGACAGCCCCAACTGAGCTGGAGGTGCCAAATTTCTGCCACTGTGGCAGGAGCTGCTGTTTGGCTTACAAATACCTCTGAACTTTTCCATAGGCTGTCTGATTAGGAACACATTTTTACCAGAGAAACTATGACTTATCATAAATTTAAAGCTTAATTAATGCATTACAAAAATTTTCACTTCCTTCTACGCCAGCAGCTTTACTTCATTTAACTGCTGCGGGACTGTCAGTGATCCCTAGTAATTTTCATTTTATTAGCAGATACATTTTCTCCTGATACATTTTCCCAAATATCCGTTTTAAAGACAATTGGAAAAAGGTTCTAAAGCTGAGTGTTATTAATTTGGGTCACTGCATCATGGAAGACACAAATAAGCATCAAACTAGTTGTATCTAACATATCCCTAAGCACACCCTCCTCACCACCAGTCCCACACAAGGCATCACAAGGCAGTGGGTTCATCCCTATTTTGCCTCATTCCTGTAATTAATCTGGGTGACACGTTTTTGAGCATCCAGCATCCATGCCTGAAAGAGACAGCTTTGAGCTTGCCTGTAAGGGTGATGCTTTTGTGAATGCTGGGTTCAGGGCATCCTACATGAGGCAGGGTAAGAAATCTGCCTTCTAGAAGATGTTCAGATTCCACGCAGATTGACAGTGGGTAAAAACCTGATAGGCAGCCATTTGTTACTATTAATGTTTAATTAAGAGCAGACGTTATTAGCTTTGCATTAGAAAACCAACAAGTCTTCTATGCATGGATGGCAATTCTGAGTTTGTTGATGAATAAACAACTCATAAATAAATGTGGAGTTTCTAGAAGGGAATGCTGTCTGAGAATCATACTGTTCACAAGGTCTGAAGAAAAAAAACATAGGTCTGATTTCCATTTCTTCTTTTTCATCCTCTAATGTTCACACTGGGATAGAAAAATGGCCTGATCTGTTCTAGGGTCTTTACAGAAATCTCTAATTGATTATACACTGAAAAATACCACCCCACTCCCTTCTTTCACAGAAAGTCACCAGACTTCACAGCATTTACCTGGGCCTCCTGACTGTTCATAAATACAAAAAACTTGAGTCCAAATATTCACTTCCTTTTTTTTAATATTCCATTATTTATTTTCTTTAAAATAACATTAACCTGTTCCATCTAAGTCCTTATTTTCAGTACTCAATTTATTTTAGCCAAATAGACACGCAGATGAACTTTGTACCTAACTCATGTACTTCAGAAAGAAGATATCACGCAGCAGGCAAACCCATCATGTGTCTATTGTATTTTGGAACAGGGTTAGAATTGGGTAAAGCTCTTGTGAGATGGATGAAAATATTCCTGAATGCATATAAAGGACTTTCAAAAAGCCAATAAATACAGTAATATTGCGGCCCCCTACAACAAAATGACATGGCTGGAAAATGATCTCAAGAAACAATTTTCATGCCCGTGTAAGACTTATTAATGAAGAAGAGTGCACCGTTAAAGAGAATGAAAGGAATGCATTGGCAGTACATTTCAGTAACCAGGGACCCTCTGCAACTGGAACTTCAAAATAGGATTTCTTAAAAGCTTTTTCTTTCCTAAATTCCCTTTGCAGAAGCCTGCTTATTCTTTCATAATCACTTCAAAGCAATCCCCAGCCTTGCAATAAAGTAAATTCAAAGCAATTAGAGAGTAGATCTACACACCAAGACCAAACAATGCTTATAGAGGTTTTCTGCAAAGTGGTTCTGCATACATTTTCCTTGGAATGACATTATTTGTATAAAGAAGTAGGGATATATTTTATGAAGGAAAGAAAATACAAAATAAATTTATGATAGCAAATAGAAACACCGCATCTCTGGAGTGTGATATTATACTGCAGTTTGCAAACACAACCAATATAGCATTACCCTGCTACATTCATACATTTTAGAGAACAATAACAAGAGAGGGGGAAAAAAAGAAAGGAGTCTTCTGCAGCGTGCTATGATGAAAGTCACCACGTACTACAATAACAAGCTACACATGTTCAGGAATAAACAGGCATTTTCCTGCCCCATCTCCCCAGCGGCCTTGCTTTGCTACCTTGCCAATTGACGTTCTCATGAAGGCAACCCTATGAAATGTAAAACTGCTTCTTCCCCTGCGCTGGCGAAGCTGTTGCTATAAGAGGAGCTGAGCTGTACTGAGCTGAGATGTGGTTATTTCATTGTGATGCAAATAAATGTAACAATTAAGTATATAATTTTGGAAGATGTCAGTGGCGTAATTACTCATATGGCTTCCAGCCAATTAAGCAGTAGGTGAATTAGCCCATTTAATCGGGTTTGGAATTTCAGCGCAAGGTGGTTTATGCTTTGTATTCTGTCAACATTTTGCTGAGCTATATGTTAATAACCCCGATTGCTCTCAAAATAACATCTGGGTGAATTTGGTCTGGTGTACAAGAACCACTGCTTGAAACGTTGCACACACCTGTGATCCCAGTTGTGCAAGCAGATTGACTCCAACAGAAGCTCCATTCAAGGAAGATGGAAGTCTTGATTTGCTTGTAAACCCATTAAACACACTGAATGGCCATGAAGATGAAATAAAGAAGTGCTTTAGGACTCTGCAGCTAGAAGTCTTAGAGCAGAAATGGCAATAATAAAAGAACAACACGAAGTGATTATTCCCAGTATAAAAAGACAAGCTTATAACATCAACTGAACAGGAAAAAGAGGGGGAAAAAAAGTGCCATATCTCTTGCTTGGGAGACTGCAGTTATTCAGCTAATCTCCTCTATTAGCAGAGGATCACAATACACAATAGTCCTCAACCAGATGGGAAAACAGAGGCACTCCTGGGTTAGTGGAGAAGCACTTCACAGCTACTCTAAGGAAGCACAAAATAGCCACTAACATTAAGACTGAAGATTTTACTGTTAATGACAATAACAGCATACAAATGAACCCTCCTTCACAGGAAAAGATTAGTTTGAGAACTAAAAATCCTCATTTTAGAAGAGTCTGATGAAATTGAGCACCGAACTAATACCACAGTGAACATCTATTAGCCACAAGAAACGAGAGAGAATGCAAGACCTAGATGAGATGCTCTTCTTATGGGAGAAGCTGGTTCTTTTCACTTTAATTTCACATTGTCCTTCCCTAGTATCACTCCATGATGAAAACAAAGCAGTGACAAAGAGGAACATTACTGAATGGTTTTATTTTTACATGCACAGCAAGACTGGAATCCCAGGGACGCTTTCAGGGGAATTATTACATTGGGGCTGGATTGCTTTGTCAGTTCTATATGGTTTCAGACTCCTTACAAGGATTCCCTGCTCTTGCTAACATTAACGAAGAGAAATCAGAGGCATAGGTACACATCACCTCAGTTAATCGGTGACACTTTGCACAATTAGACACTCTGTGCAACTCAAGAGAAGTCAGAGGTTGGACTCTGCTGCAGTGTCTGCGCAGCCGGGGAACAGCCTGCAGGAGTTAAATCTGTAAAATGCAAGCACGAGATCTGGACTGCAATCCTGGACTCCACTACTTCTGTATTTAATACTTTACTCAAACAAGTTGTTACATGTCTCCAAGCCTCATTCTTCTCATTTAGAATATCAGAATAAATCAGTGATGCATATTTCAAAAGGATTTTGAGATCTTTGCAAGTAGCGTGCTCCACAGCATTATTGTTATTTATAATTAACAGAAGGGTTACTCCACTATTAATAACACTTAGCAGCAGTGCTTTTCATCTTCAAACCACTTTCTGAGCATTAATTAACTTCAAGCTTCTGTTACTCTAAACATCTTTCTTCTTCTCATTCTGCTTCCCTCAGTTCCCTGTGTTACACGGGTAATGGTAAAAACCGTGAGCTTCAAGCATCATGATTCTTGACATTTAAGTTTAAAGGGATACTTCATAATTTTCACAGTGAGAATTGGCTCCACTTGGACAAATTTTCTCAGAAGTATCTGTAAGTGTGGATTCAAACTTCCCCTTTTACTCGGGACTGTGCAGACTGAGCAGTGTACAACGACTTTTCTGAGTTTCTCACCTGCCTGACCACCGACTCTCTCTGCTTGCTGCAATGTGGAATTACCAGAGGCTGCTGAAGAGTGCTTGGGAGTTCTCAAAACATCTTAGCAGTTAGTGCAACAGAACAGAGATGGAACACACTTGCCCTTCGGTTTTCACTTTATCTCACGCAGAATTGCATTCCAGCAGCAACATCTCAGGGCAGCTGGTCCCATTTTTTTCTTGATAAGCCATTTCTCAGCTAAAAAATACAGCACATAGTCCAATTTTAGCGAAGGACTTCTTACTCAGTAATGTATTTTATATCTGACCGTCTGCAAGATAAGGCAACACACAATACCCCTCTCTTCTTCACCACAAGCTGGTCTGCAGTGAGCAACAGGATCCTGCTTTAGTTCCTCTCCTGCCAGTTCAGTCAGACCACCCCCCCCCTATTTTACCTGCTTTGGATGTAATCAGCATTGCAGCTAGGACGCTTGTTAGTTTATACAGCTCATCATTCAAGGCGGGCTGTACTAGCATGATATACTTGTCTCTAATGGTCTTGTGATTGTTCAAGAATGTAGATGTGTTCCTATTGACGTATTATTTTCTTGACTATATTGTTCTGGGGTTCACAGTCTTCAGATATGTTTTAATTGTATTGAACTTACTTAGCCTCAGTCTGTTTTAACAGCAGCCTTTTCTTCTAAAGCTAAGCACATCATTAATGGAAAACTGTTTATCTATTCCAGGGGACTCCCAGACACCAGGGTGTTCAACTGCTTGACATAAGCAGGGCTCTTCCTCACTTCCAACCATCAATAACTTGCACTTACAGTGAAAGAAATCATTCACAGCGGTGTCCCTTTTGGTAGCTGCTCTGCCTTGGACCATTGTATTGGCTCCTAGTGTCCTCAGAGCAAAGGTCGTTCTCATCTTTAGAAGAGAAACTGAGAAGAAAGGAGCCGTGGGGGGAAATGAATCTATATAAATGCAATGGGAGAAAAAAATAACCAGCTGTTCTCTGTTGATCTGCATCTCCTTATGAAAAAGAGTCTGTTACTATACTGGCTCAATGGGCTACCCCAGGCAACCTTGTAAAGAAAGAATGAATACATCAAAGACATGTAGATCCCTTACTGAATTATTTTGGCTTGCTATCCTTTGGCTCATGTACTGTGGGGTTTGGATCAGTAATTTATTGAAGGGACACTGATTAATTTTAATTTACTTGCCAAATCAGTCAGCATCAAAACCAAATCAATACAAACCCTATTTATTAGGTCCAGCTTTGCAGACTGCCAACTCCTTACAAGTTTTTTTGCACCCCTGTACTCTACCAAGAGACAGAGAGAAGCAATGACTCAACCACCAGATGCAATTAAAAATTCAACTACACGCATATCTGTGTACAGTGGAGTACGCCTTTCCTGTACAGATTCATCATGAGATGGGGTTTTGCATCATCAAGATTGTATGTATGTGTAAAGGGAATGCATTAGCTTGCAATGAAGTATGGTTTCAGTTCATATAATTTTATCTCATTCGTCATACTAAAAGCACAGTTATTTATTCTAGGGCTTCCATTTCTTTAAATGTAAAATCTATAACAGCAAAAATCTCCAATCAGTGAAGCTATCCACACTTTTGCACGATCACAAGAAAAGAAGGCATTACAAGTAGTAGATTATGCCTTCTCAGCATATATTTGGCCCTGGAGTTAAAGACATAAATCCTTCATTGGATTTTATTATATTTTTAACATCCAAAGATTAGCATATTCCACCACTTCTATAAACGACAGAGTTTCCAGCACACTCTGCATTAAAAATCCAGAAGTAGAATGTATAGTTCATTCACATAGTTCATTTCAAACAAGCAAATGCTGTTTGCAAACTGACAGAAGCACCTCATTCCCTACATTGTATTAACATCCAGTGAAACAAATCACATAACCAGCTGCTGGAGTAACAGCCAAACATCCTAGACTACTACGCCATATAATTCAATTGATTGCCCTGAGAAACAATAATATAGTTATAATACTTCTACTAGCTTGATCCCCAGGGGAGCAAATTTACCCTGGTCTCCCTAACTGGTTGATAACATATTTAAATGCCAGTCAGTCACTAATCCATTGCTGCTCCATCCTCTGAGAGCTGCTTTATTGAACACTGTAATTGCCTGGATGTTGTTTTTCATTTCTGTAGCTGTTGCTGTTAATTAAATATTTCGTAGAAGGCTCTCTCTGACATTTCTTACTGCATTCTTGAATATCTGATAAGATATACAGTCTGAATATTTGTACCTGCTGCTCTCTGCTGATACTCTTGTCCTAGATTCAAACCCCCAAAACACTGAAGAAATGGCACACTTTTAGTGAAATTAGGACTCGCACTGTTAAAGGGCTGAGGGGATCTGAATGAAATAGAGGCATATGCTGTGCCTGTCAGATTGCAGATGTCAGCTAAAGCAGGTTGTACATCTGGACTACAAGATTTACCTTCCTTCTCCCTGTACAGACGCAGTGGATGCGGGCACAGCAGTAGCAGCAGTATTGATTTTCTGGAGTCAAATCTTAGTAGCAAATGTCAGTCTGGGCATTCTTAATGCAAAACATCTTAAAGGCTGATAAGGTTCAGAATTAGGTGGGTTTATGTATGCCTTGATACAAAAGAAAGGCAGCACGAAAAGCCATGAGCAGCTCACGGGGATGGCAGGTGGGGTTCCCTCTTAACACTGTCTTAAAGGAAGAATGATAGCATAGGCCTAGCTATGGACATTCAATGCCCTGTGGCATCAATGGGTTAAGAGTAAGTTTGGGCTCTGAAAATATGAAGAACGTCTCTAACAGTTGATATATAATACTGTTTTCACACTGTACTCTAATGACTACTGCCTCCCAAATTAACAAGACTGTTAATGGAAAGAAACTACAGTTAATGCTCTGAATTAAGTTGTCCAATGGTGTCTGACAAATCAGTCTGGAGCGGTAACAAAAGATCTGTTGTAGGCAGATGTGGATACACACACAGAAAACACAACATGTAACTATAAGCATTTACATACACAGCGCGCATCCACAGGAACACAGTGCATGTACATACGCATATACATCTCCTGATCACCAACATCTGCAGCAGCTAAGCATCTAACTAACACAATTTTAAACTACAATTCAGATGTTTTAAGTGTTCAAATAATAAGGACGAAATCCTAGGGCTGTTAAAATATTTGACAAATCCTCTACTGAGTTTAGGGAAACACAACATTTTATTGTTTTTTCTATTAATTGGTTTAATGCCACCAGTATAAGAGTGATCCATCACACTTAGAAACTAAGACACTGCATAGACAAATTAAGGAACAGCTTATTACCAGGTCCTGTATGTCCTTTCAGCAAATAGAAAAGACTGGTGTATTCCAAAAGTCCCAAAACCAAGGATGTTAGGACGCCAACAGCTCAGTGCAGCCAATATAGAAGACAGTATGCTGTAGAAGACTCATGTAAGGAATAAGAAAAGTTATTTCTGGGACGTTATTTTGGAAAGCCCTGTATGTAATTACTTCAACAGCACATCTGCTGAATCCTTACTCTGTACATAAGCCTTGTTTTGAGTCTGGTGTTTACTCTTCCAGGGCCTTCCCGTGGTCTAATTGCACTGATATTCCTGTAGATGATCAATTCACCAAGAAATCTAGCCCCATTGCAGTCATCAGGCTGTTCCTTCTTTCTTTAACACGGTCTGGTTCAAAACTATCTCCCTTTCAAAATGAAAGCATTCAGGCTTCTTCATCCCATTGTCCTGGACTATAGGATTTTAAAAGCTGGTAGTTTACTCCTCACTGAAAATGATCAAGAACCTCCTCACTGTGCACACAGAAACCAGTAACTGCCCATGCACTGACATAAGAAGCACACTGAATTTTTTTCACTTCAAATCAAAGCTAAGTTGAACTATTCTGGTTTTGCTGCAGGCTGAAAGCTGGCACAAAGAGGTAATCTGATCATTAGCGTGAGCCCAAGCCACAGGACTGAGCATCTTTTAACATTTTGGAAAACTCTTAGCTGCCTCTTTCTCTCCCCATCAACAAGGAGACAAGGCAAACAAATGATGCTTCCCGTCACTCTCCTAGCCACAGGACATTTCCTTCTAGGTTCTGCCACACAGTTGAATGAACTTTTACTTTGGCTTAGCGATACCATCTCTTATGAAACCTAACAGGAAAGCATGGATTTGCTCTTTGTCCAAACCTTGCAAGCTCTTCTTTCAGTTATTTGATTTTAATTCATCCACCAATCTATGCCTGTACTCTGCTCTAATTTAGACCACATACTTTCTCCTGTGTAATTCTACAGCACAGTTGGAGAAAACCCAAAATGAAATATCCTCTACAAAGTAAAGTTGCACTGCATGGCCTGAAGAGGTCTTGCTTCACCTGCGCTAGGTAGGCAGGTACCCACTCCGCTGGTCAGACCACAATATCAAAATTCAGGTGTGTCCCTCGAATTCTTCCTGCATTTGCAAGTAAAAACCCACTCCTGCTGAAAATACATAGGGAAATTCCCCATGGGACAGAACTTGCTTCCCTAAGAGGTGAGGGACAAACATTAGAGCAACTACTGGAGCCTGTCTTCCTTCCTCTGCATAGGGGAATTACGTGGAGGAAGGGTATATGGTTGGGAAACACTTTCTGCGCTTCATCTGAGCTTTCTCTTGAATCAAGAGTGTTTAGGTGGGTGTGTTCCTTTAGATCAAGACAGGGTGGCAGGGAAGAGAAGACCATGCAAACACTGCTGTTCCCACCTTCACACACAGCATCTCAACAGCTCTCAGGGGAATCACAGAATAACCAGGTTGGAAGAGACCCACCGGATCATCGAGTCCAACCGTTCCCATCAAACACTAAACCATATCCCTCAGCACCTCATCCACCCGTGCCTTAAACACCTCCAGGGAAGGTGACTCAACCACCTCCCTGGGCAGCCTGTTCCAGTGCCCAATGACCCTTTCTGTAAAGAATTTTTTCCTAACGTCTAGCCTAAACCTCCCCTGGCGGAGCTTGAAGCCATTCCCTCTTGTCCTGTCCCCTGTCACTTGGGAGAAGAGGCCAGCACCCTCCTCTCTACAACGTCCTTTCAAGTAGTTGTAGAGAGCAATGAGGTCTCCCCTCAGCCTCCTCTTCTCCAGGCTAAACAACCCCAGCTCTCTCAGCCGCTCCTCATAAGGCCTGTTCTCCAGCCCTTTCACCAGCTTTGTTGCTCTTCTCTGGACTCTCTCCAGAGCCTCAACATCCTTCTTATGGTGAGGGGCCCAGAACTGAACACAGTATTTGAGGAGCGGTCTCACCAGTGCCGAGTACAGAGGGAGGATAACCTCCCTGGACCTGCTGGTCACACCGTTTCTGATACAAGCCAAGATGCCATTGGCCTTCTTGGCCACCTGGGCACACTGCTGGCTCATGTTCAGTCGCTGTCAACCAACACTCCCAGGTCCCTCTCCTCCAGGCAGCTTTCTAGACAGACTTCTCCTAGTCTGTAGCTGCACAGGGTTGTTGTGCCCCAAGTGCAGGACCCGGCATTTGGCCTTGTTAAACCTCATGCCATTGGACTCTGCCCAGCGGTCCAGCCTGTTCAGATCCCTTTGCAGAGCGAACAACAACATATACTCTATTGCTTTGGTTTGGTTTATTTGTCACTCTCTGTAGGTTTATAGTTATCTCCTGCTGGTAGGCCCTTATTTCTGCCTAGTTAAGGAAGAATATGTTGGTGTGTTCTTTCAAAAAAGAAATGTTTTCCTTTACTGCACTGCAGGTGACAATCCTCTGGTGTCTGGCAGTGCTGGCAGTAGATGACTTGGAGATTTTTTCAACTGTCAGAAAACCTTCTGGAAAGACCCTTCTTAGTTTTCCTTTCTGAGTTTAACCTGCCATGTTTCTAATATGATTATGACTCTCAGTTCCCTGCCAGAGTGACAGCACGAGACAAGTAGGATTTGGCAGTGATGCAAGAGGATGAACAGTGGCAAAATCAGGGAGTGTACGACCAAAGTATCAGGGTCCTTTTCATTCAAAGGAGCAACATTTACATTTCTCAGTGACCACTGCATGAGCATACTGACAGCTACAAACTGCCAGATAACAACAGATTTGTTACAGACCTCTGGGCCAAGAATTAAGGGGAGATGATATTCTTTTCCTTCTACTTAAAGAACAAGTGGATACACAAGCAAGCAAGAAGAAAATCTAGTGGAGAGAACACACACACGTATCAAGAAAGAAGGTATTTACAAGCTGACAAGAGCAATATACAAAGATTCTTAAACTACAGATTTCTTTTTGTAAAATAAAAAGAACTGGAGACAAATATTTTAAACCTATTTTGAGTTTGGCAAGTATTCTTAAGCATTAAGCTCAAAGCTTTCTGGGCTGGATCTGCAAGCTTAAATTATATGGTAATTTAAAGCCAGATTAATCATTTTAAGCAATCATCACCCCTGCCACATTCCCCAAATTAGAATGCATATAGAGATGGACTCCCAAATTTGTATTAAACATACGAAATTGTTACAACGACCAAACAGCTCATGGTCTAAAAAGCAAAAATTCTGTTATTAATGTTTCGAAGTTTAAAACATGACATGATTTCTTAAGGTTCCTTTGAGTAAATACTAAAAATCATTTGTCTAGCCTTTTTATTTCAGTAAGTAATGAGAAAACGTTTCCTTTAGTGTTAAACAAAAATTACTCTAAAATAAGTAACAGAATAAAACAACTGAAGCCCTAGACTGGGGTCTTGACCCTGAAGGAGCAAATTCATTACCCCCCAGGCTAAAAGTATGAACTCCTCCAGCAGCTCTGGCACTTCAAGAAGGCGACAGCAAGAAGGCACCCTCCACGCTCTCCTTCCCTGTCCCAACCATGTGCCTGAGTATAGGTCTCCAGGAGAGATCAAGTGGCACGCATTTGTATGTTAACCTTAGTGACTCAAGTGGCCGGTTTTCTACAAATATTCAAAACTGGTAATTATCATCATAACAACTCTGTATTATCCTTGATTTGTGTTTTAATCTCTGTAATTAAAGTGTCTAGCTGCCACAGCAACAGACGCTCCAGAAGCATGTCTGCTGTATAATCATAATATTAATTAAAACCACAAAGCAGCTACACAATAAGGAAAGGACTAGATGGCATAGGCAACTGGCAGCTTTAAAAAACAATTTAGAGACTCTTTCACATCAGTGTGTCTCATTCAATGTAGCTCAGGCAAGGAGTGGATGCTTTTCCTGCTAATGCCTGCTAGACTGTACCGCAGGGATGACCAGAGCTTGGAGGGTCTCTCACTGCAGAGAAGTATTTGGATCCTCAAGTAATCAGTAGACTGGCACCTTGTGGACACTTTCAGCAAAGTAACTAAAACCCAAACAACAATGAAAATTAAGAAATTCTCTCACCTTGAGAGAAGGAGGCTTTAGAGAGATTAAGGCTTTTCTGTTGCCCATGCTAAATGTTAAGTGCCAAGCAGAGGAAGGTGCAAGCAGGCACCTCCACTAGGACAAAGCACCTTCCTCAAAGCTCCCACAGTATGGTAATTAGGATTTTTACCAAAGCATATTTAAGGAGTATATTCACCTGCCTAACGCCAGGGTGACTTGCTCACTCTGACTTTCTACTACACTGCAGCATCACCTACTTTTTTCAGGACCTCCAGGTCTATAGTTAATGGCATACTGAAGGATGGAGATGGGGGATCTGTCCTACCAGAACTGCCAAATAATGGGGCAATTTTCTTGCTTAACCCAACTGATGGGGTGCACAGGTGAGCACGGTAGGGAATATGGACGCAAGATTGGGTTGCTGGGCTGTAATCCTAGAGAGCACTGAAAAGAAGTCTCTTACCCTCGTTGTTTTGGGCTATGAAGTAACCGACACCACAGAAGAGACAGCCTTCGAAAGAAACTATGAGAATACAGGCTGTAGGAGCAGGTAAGCAAGTAAATAGAGGAGAAAGGTTCAATAAGGCCCCTTTTGGTTTCTGGTCAGCACCAACTACAGCTGAGAAACCAGCTGTGAACTTGTCATATCTGATGATACACAATGATGGGGGACAGTCAACACAGAGCTAAGCAGCAAGGGAACTTCAAAGGGAAACCACATTCACCGTGTAATTGAAGTGAAACAGGGCAAAAAAAAAAGGGAATAGAGAAGAATACCTGCTGGTGAAACCTTGGGCTTTCAGGAGGGGATGTTGTTTTGTTTCAAGGAAAGGTAATGGCAGGAAGCAACATTGGTAAAAAATCAGAGCAGAGCCCAGATAACAGTGAGAATGCATGAAACACGGGAGCAAAGGTTAGCCCTAGCTTCGGACAAAACAGAGATCCCTAAACACCACCTGCAGGCAAACTCCTCTCAATCACACATGGATGATGGCGATGGGAATCAGATGTAGCAGAGGGAAAGGCAAAGAAGATTTTAAAACAGTCTTACTAGTTAATATAGTCTGCATTAAGTGGGCTGAGGCAGTACTTGAAAAAAGCATATTAAAAAAAGATATTTAACTCAAACTGATATTTCAGCTTTGAGATCCTGGGAATATCATAGCTACCAGGAAACCACGTGGCAGCCAGCCGTTCTTTTCAAATCTACTCTTCACTCGTGACACTGAAAAACTTAAGGTTTCTCTTTTATCAGTAAAAAGAACCAACATGCTGTTTCAAATTCTTACATGGGTATCTATTAGCTGGAACAACTAGGATAAGTTATTAAATTATTATGCAATAATTAGCCTTTAGAGTCAGCAAAGACTTCAAAGCTCTTGACAGAGGTTCCTCCTCATAGCCAGGAAAGTAGGGACAGCAAGTAGCCAAGTTGCATCCAACCACACTGCAAATTAACAGCATCACCAGGGCCAGAGCTTGGCTCTCCCGATGGCCCAGAGCAGCCCCCGGCGCTCCAGACCGTGTCACCTCTCTGCCCCAGACACCTGGCTCCCCCGTCTTGCTCCAGCCACAAGGAGGTCATCGCTGGCCTATCAAGATTGTTCAACCCACGCTGCTGCTTGTGGTGAGAAAGGGCATGGGACTAACCCACTTTTTATTTTCTGTGCATGATATTTGGGAGTTTGGGGCTGATTTTAATCTATTTGAATACATTCAATAAAGTGGCCAGTGCTTTAATTATCAAGTTAATATCAAGCCTTGGCATATTAACTCCTGGCTTGATCTGATCTGGTGTGGAAAGCCATCTCTAATGTAGTAGTTTTCCTTACTAGGACAAAATTTATGGCATATATAACAGTCATCTCTTTGATATGAACTGTAGTTTGTAACAGCTGAATGCTTATGTTGACTTTCCTTTTTCACAATCCTAAGAAATAACAAATTTTTAGTATCATTAACTGTTATCTCCTCCTTACAATACACAGAGCACTGGGCAAACACAAAGTGTGGGAGTTTTGACAGTTCTTATCAACCTTACAGCCAGGCAGAGTAAGATGGTGTTTAGCATTCAGTTTAACATGAAAATAAAGCTGATCCTGCACAAAGACGGACACCTGCATTTCTCTTAGCTTCCTACACTACTGAAAAAAAGGGAGCTGGCAGTATAATGGCAGGGGAGATTTTCTCCAAGGCTGGAAAAGCCCAGGCAGAAGACTTAAACCAGAGCCCAGGGACTCGAAATGGATACATGGTGCTATGGTAAAGCACATCCACGGAAATACCTTAGTCCTTGTAGAACGAAAAATGAAATGCTGCTGGGACAAATCAGGTAACATGTGAGTAGCTTGTATGTCATTTTCTAGTGCCAAAGAGTAATGTTCATCCCTTTGAATCAAATAATCTCAGACGTAATTCCAGTAAGAGAGATAATCTCATTAAGACCTCCAAAGTCCTCCTAACACATACTGTTCATTTACAAGCCTTATTTCTATGGGCACAGAAAGAGAAGACATCACTTTCTTGCTCTTCTGCCAGCCAGCATGTAACCCAATCTTTATGCCTGGCTTTTCTCTCACCACAGCCCCTTGTTTTTTAGTGTCACTGTTTCATCTGGTTGCCCTAAAACACAGTCCCACTCACTCCCAGATCGTCAATGATGTCACTCTTGTATTTGGTGCATCAGCCTTTTGGAAATCCTCACTTGGCACAGCGTGCTTCTGCTTCTGCTACTGCAGTGCTGTGCACTACCATGTTTTAGGAAGAGGCCTTCCGTTTTCACAGCCCTCGATGAACAATGTGGCAATCTAGGTGACTAGCATTTTCTTACAAATGTAAGAGGGTTTAGTATAACATTTCCCAGAGATGAGCAATACTCGATAGCTCAGCAGAGTGTGAAAAGCTGAGCAGTAGGAGGGCTGGCACGCGTCCTGATCAAGATAAACATCAGAAATAGTATTTGTTCACAAGGAAGAACCAAAATAGATCTTAAATTGGATCTAGACCTGCCTATGTCAGCTCAAAAAGCAAAAACACTGAAGGAGGTTTTAAATGAAATTTCTGGCTATTTTAATAATTTTGCCCTCCCCACATCTCCTACCCTCCACCATACATGTGCACAAAGAAAAATGCCAAGAGCTCTCCTTTCCTCTTCCTCTTCTTTGTTCTTCCTTCTGGACCTCTGGCTCCTCTTCTTAGCAACCCTTTTCCAGCTAAAGAAAATATAAGCAGCACACAGCACTTGCTAGAAGTGGTCTTTGTCAGCTGATGAAAAATTTTTCAATTTTTCTGATGTTGCTTTCAATAACCTTGTTACCCTTCAACTGACTTGGGCTTCTCACAGCAAGCAGAAGACCTAATTGACCAGCAGGAAGAGGAAACAAGAAAATCTCTTGGTAGTAGCTAAACAGAAAAGATGGAGAGTCCTAACAGGAAATCAGATTTGACACTGAAAACTATGAACAGGGTAGACGTGAACCTGGAAGTGCAGTAGCCCCTCGGTTCTGAGAAGGAAGACTTTGGAGAAAGAGAGGAAGTCATCACTATGGTTGTTGTAGAAAAAATGGGAAGGTTGCATAGAGCACTGCCCATCGCAGATGCACCTTTCAAGCTGGATGATCTCCAGTCCCATTTTCCAGCTGAATTCAGGCTGGTGACTACTCAGAAAAGCTATGCGGAAAACACAGACTGTCCAAACCTTTCAGCAAGAGCCTGCACTGCACAGCAGCACGTCCTCCTTGCAGCTCAGGCAAAGGCTCTGTCCTTTCTCCTGGTATGGATGACAGTTTTGAGAGGTTTGTACTAGAAGGTTACTCAAAGCTTGAGTACAGATTCAAGAAGAGCAAGTTACTCCATGAAAGTGATTGCATCACAGCAATGGAAACACAGGATTAATGGCATGAAGCAGACCTGACTTTTATCTGGAGCAGAAATTAAACTCATCACTTTGAGCGTAGGCTGCTATTGCTGCTGCCTTTGCCATTTAAGTTTCACATCCAGTTTTTTCAACAAACCATCTACTCATTTCTGGTGTTCAATTTACTATGCTTTCCACACATTTGTTTCTGGAAATACATGTTTAAGTCTACAGAATAGATTTAAGTATTCCTACTGTCGGGCCACTTCCTGCCACCTACTGCTGCAATCACAGATATTTGCACTGACAATTTAATCACATTGCACTGATTTGTCATAAGCGATCACTTACTGTTACTAATAATGTTCTCACTGATTGGTTTGAATGGAAAAATTGACAGTGACTGAAGGTCAGGCTGACATGGCCAACTGGAAACATCAGTAAAATTACACAGGTTTTCTTTCATAGGTTTTCTTTCCACTCAAGTACTGTAAATTATTTTGAGGGTGATTCATAACAACAAGTCTAAGAGTATAATTGTCTTTTATGACTATGCAAATTATGGAAAAAAATCATCTAAAATCTAGTCCTGTTGATGATATACTGCTTCATCATCTTTTTCTCTTCTGACAGTTCACATCTGCAGCATACAGAAGTTAGATTATGATCTATACCGTTATTAACTCAATTTACTTTTCAAGGTGCTAGTGTGTTTTTTCTTAAAGCAGCTATTTTGACATACTGTACTTAAAAGCTGGGGAATTCAAAGCCAAAAGACAACAATGACTTCCAACTTTCTTCATACACTTTCAAGGCATTGTTTAAAACTTTCAGTCTGATGGGTAACTAACATAATTATACTAAACTTGGAAAGAAAACAGATGGCATAAACCAGGGAAATGAAACATATACCATAAATTGTTATCAACTGAAAGTATAATGCAGCAATGGTGGGGTTTTTTAAGATGCTTTCTGAAATATATTCACCATCATATATTATTTTCCCCTTATGGGCTTGAGTCTGAACATGTTCCACATCTACTGAATTACCCAAGAACAGATCTTGTGTTTTATAGCTGTCATCTCAACTACAGTCATGATTATTTTCTATAAGAAACATCCAGACATTTTAAGAATCAATATTGCAGATTACTTACCAAGGAGCAAATCAAAGTGTGCCCTCTGCATAGGTCACTTCTGAAAATAAAGTTGTCATAACTATCCATTAGAAGAGATAATGCTTGATATTAATCTTTCATGGGGTAACACGCTTCGACCACATCTAGTGCAATTGCAGAACACAATCAATGTGATTTACTAAAGACCATTCTCAAAAAAGGCTCCAGGGAGTAGACCAAAAATAAAAGAGGAAAAAAAACCCAACATCCTATTCATCCAAAATGCTACTGCCCCAGTGAATGAAAAAAACCCTAAATACCATTTCACAAGGAATCTGCTTCCTGCAAGCAAGCACAGTCTATGAAAAGCAGCACATTTATGCCTTCTTCTCATCTCCCAAACACACTAAATGTTTGAAGGAAGAGAGACATCCAAGTGCTATGTAAGCTCTTGTGATCTTGCCCTTGTTGGAAGGACATTTGTTGGTTTGTTAGAAGAATAATTTCTAGTATTGTAACTGTTTTCTTTAAACGAAGCTTGTTTTCTATCAAGCATCCTAGGTTTTACTTTGCAGTCAAGTCTGACTCGCTCAAGCAAAAAACCTGACTTCAATTACGAGCTTTGCCTCAGTAAGGACCACTGCTTTCAGTCCTGAATTATTTAAAGATGAGAAACTGCAACTCAGGAGCATTTTGCAAAGCTTCTGAAATGCTAAAAGAGGTAGAAGGAACACCTTGCCCAAAACACCGCTCTTAAAGATTCTTAGCAACCCAAAAGGCCACCAGTTCAAGGGAATTATTGTGCTGTCAGCATAGGAAGGCGACCTTTTCCTCTAAAATATCACCCAGCACCCACGAGTTTTTCATTTAGTTAACAATGTTTTCCATGGTATTTTAATGTGCTCATGCATGGCTGTCAATTGTCTCAGCCTTGCTGAGATTGCTTCAGGGAGAGCTACTGACATCTGATACCAAGGACAATTTCTGGAGCAAGGAAGATTGCTTTTTCTTTCCCCCCTGAGGACCTACATTACTTCCAAGAACGAGTTGGGTTTGTAGGCTTAAAAAGCAGCATGCCAATTCTGCTGACATGGGACAGCACATGAAGGTAACTTGTACGTACTCTCAGTTCCCCAGGGTTTGTTTCCCGCTTGGGAACTAACATACGTGTGATTTGCCCTTGTTCGATGACTTCTCTGACTCCAGGAGCCTGCTGTAATATTATTTATGCTTCTTAGTCACAAAAGCTTTTTTTAATCCAGCTTAGGTGTGACATCTTGGGGCCAGGTGAATAGTGGGGTGGGAAAAAAACATGTATACACTCTGCAGCAGGTCTTATCTTCCGCAATTCAGGCTTGATTTGAGTGTGCAGCCAGATGGAATGAACTCATTCAATATCTCAAAGATCAAGGACTTGCTAAATCCCAAATGTGAACATGTGACCACTTTGAATAAGGATGGCTGCCTTCCTGTGCACGAAGCACAACTACATCTTCATTTGAACTCTGCTCACATACTAAATTCCATCCAGATTTAGTTTCAATTTGCCTTTTTGCCACAGGTAGGAAGTTGGCACTCACATACATTGCTGAGGAAGTCACAAACATTTTAAAAAAGGGACCTGATTTCAACTATGGCCATTATGCAAATGCAATTAAGGTACATTATCTTCATTTGGTTTAAAACCTTTAAAACACCTTGAGCAACAAGACTAATTATACTTTCTTCATCATGTCTTGAGTTTCAAACACTGCTTCCATTAGTGTTAAAAAAAAAGACTAATAAACAAGCATAAAACCTTGCCATCAGTATGTCTCAGATAAACAGTAATAAATTTTTACACTTATTTTTGCCAATTCATACCAAGGAAATGCCTTACAAAGTGTGATGCCACGATCACTTTACCTACCTCTGGGATGGAATGTTGGAACGGTTTAATCATACAGCAACACCAGGCAACATTTCAGGTTCAGGAACGAAGAACAATACTAAGTCTAATAGAAATTACTGGGGGAATTAAGGCATGCAGAACTGAATTAATCATACTGGACTTTGGCCAGTGCTAACTGGAATTCAAGCCAGGACATGAAGTCCAGACACCTAGAGCCTGTCGAAAGTGCCATAAGATCTTTAATGAACACAAGTGACAAGATCCCACAGTGTTGTGTCCTATACGATATGGCCTTTTAAAGAGAAAACAGGCACTGAACAAGCTCCAATTTTAATGTGGCTCTAGTGTTGAATTAAAAAAAAAAACCAAATAAAAGAAACCTTGCATCATCCACTAAACAAAAACAACATTCTCATAAAAATAAAGCTAAGTACTGATTTGGCAAACTTCAACGTACTTAAGTACTACACACCAAGCATTATACCAAATTCTAGACAAAGACTAATGAACCTCTTTAATCAAATGTCCCTGGGCATGAAGAACACGACCATGATTCTTTATTGTGGAAATAAACATGTTCTATTGAGCTCAAACTTCTCTTCAGTATTGTAGACAGAAGTGCATTAGGGAAAGCAGAGCAAACCCCCAATATCTCATGTGAATGCCATGCAGTCAGATGCCCCTAGAAATACAAGCAGTAGAGCTGTTATTTCTCTCTCCTTGTCTGGACAGGTACCACAATCTCTATTTTAAGTCACCGCTGTGTGGAAAGGGATGCACTCCCAGTAGCTCCTTTCCCACTGTGTTTCGTGACGGAGCACAGTGCTCCCTCATTCAAGATGTCCCTTTACTCTGGGGTAGATACTTTCATCAGTAGCATGGAGAGAAACTATTGGAGGAGTAAAAGGAGTCAAGGGAAGCCACTGGAGCTGTGCAGTGGGACACAAAGCAGAGTCTCATCTTTGGCACTTCCAGCACAGTTTATTATAGCCACTGCACAGCATCACCCACTAATTAATCAGACCACTCTGGTTTCAAGTGGCCAGCTCTGGAGTAGGAGACACGATTTTATAAGAGATAATGTTTGTCTAGTTTTGTAGATGTCCTTGGGATCTATATCTAGAAAGAGTGCTAAGCATTATTGTTATTAAAGCAACAAAACACGTCCGAGTAGCACATACAAAGGAGTGATTCTCAAAGCACAGAAAAGCATTAAAATAAGGTCACATTCCTTAGAGTCCCATGGGATCTGAAATACAGATGCTGGGAGCAGCTAGCAACTAATTAGTTGCAAGCAACTAATACATCGTGCAGTGCTAACAGATACAGATGCACAAACACATCCTCATGTATACAGACAGAGTTTGATTGCGTTTTTAAATATTTCATGCTGCAGACCAATTATCATAAGGGAACTGATACGTAAAATTGCAGAATTCTTAATTATACTGTTTTCTTCAACTCATTTCCATTTTGACCATGAAACTCTATGCAGCCTTAGAACAATTCATCAGTTACAGTAAAATGAAATTCAAGCATGGGGGGGGGGTTAATGCAAGAATAAAATCCCTGGCTGAATTCTTTGCTATGCAGGATTTAAAAAAACATACGTACAAAGTGGTTTTCTTTTTAATAAAATCACAGGCTAGCAGGGAATTTTTGCCAATTTGTATATATCTTGCCAAACTTTTGTCTTCTCCTACCTTTCACCTTCCTTTCCTGACTATAGGTGGAAGTAAGGGTCCTTCAGCTCAGGGATGCCTCGACCCAGTATGCTGACCCAAACACTGCAACATTCCCAGAAAGACTCACTATTTTGGCTTTCATTTGCAATGGAAACTATGCCATGTGGTTAACTGCTGGACAAGCCTGCTTTAGAAACTGTAGATACTAGCCACCTTAAAATCTTGCCATTTAAAATGATGTGAAATACAACCATGTGAGCAGAACGATGGAGCTTATTCCTGAGACCCCACTGCTGGCAAAGGGCAGGCAGGCTTCTCCTCCTCAGTCAGCATTCCCAAATGCATGACAGCTCTTTGTTTCCCCCTAAGCCCTCTCCTTTCTTCTCCCTCTCCTCTGTGCCTACCCTTCTCACACCTCCTTTTTCATGCCTCTTTACCCGTCACTTTGCTATGCCCGAGACAATTTCCATCGCCTTGTGTCCTTCCCCAGTGGTCTTGTTATCTTCTTCCCATCCTCCTCCTCAAGGCTCAACGTGTTCAGCCTGCTTTCCACTGAGAATCTGCACTTTGCACCCAGAAAAAGTAGATAACATTTACAAAAGGATAAAAATAACTCCTGTGCTAAAGCTTTATTGATTTTTAATGGGATTTTGGATCCTCATGGTTTTGTCTCCTTTTTTTTTCTTTTGTCTCCCCTTTATTTTTTTCCTCCCTACACCAACATTTTTGATGTTATTAGAGTAGTCAAAGCGTAACAACACCCCTAGTATGAGATCAGCTATACATATACTTACATTAACACAGTGGACTTCCAGATAGGACAAGATATAAGCTGTGAGCATAAATTCTATATATGCTGATCTAAATTCTATATATTCTGATCTGCAGTAGAAGTTGCCGTAACACAGGAGAGAAAAGGAATCTGACTCATAAAGGACCAGTCTAATGTTACAAAATCTGCAGGGAACCACTTCACAGAATCATAGAATAATAGAATCGTTTGGATTAGAAGGGACTCTAAAGACGATCCAGTTCCAACCCACCTGCCATGGGCAGGGACAGCTTCCACTGGATCAGGTTAGTCATATCCTCATCCAACCTGGCTCCAAACACCACCAAATAGGGATGGGGTCTCTACTGCTTCTCTGGACAACCAGTTCCAGTGCCTCACCACTCTCACAGTAAAAAATTTCTTCTTAATATTTAATCTAAATCTCCCCTCTTTCAGCTTAAAACTGTTACCAAGCTTTCCTGTGGGCCCCCTTGAAGTACTGGAATAACATGCTGTCACTGGATATAGGAGAAACATCATTCTTTTCCTCTCAAAACAGTGCGAAAAATAATATCCAACACTACTTCATCAGGGTTGGGAATGGATATATGAGTATTACTGCTGACTGAAAAGGTTCAGGGAAAACATTACTTACGTTTTTTGTTAAACACCGTTTGTGCCAATAATGATTGCCTACTTTCATATTATTCTTTGTCAAAAAGATAAGATTAAATCCCTCAGTAAAGCTACTGACAAAAAGGTCAAGTGCATACCTTTAAAAATACACCAAAAAATCTATACTTATAATGTATGCAGAGTTTCTGCTTTCTCCCCCCGTTAAACACTCCATCAAAGTTATCCCCAGTCTTCAGTCCCTGAAAAAGGGAGTCACTCTCTCAACACCCAGAAATCTTTCCCGGTGTTTGTTTATCCTTCCTCCGGTCTTCATCTTCGCTTGCCCAAGAGACCTTTGCTACCAGAGGTGTCCAAGACCAACCCCAGAGACGACATGAAGAAGAAATGACGTGCGTACTGCACAGCTTCACCTAAAATTGAAACCTGCCTCTACATTTTACAGCTGTCAACTCGTGTAGCACTAACACCATAGCCGCTAACCCAGGTGGAATGAACATGAGAAAGAGAAGTATTATTTCTGCAATTCAGAAAATTATAGGATCTTTTTTTCTTTTTTTTATGTACAGGTTTTTTTAAAAGAACTAAAAATGTTCAAGCATAGTAGAAAGTGACCTCTTTCAGGTGCAATAATTTTCTGAAAATCCCTTAAAACAATAGGCTTTTTCTTCACAAACGGTAGTTATCCCATAATTAACGTGCAGACATGGAATTGGTATTTGCCAGCACTAGAACTTTTCTCAAATAAATCTGGTATGTCAGGTGCAACTCTGAACCTGTTGGATGGTTATTATTTACCTGTTCAGTGCTGACAGCGTGATGTGCCCAGTATCTGCACAGAAACAGCCTTATAAAGAAAAGACTCCCACTTAGGGAAGGGAAAAAACCAGGACCCAAAGTATCCAACATTCCATCCTGCAGCTGCCTGAGACATTTATTCTCATCTTTAAATATGTAAAACTCTGCTTCAGACTCTTATTTATTTATAATAAGAAACTGGTAATATTTAACACACATGTAAGAGGAGACACACTCAAAATGTAATGCATTCATTGTGACCTTCACTGGAAGGAACTACAGAAAAACAACAAATTAATATTCTTTGCTGTACTCTCATGCTTTCTGCTCATGAGTAGTCTGTGCTCGTGCACTTTATATAGAAGTTAAGTTTGTTCATACAAAAAAGCCAATAATGGAGAAAATCAAAGGTTCACTTAATAAAACTTTCTTTGATGTCACTACATTTTACTTCCATTAGCCCTTCAACTGCCACATGAATTCATTTGTCTGGCAAAGTGGAAAATTGGTGGCAGGGTAAGATCTAGAAAGAAACCATCAGACAAGATAAAAAGATCAGATTTATGAAAACCTGCTTCATAATTCCATGCACTAGAGCATCACAAACTGAAAACTTTGCAAATCAGAGTGTTATTTATGGCCTTCAACTTCCATGTCAGCAAAAGGCATCGTACCTGTACAGTTAAAATTCCTGGAAGTGAAAGTTCACAGATCGTGCCCAGCATCCGAGATGACTACATGAGGCACAACATGCTTGAAATGCAGTTGACAATGTGTTGCTTTCCTTTTAATCTGATGCCTGTTATGGGATTCATGGGTAGGAAAAAATAAAAATCATGGAGACACAAAAATACAAAGAGAATATAATCACAGAGAAGGAGGAGAATCTAATGTTCTTCATGAGATTTGTAGTTGGATCTATTTTTGTCCACTGGATTTGCTTTACTCTTCAGTTGCCTCTTAACCTCTGCAGCCCTCATTCTTAAGTGCTGGAGAGCCTTGCCCCACGGGCCATCTCTCTTGCAATGTAACGACTGTAATCTCATCTCCATGTTAGTTGATGGGAATTTTACTGTCAGCTCAACCCACCGGGCTCCAAGCACAGACTCATGTGCAGTCCTAATGTTGGGGAGCTGGCATTTTGGTTCAAGCCACAATGAGATGCAGTTGTTTACTAATACAACTCAACAGATCAAAGTTACACCTGCACCTCTAACTCTGCCTCTATGAATCAGTGTGATGCAACTGTAAACACTGTCTGCAGCTTCATGTTTTTCCTAGGGGAGATGGTGCATTCGTCAATGTGCTTGGCTTTTCAAGTTTGTTGCCTTCTCTGCTCAGCAGGCTGCCCTTTAACATGCTCCATCTGGCAGATCCATGGTGACACCCTTTCCCCCTCGCGTGCTGGTAGGCTTGTGACGGCAGGCTTTGGGACGGACGCCCTTCCTCCCATCGCTTGCCTCGAGCCAACAGAAGAGCAGCCTGCTACTCCCTATTAATTTTCCAGCGGGGAAAAACATCTTGGGGCTCCCTTCTGAGCACATTCTGCTGCTCATAAGCTGGCTTCTGTCTCACACAAAAATTAACTGTGCCCCCATAGGTTTTTTAAACAAGCTTCAACCTAGGTTTTTCTCTAGCTGCCTCAAGATCTGCTCACCTTCCAGTCTATCTTGATTCTTTCCAGGAAGAGCAGACAACCTGCCATGGGTGGGGACAGGGACATACAACTAACCCACTTCACCTACTATATCCTACCACTCCATCCTTCTGTTTGGAAATGAATTTTTCCTCCTTCTTTCAACTATTCTGCAGATTAAAATCCAGTTTACTCCCTAAATCAGCCATATCTATCTCCCATTTCTGCTTCTTAGCATATCTCCAGGGTTTTCTAGTTAGAGTTCATTGGCTCCTTTTGCTTGTTTGCCAGTGAGCAAGCAATGCTGCATAATTTGCCGTTCTAGCATTCAGACTCCTTATGATTCTTCTATAACAGTGAAATATTTTCCCATTTCAGTGAGGAGACACTGAATTGTACAGTTTTACTGAGCGAAAGTGCAACAATGAAATGAACCAGGAGTTCACACATCATGATGCAAATACTGAGTAGCAAACCCAGCCTCAATCCATGCACAAGACCTGCTTGAACCCAGTGAAGGAAGGTACAGAAAGACACCTAAATAGATAATAAAAACAGACATCTCTGGGACAAGTAATGGAGTGAAGGGCAATCCCAGTGTGAGTTTCACACATCTCATGTGTGGATGACAGGTAGCATTTTCTTAAAATTACAAGGGGGAATAATTAGAAGCCTCAATTCTTTCTGCAGCCATAATTAAAAAAACTCGGAAAATGTTCAAAAGCAGTGACAGATTAGAAATAAGACATTGGAAGGCCAATCTTAGAGCGCACGAAAATGCAGGCAGCCCTGCAAAACCCCTCTATTCACTACAGCAAAGAAGTCATGGGTAATTTATAAGGGTGACACATTTGCCACTAACAGAACAGAAGTTCTGAAGAACTGACTGTTCAATATTTGGATTCAGAAAGCTGTTTCTGATAAGAACTGCCCTAGTGGTAACTAATGAAAAAAAAAAAAAACCCTTAGACTTTAGCCTGTCAAAGAGACAGCCGTGACCTTAATTTGCCACAAAGATCTTTGATGGGTATGAATGTATTTCCCTCAAATATCTTAGAAGGACAGCATACTGCCTAATGAGCTAGAGATCTCAACCCCACAGGCACCGCAGTAATTACAAAGGGGTATTTAATTATCTAAGCCTGGCATCTAAAGAATTAACAAACCTTGATAATGAAAGGAAACCAGAGAGGAAAGAAGATTTCATCGTCTAAGCCACAAAACACTGGGAAAATCACTGTAGAGACAGATTTCAATAGATTCATATCTGGTATTTCTAAAAGCTTACTGTGTGCTAAAATGCCAGATGTTCACACATTATGGTTGTTATTACTGTAAACGGCATTAATTGGGAGAGAGAGGAAGTTAATCCAATTTAATTCAGGAAGCTAAGTAGAGAAATATATAAGAAAACAAATGGAAGTCTGTAACAAAGAGAGATACCCAATATTTTGGCAATCTGCACATTTCATACACTATTGGCACAGTCACTCCACAAGTGGCCAAACAAGAGAAATGTCCCTCTCTAGGAACTATTTCATTTACATTTGTTCACCACACAGAACAGCAAAATAAACAAAACAACCCTTGGTGTCTGGAGCTTTGCGTGGCCTTTTCTCACAGCTCTGGCAATGAAGGAGCTTTGCACCTACCTCTGCTTCGCTTCACTTGTGTTATTTATTTCCTTCACAGAGAAACTTTTGCCTTTTCAATGGCAGAAAACCACTGGTTACTTGAATTTCAGCGCTCTATCAAAAATAAAAGGCACCATTACATGTAAACCCTGTCTCCTTGCAAATGTATGCAAATGCATGTGTATAACAAAGCAATTTACATCTGCCCAAAGCCTCAAAGTGAGTGTATTTGCTTTGATCAAAGCTTAAAATGGGATTTATCTGTAGGGCATAAAAACAATGTTCGCCTTAAAGAAAACAGCAGTGGCTTTAGATCGCTGCAATGAGGCTGTTCTGTTCATTGTGGCACTGCTGTTTGTAATGCTGCTAAGGTTGCGGGAGCATTTCCCTCATAATCCTCTGTATCCAGAAGCTTATAGCTTGCCAGTGAAATGTCTCTCCAACTTACACTTAGCATGTAAGACATTAATCTATCAGCTAGCCTCACCAAATTATTTTTAAAAACCTCAACCCCACGTATTTCTTTATGTTTTATTATTAGCTCGCAGCAGTTTTTGCAAGAAACAAGATGAATTACCTCAAGATGTTTTAAACCAAAGCCAAAGAAAGCTAAGCTTTATCTGGAAAACATTTGCCTAAAAATAAAGGCCTGTAAACGTATAACATACAAAAAAGAAGGTGCCTGTGATGCGTAATTTGGTTCACTAAACAGCTGCTGCCCTAAAAAAATCCCAAAGCACAACGGTGCAAATATTCAGTAGCCCATGGAAATTTTCCTTCAAATTCTGTCAACAGAAAGAGATGTATTTAATGGGAAGTGAACAACTTGCAGAAATCCAGAACTCGGTGATGATTTGATAACTGTCATGGAGATTCTCAAGGAGATTTTCTCATGTGCCACGACAGGGAATCCGTCTGCAGTGTCCAACAAACTGCAAAAGTCTGCAATGTCAGTTAATTCATTCTACTGACAAAAGCCCAGCCACACTTCTGGGACAACTTGTTTCAGCTGAAAGATCTTTGGAAAACATGGGCTATTTTGCTGTGGGGTTCTGCAAGTCAGCTGAGAGGAAAGTTCAGCTTTAACAAGAAGTCATGTAAGTAAGTCCATTTAAAGAACCTTACACACAGTTACTGAAAGTAAACTAAAGGATGTTTCCACGTGTAAGCTGTTACCTGAAGTTGCTGAGAGCAGCCTTAAAGCCCAGTGGAAAAAACCCACATTTAATAACTCTATTCCACATATTATCCAGGTGCAAAAAGGAAGAGAAAACTCTTAGGAAAGATCTATTTGGTGTTAGCTGCTTCCTTTTGTCTTCACCACTGAAAGTTTATTTAATATACTGAAAGCATCACAAGTGGTGACGTTCCTCACTTGGATGGCACCCAGGTAACCTCCTGCCCACCAGTAGTTAGAACCCAAAGGCAGAATTTGTCCCATAAATATGAATCCATTCATTAGCATTTCTAGCATCATCTGCATTTTGCATGTTAAGGATGTTAATATAAACCAGGAGTTTCAGCTCTTGCTTACTTAACACTACGCAACTGTCTCCTGTGCATACAGGAGAAGACTGCTCACAGGCAGGAAACAGTAATTGCATATTCATAAGTATCTCAACACACAATTAATTGCTGAGTGGTGAAAAAGCAGTAGTGAATAGACAAGATTTCTGCTTTAGGAATGAACAAAATACATATTAAGCACACGCTTTTTGCATGTCACATCACCAACAAGTACACTTGGCTTCACACCTGCCACAAACTCATCATTGCATCAGAAATCCAAAAGCTTCAGTTGCTTAATAAAAAAGAGACAGTGTGTCCTTCATTTACTACTACTGCAATCACATTAGATCTTGAACTAAGTCATCATATGCAAAGATAAGTGTTGGGTTTTCTTGATGTTCTCTTGAAGCACTGGCAAAGCACACAGTAGAAGGCTGCAACATTATCATATTGCTTCCCACTTAGGCATTCAAATAACTTGGCTATAGCCTAGTAAAGATAAGTCTTCTGATGGCTTTGACACTTCCATTTTCACCTTCTCAGCTTTGATGCTTCTCATCATTAAATTAACTGTTCTCTGTAATTGTTATTAAATGACTACCAGTAATAGAGCCAAGGAAAATGACTACATTTTTGTATTGACCTTATAAATCCATTTAATTGGCTTGTGATTGTCAGGCCAGATGAGTTTCTGTTGGATCGAGAACTACATCCAAATATGTGAAACCACCCCACCTTTTTTTCAGGTCTTATTTGGTCCATGTACTGCCTTCCTCAGAGTTTCATAGTCAGATTTCCTGTGAAGTTGAACCACCTACATGAATAGGCTGACCAGCATCAGTATCTTGATTTTAGTTACGAATGCCCAAATCCTTTCTAATACTTAGGATCTAGTTTTAACCATATAGCTAGAAAATGCATTTGTATTGAATTTATATTGTTCCTAAATTAATGCATACAAGGAAAGATGTTAGCATCAAGATTTAGTACTTTTTAACCTTGAAGGTATGCCATATAATAGGTATTGATTTTATCTTTTTTATTACGTAGAAAAAATAATAAAATATGTCTGCTGGTGAACTGTTATATGACAAAATAAATGGTCAGCAGTGTATGTTATAAAATAGCACGGTGACACCACGTATGTTTGCTTTAAAAGCTTATTATAAAAATCAATGATGATATACATCTTGGTTAGGCTCATTATTTCTAATTAAAGAGACAGTGTCAAAAAGAGGTTTTCAGTAGTTCAAGCTGTAATTCTGATTTCCCTTCATCATCCATAATATTTTCCATTACTGAAGAGGCCTTGCAAATAATATAACTATATAAAATTTGTTCATTTCCACTCAGAAATAATTCTGCACATGGCACTGAGGTTAATGTTGCTCTTTTATGTGTGATCATCATAACGTGCAGTGCTTCAGATTAATCCTCTGGTTTTCCTAAGCAGACTCTAAGGGTGAAATTCTGATCGCCTTTAACTCAAAGAAAAATTTCCATTCACCTCAACAGAGTCAGATTTTACACCCTGAAGGTATGAAAGCTGCTTCTCTCTCCTCCAAGAATGCAAGGAGAAACCAAGGGGAATAACTCGGTGGAAAGCAACATAAAAGAAAGCTGGCACTGGCAGGATCTTCTCTCCGAAGGGATCTCTCCAAGCAAAAGAGAAAAAAGAAATACCTTGGGAGAAATGTAGTGCTCTTTCCATCTCTTCTGAAAGGGCATGGATGCAGAGTCGTAGGACGGATTTAATTTTTACCTTAAGTGATTAAGGTGATCTTCAAGGTTTTAGAAGTTTGCACTGGCACTTCAACATGGTTCAGCTCAAACTCACAAAATACCCCTGTGGTGTAGCTGTATCTGTTGCTACTTCCCTTAATGTATCACAGCAGAGCTACCATCCAGCTTTTAGAGACAGCATTCATTTATATCCCTTTTGGTAGTTAACAGGTACATAACTTTTATAAAAGGCCTTTCCTGTACCTTAAATCTCCTTGAAACATTTTTGTTGGTACTTGCCCCTTTTAAGCTGATTGGTCTTCAATCAAAATGAAATATACCAAAACTATTTCGTTATTCACCCAGAAAATTCACTTTCAGACGCAATCATATTTCTTTCCTGAATTCCACCTAATTTGTTAACCTGTTTCTATTATCGAACTACCTGTAGACGAATGCTGTATTCCAAGGCAGAAAAAGGGTCTTTGCACAGAGGGAACATTACTTCTCTGGCTCCCAGACAAAACCTCATTGGCAATTCTAGAATCTATTTTAAATTGCAAGCTTAGACATTCATAATGCCCCACTCATTAAAGATCTCTGCATATAACTGATTATCTGACATGCATCCTCAGCAAACGTGGCTGGCACTAAATTAAAGAGACGGGTCAACAAAAAGATCAGAGCTTCGGTCCAGAGGGGCTTTGATAAACTTGGAAGATGGAGTCAACAGAAACCTCCTGACCCTCAATGAAGAGAAATGAGAAGTTTAGCACTTGCCAAAGACTAATGCCAAGCATGAGGACAGGCTGGGAATCACCTGGGTGAACAGCAACCTTGCTGAAAAAGACTTGGAGGTTTCAGTGGGCAGCAATTTGAATAGAAACCAATAGCGGACACCCACCACAAGCAAGGGGAGCCAAAATGCAAGCTACATTAGGAGTCTGGGGAGTTACTAGTCCCCTCTCACACCAGTGAAGCCACACCTGGAACATCATGTTCATTTTTGGACCTCTCCACTCAGAAGCCATGCTTAGAAGCCATCAAAGGTCCATAAAACTGCTATAAAGATGGGTCAGCGAGCTACAGAACAGATCTGCATGGAAAGCCTGAGGGAGCCAACATTATTCATCTGGAAGCTAAGAGGGGATCTAGTGGCAGCTGCAACCAAATTGTCATTTGTATGGCAGACAATACAACACAGGGGCAACAGCCACAAACCAGGTGGCAAGGTTCAGACTGGTCATTTGAGAAAGCAGCATAGGCACACATTACACGAGATGCTGTCAAATCTCTGTCCTCAGAGGATTTCAAGACTTGGTTTGACCAAGTCGCAGCTCACCTAGCTAGTGTTTGCAATTATCCCAGGAAGCCAGACTCACAACATCCAGACTTTCCTCACAGCCAGCACTTCAATGATTTGAATATCACTTTTGTATGGTGTCCTCTGTTACTCATCTGTTTTCATACTGTTTTCCACATATCACTTCTGCTGAGTTTTTCAGGTGGTGCAATGCAAGCTATTCTAGAGAAACAAAGGTGGCGCCATGTCAAAGCCTCCTGCCCACACATCTAACCTGGCCCCATCTGTTGGTATTATTTTCTTTGTTTCTCAATGAGAACAGCATTTTTAAATTTTCTTCTTTTTTAACTGTTTTCCTTTTCAGTTTATTGCTAAGCAAGCCACAAAATGAAGAGAAATGCCTGCAACAGAACAGGACCCTGGCTCACAAGTATATTGATTTCTATATTAAGACACAGCCTTCCTCCTTTCAAGAAGCAGCAGCCAGTACAGTCAGTATGTGGTCAGACCCTGCACTGTCTTTTTAGTGCCTTTAGTTTCCTCTCCTTTCTGAAAAGGGGAGTGGATCCTGATCAGTGGAACTAGAGAGAAAAGCCAAATGCAGCTCTCTATCACATCAGACTGCCTGAGCCCTCCTGGGACCTCAGTATCAGGCAAGAAAGGCAGGAGCTGAAGAAGCCTTCCTTTTTCATCATGTCCACTTTTTTCTCTCCCCATATTCTTCAGATACCAGTCTGACAACACAGATAAGCAGAGTGACCTATACAGACCTCTCGGATACATTTGGATCTCTGGATTCTCTCTCTGGAGATATCCAAGTGGGAAAAAAAAAAAGTGCTATCCCAATTCTCTTAAAATATCTTTTATGAAAACTTAAGCCACTGACCATGCTTCATTTTGTGTTACCACCATTTCATGCTACTCTCAGGTTACCATTCCTACTCAGGAAGATCTTACAATAGAGTCTTGCTAAATCATATTATACACACTTATTAATACTCTTTTGAGCATATAATGATGGCGTTTACAAAGGCATGAAGTTATTTTATTTTAAAATATCAGGTCTTACATATAAGCAGTATTTTCTCTTTTTTAGAAACAAAAGTGCACTTGGTGGGATATACAGAACCATCTTGCAAAAAGCATAAAGTTATCTGCTTTGGAATCAGAGATACAGCAAATCTGTCTTCTTATCCTTCACTGAGCGCCAACTATTTGATTTAACCTTAGCAAGCACCACAGTGTCAGCTCATAACCCATTTCCCTTACTCCACCTCCTAACTCTGAACGTTCTGGATGCAAAACTCTTAAGTGCCAAGGGTTTGGGGAGTCTCAGAAGCGGGAAGTGCTGTCATTAGGACTACAAGCCATGTTTCAGTGTGCATTTGGTATATGTTTTGAGAGCTTACTTCCTGCTCCAGCTCTTAAATCTTTTTTGAGAGAAGACTGTGACTAGGAATGATGAAGTGTGTGAACTAAAGGGATTGTAGTGTCCTTAAAAGAAAAAAAGAGAAAAAAAATGGCCTAGTGTTCTTTTCAATGGTTATCATCAACAGCCATCCTTTGTGCTTGAGCACTCACTAAAGCATAAAGTAACTGCAACACATCCCATCTCTATTGATTCAGAAAAGAAAGGTAATTGATTCACCCTCAGGATTTCCTTTAAGAGAGGCTGGTTAAGAATTCTCTCTCCTATATCATATCACAAAACACACTAAACAAAGCTACTTGAGATTTGTATACTGTCATCCATCACTGGAATCCCCAAGCTCTCTTCAAGTATCATTGAGAGTAGACAACTACACTTTTGGAGTTGTTGCAGGGCATCTCTCCCACTTTCAGGGTAAAACCCCCCACTTGGGAAGGGGTGGCTCCAAGCAAAGGAGAGTTTGTTACCTTGTGGATTGACCTGAGTTCAAGGCTTAAAAAGATACAGCAAAATGATCACAGTAAATACTAAAGATTAAACATCAGGTAAGTCCCTTTCCTTCACTCCCCCCATCATGGTTTCTATTTGCATGCTTAATTTCAGTACATTAAAGCTTCTGCAGAAAGAGATGATGCCAAAGGGCTGAGGCATATGCTATAGGCATTGTGCCCTAGGTTACACAAAGATTCTTACTCAGCAAATGCAGATCCAACGCTACCATGATAATTTATACAAAGGACTTGATTTTTAAACATCTTGAATTCTCCTTTTCTAAGAATCTGCATATTTCTGATGCATCTTGGCATATAACCTATAAATGCTGGCCTTTTTTCTGAAATGCTGTCAATTCTCCTGCTACATATTACAAAACGTCAATCGCAAGACAGGGACACCTTGCTTCTGACCGCTGGCACCTGCAGGTACTTATAAAACCTATTAGACACTTGGAAACAAAACTCTGATAACATTTGAAAATTTGCCATGATGGAGTGAAACTTTACCTAAAATGGACAAAGAATAAGGAGAAAACTGCAGTTCTAGCCTACAGCCTCCAAAAAAAGTTTCTGTTTGAAATTATACTGAATGGTTGTAGCAGTAACAAACCGAGACAACCAAAGCCAGTAACTCCAGACTTCCTGGACTGACTTCTCACAGTAAAAATAAAGATCTCAAAGTTATTACGTGCAGACAGTAACTGATAGCCAAGAAACTGCCTTCCGTAATTAACATGCTGTTTTTCTAGATGAGTCTCTTCACTAAAAATATTTTTACTTTGAATTTCTGACAAGTTAAAAAAAGAAGAGCTGAGCACTCAGACTGGCAGATTGCCTGAACCTACTTAGAATCATTAACTGATCTCATATTGTCACCTGCTGCCACCTTCCCACAGGGGACCAGATGTTCCAATACAAACCGTGCTAGTATAGGGGGAACGTGAAAGTCAGATGAGACACAAAGGGCAGCTCAGAGCTACCATCGCTCAGGGGACTGAAGCCCAACTACGCACCACTTTTGGAAGATATAGTGGTACTCCGGCCAATGAGACAGAGGAACTGGAAAGGTGTGTACGCCACAGTCCACTAGACCTGTGAAAATAAAGGGAAAAACTATTCCAGACTTGCCTCCAGATGTAGCTAGAGCAGACTGATGGCTGAGGAATATCAAAGGTACATCAGCTGCTCTTCTTTCTGCAAACTGTCTGTGAAGAATTCATGAGTGTCTTGACTTTATCACAGCAGACACTGAATATTACCTGAGATTAACCACTAAATGGTTTCTTTGACTACTTCCTAGTCTGTGCCATGTTTCCAAGTATTTGATTGTCTAAGATACCCAAGTGGATTTGGTAACACATAAGTCACACAGTGTATCTGCACCTTGACTGGAAAAGACAATCTTGGGGTCACATTCCTAGGGTGAACAGTCACAATTATCCTTCTAAAATGTTCCTTCTGGTAACATTTTTCAGTTCTCCTATCTCAGTGCTAACTGCAGCCAGAAACCTAATGGCTAGTACATTTATAGACAATAAACGTAAAAAGAAAATTAACAGCTAAAGCTGCTTCGCTGTCATATCTAAAGGAACATTTGTGCAAGCTTACAGAATCCTGGGAACCGAACCAAGCCTAGGCAGAGCAGCCGCCTTTGGAAAGCACACCTATGACTGATTTTAGCTGCTAAGCATGGACACCGGGACTTTAACCTCTTTCAGGCACCAATACAGGAATGATGCGTAGCTAAACAGCTTACCCAGCTCCATGTTTGGGTGTCTGTGAGAAACTAGTGAAAAATTGTGATTATCCTAAATACAATATCCTCAAAACACACACACAGCAAATTCCTCCTTTCTCATTGCAACCTGCAAGAAAGAGAAAAATCCAGGTATTTTTTGCCAACCCTCATTATAAGCCACAGAGAAACCATACATTTTAATGGCTCCAATATGCTGATGCACTCCTCTTTGTTACCTGGAAATAACAAACCTACTGTGTACATTATCTGCACGTAGGCTATCCACAGCACAATCCAGGCATGCAACTTAGAAGGAAGGGATAAAATACCCAGGGTAAAATAAGACTTTTAAACCTACCTGGAAATGCTGGCTGGAGATCGCCAGTAATTTATGTAAATCATTCTTGTGCCTTATAGATGATGCAGACCATTAATGAGCAAATACATTTGCCTGTATTCCTCCTGATAGCTACAATAGGCATAGGAATGGGCCCTAAATTTGCTAGTATAAATATAAATCTGTCTTTGGTTAAGCTTAATCAGACCTTAGCCATCGCACAGTCTAAAGCTTGGCTCTCAACATTTTCAGGCTAATCAAAGAGACAGTTGAGTCAAAGCATTAATAGTTCCCCACTGCAGAGTATACCATAAGGCATCATAATTCACCTGACTCCGCACAGTTGAGAGCAGTAAGGGAGGAACTGATGACTGCCCATGCATCCTGTTGTGTACAACAACAGAAAACAACAGCCTGCTTGGCTGAGCAAAAATTTCATCAAAACAAAAAAAGGTCTGCCTGATTTTGGCCTGATTTTGTGTACAAGTAACAAAAGGTAGATGGACAATATTAAGAAAGAGGGTTTTAGAAACAATGAACGTCCCTGCGTGCACAGGATCCTACCTCCATGCTCCAATTACTGCATTGGACAATGTGATTTTAAGGGCAAATTTGCAGCTCTGAATGAAGGCTGGCAAAGAAGATAAACATACCCTGCCTGGCAAACCAGTAGATCTGCAAGAGCATTTGATACTTCTCATTATGAAAACACCTAATGAAAAAAAAATCTTTTTTAATTTGTGGAAAAAAAACACTTGTATAGAATTGCTGTGCTCTACATAATTCTTGGGCAGCTATTTTTTTATCTTCCTTCACTGAAACTCAAACTCCAATAAACAAACTATTAATATTTTTTTTTAATCTCCTAAAAGGTCTTCACGGACGCTCACTGTGAATTATAACAGGCTGTGTCAGGTGTAAGGCTGTGTAAGTACCCATCCCTGGTCCTTCTAAATGTCAGAGATCTCCATGTTCCCAGCTATACTGCAAAGTGCACAGTCCACAATAATTTTTAAGAGAATGCATTTTCAATTACATAAATAATGCATAGGAAACACACGCATTCCTTGCTACCTTGTGGGAGAGCCGTGTTTGATACACACTTATATTAAGGCTGCAGGGTCTAAGCCTGTCACCGAGGCAGCAGTGTGGGACGGATAATCAGCTTAATGTACAGAGATGAAATTCTCAACTACTTTTCCCTTAACATTAATGAGAATTACATAGCAAAGGTCTGACTCTAAACAAGCTTCCCAAAGACGACTAGTCTTCATCAAACTAGAAGCAGACACATGCCAGTGCTATGCAAACACAGCCAGGAGAAAACAAAGCAAGAAAAACTTTATAAAAAGGAGTTTTGTAGAAAAATGGCTAGTTGTTCCCAGGCCTGAGTGAAACACAATAATCCCTTACTCTGAATTATTTTACCTCCCAATGGAGCTGATGAAGGAAAGCAGGATTTGAATGCTTTGCAAGATTTTCTACTGCCAAATGGAATGCAAAATCAGTGACTTCAGGGTAATTTTGTCAGGTTTGATTTGCCATGGCCAGGAGCTCTCCAACTGTTCGACAAAACAGAGATTAGTTCTTAGAGCTTTTTACCTAATTTTTTTCCCCTCTTTGCAATATTACGTTCTGTATTGGGACATCTGGTCCCACTGTGGGAAGGTGATAGAGTCTCTCACATGAGGCGAGGTGGTTCGGGAAACCTGCCAGCAAGGAGGTCTGCTCTAAATCACTGTTTTGTCAGGGAGTCGCAGGACGCGGAGTGCCACACGTCTTCCCATCCAGAATCACGTTAGATATGAAAAATGGCTGTGTGTCACCTACTGCTCTGTGCAATTAATCACCAGATGAAAAAGATGGGGCACTAGTTACTCTCCAAAAGACATGAGTACCTGACTGTTTAACTCCTTTGGACAAATAGATCCCTTGGTCAAGAATGGCCTTCCCGTTCATGGCCAGGTATAAATAAACACACAAAATACCCAGCTAATCTGCACCCAGAAAGTCACGTGAAGCTTAAATGCACTGACAACCACTCCTCCTGAGGATACAACACCTCTACTGAGAGGCTTCAGTTCTGGTTCCCTTTTACAGGGCTTGGAACAACACAAAAAACAGGCTGCTTCACCAGCCACTTCTTGTTTAAACCAAAAAAGGAGACCAGAGTCAGGTCCAAAATTTCTTAGAATCATAGAATCATAGAATAACCAGGTTGGAAGAGACCCACCGGATCATTGAGTCCAACCATTCCTATCAAACACTAAACCATGCCCCTCAGCATCTCGGCCACCCGTGCCTTAAACACCTCCAGGGAAGGTGACTCAACCACCTCCCTGGGCAGCCTCTGCCAGTGCCCAGTGACCCTTTCTGTGAAGAATTTTTTCCTAATGTCCAGCGTAAACCTCCCCTGGCGCAGCTTGAGGCCATTCCCTCTTGTCCTGTCCCCTGTCACTTGGGAGAAGAGGCCAGCACCCTCCTCTCTACAACCTCCTTTCAGGTAGTTGCAGAGAGCAATGAGGTCTCCCCTCAGCCTCCTCTTCTCCAGGCTAAACAACCCCAGCTCTCTCAGCCGCTCCTCGTAAGACCTGCTCTCCAGCCCCCTCACCAGCTTTGTTGCTCTTCTCTGGACTCTCTCCAGAGCCTCAACATCCTTCTTGTGGTGAGGGGCCCAGAACTGAACACAGGATTCGAGGAGCGGTCTCACCAGTGCCGAGTACAGAGGGAGAATAACCTCCCTGGACCTGCTGGTCACGCCGTTTCTGATCCAAGCCAAGATGCCATTGGCCTTCTTGGCCACCTGGGCCACTGCTGGCTCATGTTCAGTCGGCTGTCAACCAACACCCCCAGGTCCCTCTCCTCCAGGCAGCTTTCTAGACAGACTTCTCCTTCTTCTCAGTCCAGTCTCCTCTGAATCTAGAGCATGGCAGCTTTAATTGTTTATCATGAATTGTTTAAATGGCATTTCAAAATTGATCATGACTGGTTTAAGATAGACCAGAATCTTAAAATCCTTCACCATGGATGGGAAATTTCCCACTCGAGTCCTGCTGTGGATGTACCCAGACAGCACTCCAAGACACGTCTTCATCTGACCATACCCAAAGTTCATTATTGGCTTCCACAGCTTTGGGGTGCATCCAACTCTTAAATTACTACCAGTTTGATAACTAAAACAAATGCTGTCTGTTTGGCTACTAATTAGTCAACAATGATGAAAGGAAAAGAAAATAAAGCAAAACTTCTGTGACAAGCTGCCATAAGGATATGAAGAACACTAAAATAACACGTTAGCTCCTCTACAGCACGAGACAGCACAGCAGCTCACTTCAAAGCATGATTCATCCCGTCTCGCAACGCAGCAACCTATGAGTAGATGAGCATCACTCTGCCAAGGAAACATGAAGCATGGGAGAGTCCAAAAATCTTCCTAGTCACAGCAGATCAGCTGTTGGAGAGATGGTGAGAGACGATGAAAAAAACCCAGTCTGCAGCAACAGTGCTGTCCAACATTGTAGCCGTTACCAGCAAGATAATGTGATTAACAGACAGCTTTTAGAGATTTAAGAAAATGCTGTGACTTAAAACAGTCATTCTGTGAACAGTAACAGTAAAAGGAATTACATATCCCACCAAGTCCACTGTAGGTAAGTTGAGTTCATAAATTTCCTGAACCTCTCCAACATACATTCCTGAAACATCACTACTCTGTGCACAAAGGAGCACGGTGTGTATTATGCTCATTAAAACTGGTCCCCTAAAACAGAGGATGGAAGAAGCCAGCCTTTTGCTGAGACAGCTCAGCAGCTGAGCAGGAAAAGAAGGGATGCTGTTGGCTTCTTCTCTCCTTTCTGATCTGGGCCACTGCATCCCACCACAGCCTGCTGCTGCTCTGTGTCCAGCCAGCAGGACGCATCATGCCACTTCGTGTGGCACAGAGGAGGACTGAGGCCTCTGTGCTGCCAAGAAAATGCACAAAAATCAACATGATATGTAGCAGGATCCGTGATACTAGACAGAGGAAGCCAGAACCGTTAAGCATGTCCCATGGAGCACAGATTATTTTGCTCATGTTGGCAGACTCCACGTCCTGCCCCAGGCTCCCCAGGAAGGACCTAAAATGCAAAAGCTTCCCAGCCCCAGTGGCTGCATCCCTCCTGGCTGTCATCTGTGAAGCAATCAGTCCCCTGCACAAGAGGCTGAAAAAACAACCAAATATACCAAAAACCAATTCCAGAAAAGTAAATTCCAGGCACATTGCAGGGAGGCTTTCAGGGACTTGGCAGCAGAACAAGTCTGATTCAAGGTCCTGTGATAAAAGTGAAATGAGCTCACATCTCACTGCTATACATGCAGTTTATGAGCTGACATATTATTTCACATGGTACACTTGCTCTATCCCAGACAAACAGAGCAAATAAGCTCTTGAAGGATCCCTGTGAACTGTACAAACACTGGAATTAGATAGGAGCAAGACACCAGCCTTCAGAAATGCAGATTGGGTATCACACGCACTGCCACAGTCTAAAACCCACAGCATCTAAACGCCGCCGCCACGTACATATCCGTCATGTCAGCACAGAGAGGCCAGCGGCCAATGCCTCGATGTACACCTTCTACAAAATTATTTCATTGGTTTGGGGTTCAGCAGCTGGAGGATCAAACTCTTCCACATTTTCCAGCTCCCTTGGCAAACTCCCAGATTGTTAACAAGAGGGTGGAGGGAAGTTCCTGAGGCTCTTGGTGAAAACTGACTATTTTACACAATAGGAAGTGTACTGCATTCTCCTAAGTTACCATACTGTAAAATATATTTTGCTTATAAAAGCTCAAATTCTCTTTTAACATCCATAAACGGCAGGCAAAGGCCTTTGTTAATCCAGGTGTTAAACCACTCTGTAGCTGCCAATTAGACAGCTTTGATGCAACAGGAAGAATACAGATGAAATAATCTATATCTTGGGAAATCAACTTCTACTGCAGTTCATGCTAAAAACAAGCCACCCTCTGGGAAGTCATCTGTTGACGGACATTCTAAAATTACTGCTGTTACTTAATTTGAGAAATATTCAAAGAATTCCAACAGGAATCATCGAGCAATGCTTCTCACCTGACTACCTTATGTCAATGTTATTTTCATTTACATGACATACTTCGTAGTAAACTCTACTCTGAAACCAAACCTGATGTAACTTATAACTGCTGCCTTTGGGAGAACAGGGGTAATGATTTCTTACCAAAACATCATTTTTATATGACGTTTCATAAGCAGCCAAAAGCACAGCTAGTAAACTAGGACTGCTGAATTTCCATCATTTTGGAGAACTTGACTATAATATTTTGAAGTTAATATAATATTGACTTTCCAGCACTGATGATTGAACTGTTATGATATAGTAAATGATCCACTGTTAATATTTCACTTTTCTTCTGTACCTTTAATTTTTAAAGATAGCCAAAGTTAAAGGATATGTGGCTGCAGAAACAGGGAATGGGACTCATAAGGCTTGTATTACATTCCTGATTGTGACATTAAATCTTTGGGCCAAGCACTGTGACTGAAACTTATTCATACCAAAACTAAAGCATATAAATCATTACACATTAGAGAAGCTTGAATTCATTATACAGGTATCTCCTATCTGAATTATAATGAAGTTATACTTTGACCTACCTATATTTTATTTTTAAAAATCACTAGTTTACTTGTTTAAAAAAAAAAAGTAGTCTTCAAAATCTGGTTAAAGTTTTTCACTAATCTCAGGTTTGTGGGCCCAGCTGCACTACTCATCTGTGCACATCCTTACGTGTTTGATGAATAACAAGCATTTTACATTCCAATACCATCTTGAAGAGGTTTTTTCTTCTGAGAAAGTGTTTCTGGCAAATTAATAATTCAGTGATGTTTTCATGGAGGTTCTTTCACCTTTATTTATTGCCCTGACTGGAAGAGACAAAATTTCCCTTTGGAGAAGGAACACTAAGAACATATCATTTAGAACAGTGCGTCAAATAAAAAAAAAGGGATTTTCAAGTTCCACTGTAAAATTTCTGCTTTAAATTACCTTCAGGTCTCCTCGTAATCTGCTGGTACTACTCAGGGTTTATATTTTAAAAAGTAATGATAACAGTAGAAAACATCAGGATCTCAGGTAAATAAGGTTTTAAAAAATATCACAGAAGTTTAATAAAGACCTATTACTTCATATTTCAGATTTACTTTTATTTATGTGCTTCTGTAACTTCAAATATGCAAGGAGTTGCTACACAGCGAAAGTTCAGGACATTGGCAGTAAAGGTACAAGCCAACATTAACTGGTAACCCATATAATCTCCAAACACTGCTTCAGCACAGGAGACTTTAATGCACACCTATCTCTGACAGCCCATGAAATGTTCTGCTGTCTCAGCACCATAAACCCTTTTTCATCCCCTCAGTAAAAGGTAAACCAAAACCAAAATCTAATACATGAAAAATAATTTCTCGTGGAGATGAACAAAGACTTTCACAAAATGAAAAAGTTCAGTCCTCTGAAAATGGATGTCTTTTCTGGTATTGTTTTCCAAAAATACAGTTTTGAAGTGAAAAGGAAAAAAACCAAGAAAAAATATTTCTCATTTTTTTAAATTCTAAGTTCCTTGTTTTAGTCATATAGTTTGCCTGCTCAAAGAGTGAACAGAATCCCTCTTCTCAGTGTGATGCTGGATACATCATTCATCTAAAGTAGCTAAGTGCTCTGACTAAGGACAACTTCAAACTGAGAAAGCATTGGCTATCATAGAAAACTTCCCTATGAAACAAACCTCCTGCGATCCGATGAATGTACATACTTCAGGGAATTCAGTAAGGCTCTGCATCTTGAAAACATCCTGTCAGTAGAAAGATGGGCTGCCTGCACCTCCATAGGCCTCCAAACCTCTGCTCAAAATCAGCACTGGCAGTAAATTAAATTGGTTGAATGAGATGTACTTTACCACAGAAAAAGTGGAAGAGTTTCTGTGAAGTCTTCCAGGGAGAGCACTGGAACTCAAGTTTATATCCTGGATTTCCTCAAATAACTTGTGGTAAGAGCGAATATAAAACTTGAAGAATCTTCATCATACTACTACAGAAACTGTGCACAACACAAAGGTGGAATCACTGGGCTTGCTGATTTCTACTATTTTTACAAAGTTTGTCACCAACACCCTACTTAAAATAACTCATTCTGGCAATACTGCTGCTACCAAAGCTCCGTTTAGCTTTATTTTTAGTATTGAGAGAGAAAAAACGTTCATTTTTTTTTTTTAAGCTTATAATAAAATATGTGAGCATGATATGTGTAGGAAAGGTGTAAGCAACATCAGGAACAAAAGAACAGCTTTCTAATGTTTTGAAGGTTTCTAATACAGTGCCCTACTAAGATGATGTGACCTAAAAGGTCCCATCGCAAAGGATTAGAAAGTGTGTCGCTCTTTTGGGCCACTTCTGTTTTTAGGCCCTCTTCTGAGACTGCTGACAAGCTCAGCAATTAATGACACCTTTTTTAGAAGATCTGAGGAGAAGAGTACCTTTGCTGGGAGAACTAGAGTGAGGCCAGCACGCCCCCACTGTCAGCCCCTGAGAAGGCTGCTGCCACCAAGAGTCTGAGTTTCAACTGGTTACCCAGAACCTAAAGGTTCCTCTCCCATGTGAACACCTTCACCTGACACTCATGCCTGTCTTTTCTTCTTTCCAAAGACCTTTTTCTGTGTGTCACATGTTGAGAGGCCAGGCAAGAAGTGTGGTTATTTCCATTAACACCATTCTCTACTGGCTTCTGTGCACAGTTGAAGAGGTCAATATACACATCACCAGATCCACATCAATGTCTTAAGTGCCCATCTAAGCTTTTAGTGGGGTTTAAAGTTAACCCATCTGATATTTAAAAAATATACGTCACACAGACATCTGGTATTCTTTAAAATCTGATCCTGAGAAACTATATTAGCTGATAATTCTCAAATACCTAGGACTTCACTGCCCAGTACCAGAGTTTCTTCCCTGTAGCATTTGCCTTTTGGAATCAACTAAGCACACTAGCACCACAAGTGCTTGCATTCAGCTCTCTGTGGTTATTTTCAGTCTGCAGCAAGGTCACCGTACCAATTAGCATATTCCAGTATCAAAGATTCAAAACAAACCTTACCCTACAGACTTCTGAGTTAACTAGGATCATTCTTTTCGATAAGCTTTATTTCACATAAAAGTGTGTTCTACACAAACATCTCCTCATAAATAAAACAAATAAATGATTCTTCTCTTCCAGAGAAGTCCAGGACTGCAAACTCCAGGTTGTCATGACTGATTTCCACCATCAAAGTCATCATATGCCAGGTAGCTTATACTGTATGTGTTTTCATGACACCTGATTAAAGCTAGTGTCATCACAGTTTTATGGCCTACTTAAATGTGGCAATTTCCATTAAGTGTTTTTAAAAAAGCAATTAACAGTTTTAACAAGAGTTCACTAGTTCAAATCATTTCAGCATTGACTGGTAGATTGTCCTTCTGGGTACCACGCTTGACATTTTCAATCTCCCATCCTCTCACAAGTAGGATGGGAATTATGAACATCACTCAGTACTGCAAATGTATCTCTTTTAGAGAAGACAACAGACTAACAGCAAACCAAGGCACCATCTATGAGCATTTAACAAAACTTGCAAACAGTGCTACTAAGGGCAGCATTCTGCTAAAGAATTTGATCTCCCACCTAGCATGAAATCAAATCCATCTGCAACAACTTACCAAGAAAAGACAGGGTGGCATCTATGTGTGAAGAAGAGCACCAGAAAGATAGATCACACCTAAAGTGTTTAGTGTGATTGGCAGACTTGCAAGGAAAAACAAAAAGCAATGAAAATTAGAGTCTGTAGTATTCATGGAACTGAAAGATCAGGTTTTAGCAGGGTCCTAAACAGCGCGGAGAGCAAAGGATCAGCAACACAGATGCCAACCTGATCGTTCAGAAGACACACCAGAAATCAATACAAAACCAAAGATTTCGTAGTTGTTTATTTTTTTAACTATCCTTTTGCAAATAGTACTTATTGTAGCATTGCAGTACAAGAGGTCGGGTTTTGTGATATGGAACCAGTCACCATTTAACTACTAGATTTGAATTTCCCACGTTTTCACATGGGATCAACCACACAATCTCCACTGACATGCAGATAAAGTGGCTCTTTACTTAAAGTACAGGAAATTTGACAATGTGAAAACAATCAAAACAATGACAGAATTCTAGATTGGTTTGGGTTGGAAGACACCAGAATATGTTGTCCAGACTAAAGCATGCCTTCTGTTGGGAAACCAAAATGCTGCACCTAGAAGAGATAAAAGGGAAAAAGGACCAGGATAATATCTTTGTTGCAGGACTACATCTGCATGAGAGGGCACAGGTTGCCCCTCATTAGTTTGCTCCATTATGCTGCTGGCTACTCAGAGATAGAATGATGTCCCTCTGACTTCTCCCAGCTGGTTGCCTGTCACATCTACTGGGAGCTGTCTCTAACCCTCTGAAAGAGAGTCAAAGGCCAAGGTCAGGCAGGGGACACAAGGAGCAATAAATTTCTTCAACCCATACTGTGACCCTCTCACTTCAAGGCTTCACTCCTCTTTATTTTTTAAAGAGTGGTTCAAATGTATTTTGGTGCCATTTATTCACTGGCTTTCCAGCATGTCAGGAGTGAACCCTATGAAGGAAACAATCTGCTTTCCAGTACCCTCCTCCTTATGTAACACAGGATGGGAAGTCCCTGCAAGAGGGATTCATAGCCTTGTGCTTCTCCCAGTGGGAAACCGATTTAAGACAAACGTTAAGAAACAGTTATTCTTCTACAATGCTCATTTTGGCAATCAACATTTCTTTCTTTAATTGGTATTTTCCATAACATCCTTCATAGAATCTACAGAGCGACTGTGGCAAATGAGAAGAAGAAACAAGAAAAGGCACAGGATTTGCCAGGAGTGGGGAGCAGCAGGTGATGATGTTCTCCTACACTTGGATTTTATTTGCACTAGGGCAGCAGGGATGGCTCACTGGAACAGCCCAACCACAGGTCCAAGATGCCTGTTCTCTCCATATCTGCTGCTGGTGATCCAGTTTCTTGCTGTCACCAAGATTCACTAACACAATCCCACCCTGCAGCACATTTCACTGATGGTGTTTGGGGCAGATTGCACTGTTGCTTATCGCACAGTCAATTTTAACTAGTACTGTCTGTTTCTAGAAAATTTGGGCTTTACTAGATCACAAGGCTCAGCCATCTGCAAATTTTTGCCAAAAAAAAACCAGCAATAAACCATTCCCAACAAAGTCAGTTGTTCTAGTCTCAACTATTTTTTTCTATCACAGTAGACAACTAAAGGCATACAAGAAAGTGGCTGTCATGCTGATCTCTTGGGAAAGCTGTTAAATTGTTCACACACACTGTATTTGATTGGAAGATAACAGCAGTTCAGAAATAAGAACAGTTCCTACTATATAATATTAAAGCAACATATTATCTGTTTTGCTTCTTAATTGAGACTGCTTTATATAAATTAAAACAGAGACTTTCCTAAGTTATCACATACGCTCACAGAAGTATTAGGAGCACTTTTAATTAAGCCATGAAAAGGAATTTGTTTTCAAGGATGAGGTGGTTTCGTCACACTCATTATGGCCTATTCTTAACAGAGGATCTTACAAGAAGCTCTCATTAAACAGCTGTTTGAAATGAGAGTAAGCTGATGCATGTCAGCTACTCCCACATCATACTTACAGCTTAAAAACAATTAAAGCTCTACAGTGACCATAGAATTTCTTTATATTACTCTTCACAATAAAATTTACCCACAACATCTGTGACTGCCACTGAAAGAAACAACTCCGTTAACTTAAGGGTCCAAAGACAGCTTTCTGTCTTTTCTTTTTCCCCATCCCAAATCTTAAAGTCAGTGCGGTCTATGAATAAAGAATAAAGAAGCCAGACCAGGAGAGAGCTCTGGAAGCGTTGCTGAAATATCTCATCCTGTCTCATTTTCTGTTAGCTGGTCCCTAAAGCCTGGGAACTGCCCACAGCAACAGCCACTGGTGACTGGGTGCAAGGCTGTACTGTGTCCTCCTTTGGAACTAGAAAAAACAGAGGAGCAGAAGCCTGGAGGGCTCAACAGCCAGGAACACCCAGGGAGCTCTTTACAAAGGCTGTCCTATGCATAAGTCTTATTCAGGAGAGCGTGTCTGGCTCTGGCAGGTTCCTGGTCACATAATATCATGTCCACTTTGATATTCTCTACGTTTCAGTAAAGTCTGTGGACGTATGAAGGAATATAAGTGTCAGCACTGTAGTAGAAAACCATGTTTCCCTAGGAAAAGTTTGACATTTACGGGTGTACATACTTCTCCCCAGCACACACTAGTTCAGATTTGAAGCAACCCTAATACAGCTCTGTCAATGGAAGAAAAGCACCACCTGTCCTACAACTTACAGCAGTATCACATAGTATCACGCTCCTCAGGATTATACTTTGCAGAAAAAACTCAATCAGGATTCCTTTCCTTAAAATATTTGTCATTGTGTGACACATTTCCAGGACAAGCCCAGAGGCTGCAGAGATTGTGCCAGAAAGAAAGGGAGCAGCTGAGCTGTTACAGTGAGGGTAGCTGGCTTTAGGGTAGCTCACATACAGCGCTGGACACTTTAAAGACAGTAAACAGGTTTATCCTGTTACAGATACGGCGAGAGTAAGACATGGAAAAGGAAAAAGGATTTGTTTGAAGTCACTTGGGAACTCAGGGACTGTGCTGAAAAATAGAGCATTAATCTGCAAAGAAAACAGAAAATGTAATAGTGTTCAAAATTCCCTCAAAACCCCTTTGACCTCATTAAAACATTCAGTCAGTGAAAACTGTTAAAATCCTGGACTCCATCCTAGAAGGCAGCTAAAAGGAAAAGCCAGCGTGGGTACAAGAAATCATTTAATTGCACAGATGAATGAGGGAAGTTCTCATCTCTCAGCAGTAAACCTTTTAGTATTTATGACACTGAAATTACACTGCATAAACAGAGGAAAAGTTAGAAAGGGGCTGGCTTCATAAATAATGGCACATTGTTGTGCCAGCCTGATTGCCTTACATCTCTTTTCATACAGGCAAAAAACTTTTGCAGAGCAGTCTGCATTTCCCTCCAGCTCCTCATTCAAGGGAAGGGGGAAACGTTTCCTTTGCCAGAAGGAAAAAGACTAGACAAAAAGACCATCTTCACTAGAAAATGGTTTCGAAATACTTGATATTATGATGTGTAACCATCAGGAGAAAAAGGTACAACAGATTAAATGGCATCCACTTGGTTGTCAGAGCTAAATACGTATTGAATGGTAAAAGCACAAGCTGCACAAGAGTCCGTGATCCTTTTCTGCTCTGAGCCATACACATGGTGACAGCCAAATGAAGGAAATAATTCTAACAAAGGAAATACTTGACAACCATAAGTCCACATCATACGTACAGTGAGGTCTGGTACTTTTGCTTCCTAACTCATCAGCATCGCGTCCTAACTTCAAGCACAAGCTCACTCACATCGTTGCTAGGAGGCAAGGGCGATGGTCCACAGGCTGCCCAGCAAATGCCTGCGCCATCATTCCTACACTCCACCCAACTCACCAAAATCTCAAAGGTTACAGCCAGCCCTTCACAGAACAGAGAAGCAGCATTTGCACAAGATTCAGTACTGAGTCTATTTCTGCACAAACTAATCTCAGCCACACAGGTTTAGTTATAAGCACGCATATACTAAAAAAAAATAATTATTTATTACCCCTAAAAATGATGTAAAGCAGACAGTAAGCAAAGTTGACAGGGGTAGGAAAGAGAGAACACGTCAGCAAGATAGGAGGCAGAAGAAAGTTAAAGTATACAAAAATTCTCTGATTTATCTCACTGAAGAGACTTACTGAATTAAGATCGATAAATAAATTAAATTATATCAGGAGCAAGTTAATTAGCAAAGCTTGAGAAATAAAATAAAGTGAATAAATAAAATTGTCAGAAGTATCTATACACTCATCTATATCGCTTACTGCACTGAAGCTAGCGGACGGCACAGACACAAAGCAAGTTGGTCTGCCTGAACCCCAGAATGCTCCGGGTGCTGCTCCCAGCAGAAACTCAGAGACAGCTGGGGTACGTATATACGGTGGAGCGCAGATGTATGTTTGTCAAGTGTACTTAGTGGCCACGCTGCCAAAGGAAAACAGTGGATAAACAGTGCCTAAACCAGGCTATTGTCAGTGGCTGATAACAGCCATTAAAAACACAGAAGAACATGATGAGTTCAAGGAATCATCTTGTCACAGGTCCTGCCAGTGCCCCGATTTGCTTGTGCACTTGTTGAAATCAGCAGTTTGGCATTTGCACAGCTCTGCCGTCAGCTGCCAAGGGTCAGGCTGTTCATTTCACCTCTCAGTCCCCCACCACCTCCTGTCCTCACCCTGAAGGTCAGGCTCTTAGGAACCCATGCTCCAGGAGCTACTCACAACAATGGAGCTCCATATGAGTACGCAGCTTTTAAAAGGTGCAGGTAACACCTTCTGTCTACAAAAAACCTACTACAATTGTTTCAAGAAGGTCTTTGGGCATCCCTAAGGTAAAGTGCTTGTAAAGTTAATAGTTATTCAAAGCATAGGCCTTAGAGAGGAGCACAGCATCCAACAAGCCGTGCAGGGTTAAGTGAGGGATTAGAAGTGCTCCTAGAGACCACACTCCAGTTATTCAACAGAAAGGGAGAAAGTTTTACTCCAAATAAATTAGTGGAACTAATTAGGCAGTAAGCAGGAATTGCACTGAAGTACCATGTTACGCAGTAAATAAAGTCAGACTTAAGTACCCCCAGAGAAACTCAATATAGGTGCCACATCTCCTTTTACAAGAAGGAAGTAGGGTACCAGCAGCCTCCACTTATCCAGCTGGTTTTTAAGCTGTCTTCTGTGGTTTTTAAAATCTAGAATGGGAAGTTGGGAGGCTGATTCATGGGGTGGGTCCGGTTCTACAGCTCTGCTCATACTTGGGAATAGAAATTACAGCTCTAACAGTCCAACCAAACATCCTTATCTCAGACAAAAAAAATCTGGGACTGCTTTCTCCAACAGTAAGCAAGAAGGTTGCAGTAGATCTCCCTCCAAGGGATTAACCAAACTGCTACAGCATTTCAGCAGTCAAGGATTATAACAGACATCTCATCCAGAGGCAGGAGGGAAGCTGCACCTTGCAGTCTCAGCTAGACTGCAGACTTGCTGCCGAATGAGCTAACCTGTGCCTTTTACAGTCTAAAATGGGCACAGCCCCCGACACAGCAGAGGCATTTTAACTGACCAAGCTAAAATGCTTCCAGGTTTTTATCTGACCTGCCATTGCCTCAGTAGGATGCAAAATCAGAAGGACTAAGAAAATTATTCCACCTTGCATTCAATCCTCGAATATACTACAGCCAACATACATTATCGTCACCTAATTCATATGAACTTTAATGCCAGCTATAGGCTATCCAATTCACAGTTCTGTCTGGCTTTTGAATCTTCTGCATATGTTGGGTTGAACTGCACAGCTACCAGTGCTAAACCAAGGCAGAAACTATTATCATGCCCTTACTGTAAAGGGAGGAAATCCAGGACTATATTTAATTGCACAGCCTTTTATATTTTGACTTGCCCTCAGCCAAGCCAAGTGTCATATAATGAGCAGCATGAACCAGAAAGACAGAGGAGGTGGATTTCTTCAAGCACAGTGCAGGAATCATGAAAAAATTACCTGGTTGTTTGATGACCCATAGCTATATAGCTACTAGCCATATTGATACCCATGAGGAATAAAAAAAAAAAACCAAACCCAAAAAACTTAGCCTCAACTAAATTCTGACTTTTAACTTACACTATTTTCCTTAACATTATAAAGCGTTTATTATTAAAATGCTGATATAAAAGTGGAAGATGTCAGTCTAATGTATGTGTCTAATGAGTATGTGGGTATTTGCCTGAGTCCCCAGGAGGCTTCTCCAAATGAGGTGTTCACTTCAATGAACTTAACATGGTAATTAATAAACTCCCTAAACAGACTCAGCTGCTGAAGAAAAGATGAACAGAATTGAAGGGAACTCTGCCATGATGGAAGGGTTTTCAAAAACACTGTAAAGAGTATGCAGAAGGAGAGACATGTTAAAAAGGAAAATTAGGGCAGATAGAGTGACAGACAAAGACTAAAAATCTGGTCAGCAAAACAAAACTTTACTGGGTGGACAGACAGATTGCATGCTATGAACCAAGGCATCAGAGCCTCCACACCATCTCATGCTCCACTCCGGACAGGCTGGGAGGTTTTGTGTTTAATCCTTATTTTAAAAGTTTACATTGGTGCCTATTGTATTTCGCGTTCTGTGAAGTTACAATTCCTTCCCATGAATTGTATTAAACTGATGTTTCTATTGAATATGGTGATTTCTTCCTGGTTTTGTCAATAAACTGGACTCTTAAATAATATATAGCATTATTAAGCATCCCAGTCAATTATTACAAAAATACATCAGTGATAACTATCGAAATTTTATTTGGTGCTAAAAAGATATTAACGCATTACTGCTAGAGGAGTCATTTTTATTTTCTGTTTTCCCATTATGAGGTACTGACCACGACACTGTTCACAGTACAACTTAATTCATTTCCTCTTAAGAAGAGGAAACAATTTTTTGAAACTACTGCAAATATTAATAGCACAGGTTCTGCTTTTGTACACAGGCCTGCAAAAATAACAGGAATAACTGTCTGCTTTGATGACTTTTCCCTGCAATATTTTCTGGGGGTTTCCCTTGGAGTTTTGGTGTATCTGCAGGTACTGTAAGCCTTCATTCCACACCTCCTCCTCTTCACATTCAGTCTGCACGTGTAGTACCTCCCCAAGGGTTTGGGGTCAGCACAGACTGACAGAAGCCTTGTTGCCAAGGGTTTGCAGTACCAAGTCTCCCAGCAAATGTACGAATGGCCTCTCTGCCTCTCGTTATCCCCAAGAGTTTCATCGCGTCTCTGGTCTCGGGACGCAGTGAGAGACAGAGTGAAGACTGATGGAAAGACAATTTAGTTTTAAGTTAATTGAAAACAAATCTTCTCAGGCAAGGGGACGGGAGCTTCCCTGCGGTTACAGCACTCATTGGGACTTGCAAAGCAAAAGTCCAAATCTCAGATCTACCTGCTTCAGGCCCTGCTTCCCCATGACAGATACTAACAAATCAACTACTGATTCTGGGTGATGGTTCCTGTTCTCCACCCTCAAAAGCTGCTCCAACTTCTCCACTCTCAAAGGCCGTAGTCAATCCTGATTCCAAACCCAGGAACTTCTATCAAGCCTGTAAAACCTGAGACTGAAGAAATGTTTCTCACCCAGCTACACAGATCAGCTGATGACAATGCATTTTCACCTCTTCCTCTTTCAGCAAGTCATGTGTGAAAGAAAACAGAATGCGCAAGGGAACAGCAGCTCTTTTGTGAACGTGTGTTGTGCGAGGGACTCTCACAGCACATTTCAGCAGCCAGAAAGCGTAACACCATGTCACACACTGACTTTTCAAAACAACCATACTTTGTTTGGAAAAGCCTTTAACTCACCAAGCTGCTGGCCATACAGGATGGCTCCAAATTATTGAAAGTCTCGTAACTGCAGTGTAACACTGAAACATATACTAGGAATCCACAGGGTAATTAGAGACCATCTAAAATTATGACTACAGTAGAGGGGAAAGCAAACCCAACGACACATGCCACACTGTTTAAGTTGTGCACAAGGCTGTTGGTGAAAAGATGCAATGCTGCCCCAATAGTAGTGCTGGGAAGGGATGCCAAAGCTGTCAATACAGTGGGATACAGCTAAAGGTAGTAAAGCCCAAAAATGGGGAAAATAATCTCTGTACAAAGCCAGAGGTTGGCCTTCATAAGAAATGGGCATAGCTTCTTTCTCCTACCATTTGCACCACGAAGTCCATGCAGTCGCTGCCAGCATCAGGTAACACTCCACCCACTCCAGTGTGTCAGCTGCCTGACTGCCAGCAAAGTTTCCATCCTAAATCCTTCCCATCAGTGCTGGCTGGTAATGACTGATGAAGCAGACAGCACACAGCTTGATTTGTTGGATTGCAGGTTGCTCTTGCAAAGCTGGCAGTTAAGAAAAACCTCATTCTGAATCTTTAAATGGACTGTATTTGATAAGGAAGTCATTGAGGAAGCAAGAACAAACATGAGGCACCAAGAAGTAATACTGAAATCTCACAATTCACAGCCCTTTGAAGAGCCCTGATACATATGTGCTTGAGAATACTCTCCAAGCAATCGCACAGTTGTGTGCGGATGTTAACATGAGGCAGGTGCCTCCCTGCTGGTCAGTGAATCCACGACGGTAAACAGTCCAATCTCAAACCTCAGCAAGCAGCTTTCTTCTTCTGGCTTTCCTTGTACAAACTCCAGGCTAAATATTCTCTGCTAAATGCACGCATTCACTTGGCAAGGCACATCACTTTCATCCTCCTCCTTAAAGTTTACTTTCAAACAACATGCAGGTCATTTCCTTTCCATCAAAGTCAGGACAGAGGATAAGTAAAGGCCATAAATGACATATTTTTAATCCTAAATCTAGCACAAGGCAGCAGCACTTCAGAAGCTTCCAAACAGAGGGCAGGTGGCTGAGGAGGGGAGGCCAAAATGAGCTGCAGAAGCACAATCTTGCCATAAGCTAGTTTTAATCCTAAACACCAGCCCAGGGTTTAGGGGTCAAGCTGTATGGCAGGAGCTCTGCCGTTTATGACTGTATCCCTGCCATCCTCCTCAGGCAAGCTGACTGAAGACATGCTTTAGCGCAACACATGGGCACGTTGGCAGTTGGTAATGAAAACCCAGATGGGGAGAGAGGGGGGAAGCAGAAGGGACTTCAACAACACAAAAAGGGCAAAACTGAATCACGGAGTCAGCAGAGAAAGCAGTGAGTGTACTTGAACGCAGTTACCTGCTGTACGACTAAAGCACTTCACAGTTTCTATATTCACTTTGGAAACAGTTCCCACACTCCTGAATCGCGCAAGCTGCAAAGGCAGTTGCTGAACCCCACGTCAGAAAAAGGTCCACTTGACATTTTAGAGCAAACACCATTCTTTCCACCAGTGGAGTCTAAAGCTTAGAGGGAACAAGCTGAGGAACATCTTTGCTTTTCTGACACTCTTCTCAATTGGAAAACATTTATCTTTGCTGCAGTATGCTGAAAATCTTTACTGCGCTTGGGCCCCAGTCTTCACAACTAGATCTCACCCCTAAAATTCACAGCCAATCCACAGAGGGAAGGAGGAGCTGCGAGGAGACAAAGCTACTGTTTCTTTCTGGTTTTGAAGGAATGAGCTAGGAAACTGCCTCCACGCAAGGAAGGTAGTTTTGGATCCATCTGTATCATATGCTGAAGCAACATTCCTAGTGCTGAAGCAACTCTCCTGAATTTCTGCAGTTACTGAGAGAGCTGGCAAACACAAATTTGGGGGAATACAGCAGCATCCCAAGAAGCCTGATAATCTGGCTCGCCTGTATTATCAGTGCTCACTCCCCTGGCTTTATCCCAGTCCTCTCCATCCCAAATTTCTCTGACTATCCTGACCCTTAATCTCTTTCCTTTATAAACCTTTTCAACTATTCCCTTAACCACACACACAATCCCCATGACATATATAATAAATCCAGATCATAAAAAACAGAGAAATAAAATTGAATGTTGAACTCGTGACATTTGCTATCCATTACTGTATTTGTACGCACTGTCTTTTCCCACTGCTCATTACCTTTTGTCTCCATATCAGCCCTTGTGGGTTTTTTAATCCAATTCTCACAGCATTTGATGCTTTATATAATCGCATGCTTTGAAAAGCTAGAGAATCTCAGCTTTTAATGTGAGAATCTCAGCTTTAAGTCAAAGTGATTTTCTACCTGCTGGGTTTTGAAAGAGGGGTGCATGGAAGGAAGATAAAATCCTGAATGCATAAATTCTCAGGAGCTCAAGTAACACAATGAGAAAGCTAGACCAAAAAACTAAAGGGGGAAAAAATCATTTTAATTAAGTCAAATTTTTAAGCCAGTCTCATGAGGAAATGGGCAGTCAGAACGTGACCTGCACAGCCTTGGTAGCTATAAAGGGGACTGGTCTAGAGTAACGCTAATGTCAAGATAGGCTAATACCCTGATTCAGAAGAGGGTGCGACACAGCATTAAAACCTTCAGAAAATCTTGGCTCTCAGTCTAGACAGACAGGGGCAGAACTGTCTTTAAGCAAAACATTTTTCAAAGCTTTCCATGAGGCACTGAGGTGAATCTTTGTTTAACTGTAATTGGATTTCCAATGGCAAGAGGTTCTGCTGTTCAGATACCAGATAAAGGATGAGCTGGGGACACAGGGGAGAAAGTCCCAAGTCAATTGCTGTTTACTGGGCAGTCAATTTCCTGTGAACAGGTCAGAGGACCAATAGCTGTTGAGACCTTGTCTTCAGAGTTTAACAAGCTGAATTATTCTCGAGTTGACATTTTTCTTGGGTTTGGAAAATTTTAAAATTCTCCATCAAATCTCTGTTAGTGCCACAAAATGCAGTTATAAAATAATCTTGTTACAAGGTTTCCAAGGGTTCACAGTGTGCCTTGGAGTTCACAGATGTCTTAAGAGAACTTCAAACATCACTTTTGCAAGTTAATAAAGTATGACGTATGAAATTCTCTTTACAGCTTTTACGTTGAGATCATTTTGTATCTCCTTTCTTTTTCAGAAGCCATTGAGCGACTCATTTTAACTACAAAGCCCTCTCTTCTAATCTTGATGTGCTCAGGAAATATTGGAATGGGTTTGATATGATAAATATTTATTGTTTTTTTACTTTTGCACAAAAAAAACCATTTCCATTCATATGAAGCAGGAGTTATAATCTGATTAAATGCCCGCTACCTGCATGTTATTCCGTATCTCACTTCAGGTCTATGTACCAACCTATAAGGATATTTGCACCACCTTTGAGACACATATGTCAGATATAGTTAATTGTAAAAAAATTTTTTTTTTTTACGTATCTGACAGCCCACTCTAACTTCATAAGGAGATTAGTAAAAGATTTACTTGCCCATTGAAAAACAACTTGATAAACAACCTGCCATGTCCGCTAAACTCAGTGAAACAACTTTAAACCTACCATGCCACACCTGGTTTATAGTAATATATTTCTCTTTTCCATTAAACTCTAAAAAGTAATCACTGACAATTAACCTGATGCTTTCAGTTGTGTTTTCCCAATTACAGCTTAAAAACATCATCTACATTATTTGTGTAACCAAAATTAAAGCGATGCATATGCTACCACTGTCAAAATATGTACAGAGATGTACATCTGCATTTACAGACCCTTTCATCAAAATCAAATATTGTATATACGTATTGCATATTCATTCAACTAGAAGGATGCTGTTATCATAGGACTGTAAAATATGTTCGATGCATCATGTTTTGATACTTCCCATTGACTATATCATAGCTGATACAGTTCATTTCAGATTGGACTTGAATTTTGAATACATGCATTAAATGTAACCAGACCTATGAAAGAAAAAATATACCTGGGTTTCAAACATGACAGCAAATGAAACAAACTCAATTTTTCATTAATAGAGAATCATTACTCAGTGCATGTGGGAAGTCTAGAGGAAACTCGGGGCATGCCTTCTGAAGCGCTAATCTGTTACAAGGACTCACAATTTGACAAGTGGTGTATAAAAACCACCCTTAAAGAATATAGAGCAATAAATCTACTAACTCAGCAAAACAGGGAAAGGTCACAAGCATTCAGGTATCATATGATGTCAGCTACTTCACCGACAGGAGTCCAGATTACAGGTTAAATTTAGCATTGTTGTCCAGTCAAGCACTGGATCTGTTTATACAAGACAGTGCATTTAGCCCACAAATTATCACAGTTACCCTCCTCCTTGCCTTTTTGTAGGTACTATATAAAAAACAGAAAGCAGCAGGCTTCTCTCTCCTGTGAAATCACTGAATACAGTTTTCAGATCTTTCAATACTCAAGTAAGAGTATGACACATCAACATTCAGAAGTCTTAGCTGGCCACGCACTTGAATCTTGCTTGTAAGCAATCGAGATCAGTTCCTGATGAGCACACACACAACTGATCAGTCTCTTACATTAAGTGGGAAAGCCAATACCCAATAGAATAACTATTTAATGATACCTACCTCCTCTTAATGGTACCTCTAGAGAGCAACTTCATGCTTTGTGGTAGTGGTAGCAGAATCACAGAAAAGGTTGTGAGTAAAGATAAGGAGAGAGAGATGGATTTTCCTCCAGTTTGGTACCATCGTAAGACATTAAGCAATGAAACCACAAAACTTGATCAGTAAATTTTTTGTCACAGTTACATCAGAGTCAAACCTTCCCGCTTACCTCCTCGCACCCCAAGCGGTGAGACAGACACCTGGTAAAGCTTGCCAGTATAATATGCACAATCTGCATAAGCACTAAGCAGACTAAAGACAATCAAACACCAAGAGAAAAAGTAGAGATTATGATTTTCTTCAGGCGTTCATTAATGTCTATTCAAATAAAAATACTGAACAAAAAAATCTACATTTCATATTGCAGGAGAGCACACTCACGCCAAATCTTTGGAGATTTGGTTCAAGAACAGTTCATCCCTATCTGAAGATTTGCCTGAAATACTGCCAAAACCCACTAACACTTTGTGTCAGCTGAAATAAAAGGTACTGTTGCAGAAGAGAGAAATGCAAAGGAGCTTCACAGGACCATGCTCCCACTCCTGCCTGCATATTCATGTACCTGATCAAATCCTCTTTGGTCTTTGCCTTTCTGCTACAACTTCAACTGTGCCCATGTTGAAAAGCAGCACAATACACCAATGGCAAGTTTCTTCCAAGTTCTCTACATCACAATCATCAGAGGAGGTACTTCTGAATCTTCCATTTCTTTTATTTTATTGGTGCCTTTCATGTTTCCCTCAGAAATAAAACTATGAACCATTCAGTGAAATTCCTATGTGATCCCTGTTCTCAGCCTCTTCTCTCCCTTGTTTCTCCCACTCATAGCCTCAAGGATTCAGATTAAGACACATACAAGACACATCAACATAAACAATTTCAGATTTGGACTCAACTGGGAACTTGTCACAGAGAATTTTCTGTGGAATAGATGTGGCATAGGGGCAAGGAAACAATCTTTACACTCAAAAAGTCCCAAACACCATAAATCTCCAGAGTTGGACCTGTGCTCTTCACTGCAGTGCAAAGAGCAGACCATGTGCACACCTACACAGTTTGTGCCCACACCTCCTGCATGATGCACAGATGCCACTAATCAGCGCAGAGCAGCAAAGGTTATGATTGTTGTGGTATGAAGGCACCTGGTGACAGTCCCTGAATGCACGGGGAGGAGAGGCTGTCCCTCCTTTCTGCACAAAGTACATCCACGACATAGGGCAGGGGCTACTTGATGTGAACAGCAGCTGCATGTCCTCCATCACTGGTTGCTTATTTACCAGCAAGCTTTTCAAAGAGGTTCTGTCAACTCAGTCTAGCCACTTCACTACTTCTAAACACACCTAGGACCTGTTTGCTGTCTTTCACTCATGCTACTCTACCAATGGAAACATTCAAGCTCCTTAGAGCAGGTCATCAAAAGCACTTGCAATACGAGATTTGGTACTTCAGAGGATTCTCATCAGCTACCAGGCTCCTGTTCAAGAGATATAAGAGTAATGCAACTGTCCTAATTAACCCAGATTTCTGCAACATCAAACACTTACAAAGAGAATGCTCACCTCGTGAGCTGAAAATTGTTAGCATTTTCCCATAGCTTGTCCTGGTTTCTTGTAAACAAGAGTACGGGAGCAAACAGGACACATACATATTCATTTCACAGCATACTGCATTTGTCAGCATAGTACTGGGTACCACTTAAGCAGGTGAGATGCAGAGACCTGCAGGACTGAAAGTCTGTCACCTGTACTGGTCAAATAAGGGACCCACACTCTAACATACTCTCGGAAAGCACACGGAGGACAATTCCTGACATCAATTTATTCAGGGTAATGAGGACAAAGGCTGACTGCAAGTAACTGCAGAAGGACCTTATGAAATGATGTTACATATGAGATGGCAGATGAGATTTGATAGAGATAAATGTCAAATACACATGGGGGAAAAGCAATCCTAACTTCACATATGAAATGATGGACACGGAGCCAACTGAGACTACACAGAAGTGAAATCCTGAATTGACAATGGATAACCCTATGGAAATGTCAGCCCAATGCTAGCAACAGCCAAAGGAAAGAAAGACAGAAAAATATTTTAAGAATCATTAGGGGAAAAGGAAACACATAGCACAGACTGCATGGTTAGGGACCACTTGTTCATGGACTTCTCCAATATTGACACGAGGACCCCTCAAACCAAACTGGAATTCTGTTCAGGACAAACAAACAAAAGTGATTTTTGTACCTAACGAGAAGCTGTGGATGTCTAAGCTGGCTTAAGGGTAGAGAAGATTAAGTTCACAGAAAAATCTATTCGTGCTTACAATCTACACTGAAATCACTCCTGGCACGAAGCCCCTGAGCTTACAACAGCTGGAGTATGGGAAGTGTCAGAGAGGCAGCGCTCCGCGTGCCTGCTCTGCTCATGCTCCCCTAGCCCACGGCCATTGCCAGAGATGGGATGCTGGGCTGGAGCCTGAGAATTAACAGAATCATCTGACATTCAGCTTTGCATCCCTTAGCAGGAATTTGATTTTTATTCTATTTTTAACCCAACATATGTTGAATTGGTAATTTTATATTTCTGGTCCCAGCGCTGTAGCATTTAACAAAATCATAAAAAGAACAGGAAGGGAGAGCAGCAGAGTAAAGACATTGCTCATTTTAAGAAACATGCTAGCCTGACTTCTAACTCTCATGAGACAAACCTTACCAAAACTTTGGCTACCTACTCACTCACCTTCTGCAAAAATGTCAGCTGAGGCTGTTTTCAGAAACTAACCAAGTGCTGTCCACACAACCACTCTGGTTCTGCCTCCCCCAGTCACAACCTGGGATGCAGCCATGCGTGAAAATATCCTTACATAAGGATATCCGTGTGTGGTCGAGAGTGTCCATCCCAGGCAGATCTTCTGGATGAAGCCAAGGAGTTGCGTGAAAAGGAGAAACATCTGGAAGAGCACTAATCCAAAGTGATGGAACAGGAAGCTCACAGCAGCAAGTGGTAACGTGATAGTTGAATCTCACAGCAAGTTTGTGCTTCTGCTATCAGTGCTCTGTGAGAAATTCTGTTCCACAACACACTCCCCACTGATATTAATTTTGAATGCAAGACAGCTTTGTAGTACCTAATCCTATTAGCATGCTCCTGAAATCTGTAAGAGCAGAAATGCAGGTCTGGCAAGGGAGATCAGCCCCCTCTTGACCAAATTCAGGTTCAATGCAACAGTCCTTGGTCCCCTATGAACTGATGAAGTAACATTTACCAACACCAAGTGATAGTTATGCACAACAATAAAGCAAATAAAAATATTTAAATTAAAACACTTTGGACAAGGTGTGTTTTCTTGTCTGGAAGAGTTCACGGATTTTTCCTTCTGTACTTTTCCAACCAAACTGGGGGAAAAAAAAAACCAAAACAAACAAAACCCAACTGATTACGTTTTCCCTTCACTTTCAGCTTTCACTGAGCTCTCTTCCTACAGTTTCTCTAACATCTTTCCTTTTCCTATTAGGCTTTTTCAAGGCAGGAATTGAAAATAAAGAAAACAGAATGAGAATGAAAGGAAAATTAAGAAGAAATAGTTTAGATAACAGATACAAGTGCTAAATGCTTGAAAATAGTTCCTGTCAAAATTACTTATTTTTAAGAAAAGTTTCATTTTACTAGAAGGCAGCAATTTTGGTAAAGGGGATGAGGTGGAACATATTTGCTTTGGACAGAGGCACTGTCCCAGATGTGGGTTTATTCTCTATACAGCCAGGCTGGGCGTCTGCATCCTGCATTAGATGATCCCCAATGACTCTGGCAACAGCTGATAAGAGAGAACCCTATAAATTGCCTGTGGCAGCTGATGAGAGCATGTTCAATTAAACAGATTTCTATCCAAGTTCCTGTTTCATAACAGCCAAAATGTTTTAACATTTTTAAGATTTGTTTCTGTGCAAAAGAATGAAGCAGATGTTTTCTATCACAAGCAGTAGGCTGGTGGCTAGGGCTTAGGTCTGTGAGGCAGCAGAGCATCAGTCAACACGATGCAGGATGAAGAATTCCACTGGATATCTGGCAGTGCCTCTGCCAGTTGCACCCATTATATATGATTCAGCAAATGACGTGGTAACAACTCAATTTTAGCTAAAATGATTTTGGTTTTATTGAATTCTGGAATGAAAACAGGTTTTGCATCTTTGAGAGATGCCACGAAATAAAATAAGCAGCTTGTACTCCACATCCCCCCAGACATCCTGTCTCAGTGCAGAGACAACAGGTTGGCAGCAGGGAACCTTTCAGATTCCAGAAACATGCAATACCTCTTCATGCACATTTGTGTTTCGAGGACTGCTAATTTAAAAAACAAAAAACCCCTAAACCCACACCACTAAGTAACAACAATTACATATTGGAGTTCAGTAAATTTCAGTGCTTTTATTCAGCCTTTTGAAAGCCTGGCATTTCATTTCTCAAGTATCAAACATACCCCAAATGGTATGCCCATCAACAATGTATCAGAATGACTACGTGGCTTAAATTTCACAACAAACTTCTCAAGAATTTTATTACATAGTAAATCTTGACAACAGAAAATGCTGGCTGTGATATAATAACTATTGCACAGGAAAAATACAGCCTGGTATTATGACACGGTGATCCCTAGTCATCTCCCATCTCGGAAAGGAAACTCTTCCGGCAGTTGCCCCGTGAAGCTGCCCCAGCCTTCCCAGTTCCCTAACCACAACAGTACCAGAGATTTCACTGCTCTGGGAGCCACAGAATTTGAGTCTTAAGACCTATAAAACCACTCCAGAGTAACAGGCAATAGTAGCCCATGAAACTTCATGCTGTCTACACAGGGACCACAGACACACCCTGCTAGAGCACAGAGCACCACCCTCATCTTGAAAATACTTTGATAAAACAGAAAACACCCTTCATAGCGACAGGATCAAGGCTGGGAAACCTTCCATACATAAAGAGCAGATTTTGCACTCTGAGGACAGCTAAGCTCGTGCACACCCATCCTCTTACATTGCTCCACATCTGCAAAACCTTTACTCATCCCTGAAGGCCCTGAACTGCCTAGTACTTCACTTCTACATCGTATTTGTTTCTGATATGGAAAAAAAGCCAAACAACAACATAAAGAAAATAAAAATATTTTCTTTTGTTTCCTTTCAAGAAAAGTTTTTGTCTACACAGCACAGATATTCTACTTTACATTTCAGATTTTCTTGTTTATTCTGTATTGGAAGCAGAAATACCTATTGGGATTTCTGTTCAGCTTTGCCTCTTTCTCCTCCTCTTCCTCACAAAACCCCATGAAATAGTGTTCATTTAAAAACATAAATCCAAGATGGGAATTATCTGAATCACCTGTTCCTCACCTGCTGATGGCTTCTGGTATAACTGGAGGCTGTTATCTTTCATTTATTCGTTTCTTATTCCAGGGCATAAGCAATGAGAATCACCACAATCAAGAATCACCTACCTTGCCTGACCCTCATCTTTTCAGGAGAGACATAGAATTCAGAAGTGATTTATTGGAGCTTTGAAAAGCCAAAGGAGGTTAAAAGTGGCTATTCCTACCTGAGAATAGCATGCTGGCATAAAATGTTTTGAAAACATGAGTCAGAGAAGCATGGATCCCTTGTAAATCAGTCAATATTTACTTCGTATTGAGACTTTAATGTGACTTTTATCTCCACAAAATTCTTTGAGGTCAAGACTCCACCTTGTTCAGTTCTGGGAAGCCGTGGAACTCATTCAGAAGAGCAGAGCAGAGCACAGGGGAAACAAGGCTTTTAAACAGCATCTGCTTTCCTCAGCTAACACCCAGCACCCTAGCAAACAGTCATTTCCAACAGGTAAGAATCTCCCTAGTATCGTTTACCTCCCATTACTTTCTTCTGACACACATACCTATTGAACCCAATTTTAGATCGTTGCAAGAGCATTTTGCAAAACTTATTATAACTTTGCTCCCATTTTTGTCCAATGAAGAATAAGTACTCAAACAGCTGCAGGCACGTACTCTGAATGAAGCTAATTCCCAACCTAAAGAAATATCAGGACTGTGACACAACCGCAGTCTAACCCAAACAGCAGCTTTGGGCCAGCAGTTTGTCATCAGCCACCTTTACACGCAGCTAATGTGCAGAGAGACCAGGAGTAGCCTGCCCTCAATACTTAACACAAGGGGCCGTGAACCAGTCAGTTCAAACAGCAGGAACATCATCAGGAAGAACTGGCCACGTTGTTTCCAGCAAATTTATCAAACCATATACTGGAACAGAAATATTATTTTTTATTTATTTATTTATTTTAAAAGACCCTCAGCTAAAACTCAGTCACAGGAGATGGCATTTCCTTAGTGAGTCAGACTAAGCAATTAGCCAAAAATAGCGTAGAGCAAGTAGTTTCAGGCAGATCACCTGCTCCTCAGACTTCGGGTTTATCAGTCGTGTGTCATTTTATAATCATATTTGCCTAAGTTCCAAATCTGTTTTTCCAACTAACTACCTAAGAAACAGCAAAACAGATTGTACGAAAACAGCTGTGAAATGAACATAATAAATCAAAAATCAAAGGTTATTTACTTTCTCTTCCTTTTCAGCTCTTTCACCTACAGCAGTCCTAGGGTTTGCCTGCAAAAAGTAGATAAAACAATACGGACAACAAAAAACAAACCACCCAACAATAAAAAACTTGAGGCAGTTTTTGATGGACGACACTCCTTTCACAGCACAAACCCTGTTGTTTGTTACAGGGACTCTAGAGCAACAAACCTCCAGAAGACATCAGCAATCTTTATTAGAAGCATTAAAATATTAAATTATTATGCAAAGCAGGTTTGTAACTTTTTTTTCAAAAAAGAAACTTAATATAGCTTCATTCACTTAATATGCTTTTGAAACATTCAAATTCCTGCAGTACTACAAGATAATGGTCTATATCCAGAAGAAAAAAAAAAAGAATACATCACTCAGCTAACATTTCTTTTCCATTTTGTGATATAATTCACTATACCTAGTTAGCTCCCTTTTGAAGCCAGAAAGGAAATACTGTGAAGAATCACAAACAATGAAAATGAAACGAAAACAAAGGGAAAAATCACTTATATGAAAATATAAAAATGGCACATTTGAAAAGTACTGAAGCATGATATACCAAAATAAAGGTATTTGTAGGGAATGGAAGAAAATGCTCTGTCAGAGATAAGCAGTTTGACATTCCCTCTTGCCACATGAAGGATATAAATCCAGGAAGCTTTTGATAAAATGTCAATCTTATTTTGCTTTTTCTGCAATTAAGAGAAGTGGCTGCCTCCACACTGGGCTGCTGGCACCTGTGAAATTACTTTCTTCTTAAATTCAAGAAATGTCTTCTTAACAAATTGAACTCTCATAGGAACCCAGTGGTAGAGGCACTGCTCTTCTGGCGCCCAGACCATTGTCATCTTCAGACCAAGCTACCCCTCAGGGAATTCTGACTTTATACAAAAGTCACATTTTGTGAGACTAAAAGCTTCTGTCGTCTCTGTTCCTAAAATGGATTTTGTTGCTATTACAAACTGAATTTCTGTGGTGGCATTTATTTGATTATAAATTTAAGAGGCTAGTCTCTTTCATGCTTTGAGCCTATGTCGGCTCAATCTAATATGTTTCCATGCCACAGAGCTGACTGAAGCAGCTTTCAACCACCACATGAAGCAGCCCAGTTTGGCAAGTTTACAGAGATATGAAAAAGCAAGAAATAGGGAAAAGTTTTATGTGTACTGGAGAAGCAGGCAGGGTTGGTCTGAATCACCATTTACCACAATCTGTGCTTTTTTTAGCAGGCTTTTGCTGATATATATCAGTTTAATCCTAAAACTAGATGCTTCAATTATGGGATTAGCGTCAATCAACATACAGAATAACAGAAAGCAGAACTGCTTTCCTTATGGAGTTACTCAATCAGCGTCTCATTGCTGGTTCCACAGAAGCAAGCTGACTATCCTGCAGGGAGATGCTCACTTCCCTGTGCTGGAAGTAAATAGCAACTTTTTAACCAATAAAAGCATAGGATTCATTGCAACATCTTTTAATATGACCTGGGTGGTTTGGAAGTGAAATGCATGGGGTGGAGGGGAGGGTCCCTCCACATCCAGTGCTCCTTTCAAAAAGATAAACATGAGAGGAGATAACCCAAAAGAGGGATTACCAACACTAGAGCTCAGCATCCTGCAGGAGCCAGTTTTTTTAAATCCTCTCCCTTTATTCCTAAAACAAAGGTCCTCCTCAGAGCTGAGTAGTCCAAAGATATTACTTAGTGAAATGCTAAATCAGTCAAGGAATGCAGAGAAACTGGAGTAAGAATATGGAGAAACTCTCTCTAGATAGTAATTCCTTTCTCTCTGGAGCCATAGACCCACCCACCAAAAGAAAACTGAAAAGTGAACTCGAAAAGCTGAAAAAACACCTCAAATAAAATGGATCTTTTATTTAAGGAAGTGAAAACTGCTCCCATATCACCCATTTTCCTCCATTTTTTCTTTTTTAATCCAGCTCCTGGAAATGGAACCTATTTCCAACCAATACACTGGACATATTTGTTGGCTGGATCCTGTGATCCTTATTCAAAACAACAACCCAGTGTTGCACACTGTCCAAACGTTTTGTTTTGGAATATAGCATGAGCTACGGATATACAAGAGATCATGGTAATAAGAGACCAAGTATAATTTAAGTTCTATCCTGAGGAAATTTAATAACCCAGAATTAGAAAAATCTAACTCATTTGACAGAACTACTTTAAAAAGATATATTATGAGCTCAGAAAGCAGACATGTGCTGCAAGGTTTAAGACTCTTACAAAGGCAATTCCACACATTAAGAATCTGGAAGTTGACTGTGAAAGGCTAGTACCCAAGTCCTACCAAAACTGGATCTCCTGGCTACCTTCCCAAGCCAAATCCAACTCTCCTTCACTGCCTAATTCTGGCAGCTGTGGTTCTGTTTCATACTTGGAATGACAGTCAAAGGCATCTTTCAGAAAGAAAAAGCAGGAAACTAAATACTTCAAGTCATTCCTTTGCTTACAGGACATAAACATCACAAAGATGCCCAGTGCTCTTTGTGGACTGCCAAGCCGCAGTGGCTAGGGTCCAGTTCACCTCCAAATTTCTGGGTAAACTCCCTCTGCTGAAGTGTGAATGGAAATAGAAAGCCAGACAGGAGCCTTTACTGCACTAAATATGCATGGGATGCCTCCAAAAGTGCATGACAATAATGAGCTGGCACAATCTATGGTAAATTTATTCAATGGCTTCATGAATTTAACCATCCTACAGAGATACTGGAGTAGTGAAAATGGATAAGCCATGTTGCTTATGATATTTTTTAAAAAAAAGAAAAAGATCAGTCAGAGGGGAAGGGAACATGTTGGAGAAGACAGATTTTCACAAATATTTGTATTTGAATTGCTGATGAACTCTTCCTGCTGTTATTTTTATTAATGTTTTAATTATATATGCAATACACTTTATGAATAACTGAAAATATATAGGAGCTGTAACATTTTACAACCTAGAAAGACAATTATATAGCCAGCTTCAAATATACTTCCTTTCTGTTACGGAAACAAAATGCACTGGGACTGTGACCTTGTATGTAACAGTTAAAAGCAAATACGTGATGGAGTAGTTCTCCTGAGCTTGTGCTAAAACTGATGTTGCTGTCTGAAGAGCAGTATTTTACTTCATGACTCCAGGTCATTTTACATCGGTCAGCTGAAAAAAACAATGAATATGAAATGGGGCAGCAATTTTTGGGTTATGCTTAGGATCTCAGGTCCTAGGACAACAGCTTATTATTTCAAAAACATCTCTAAAATCAGCACCATTTCAAACACACACTGTGCAGTGACCTGGTAAGGTGAGTCTTTCTGCAACGAGCAAATCCAGAAGCCCTAGTCATAATGCTACAGATGTATGCTAAAGCAGTATTTTGAGAACCAGTTCATTATATAAGTGAGTTAAGGACAAACCTTACTTAGCCATACAGTAAAGTACATTCTCCTTGAGTCAGACCAAAGTAGTCTAGTCAGTTTTGAAATAAGCAGAGAGTGAGTCCATCCCATCAAACGGATTGTGCAATACCCCCAAACACATTTAACACCCAAGAAGAATTAGACCCCCAGTACACTCATCCAGTCTTCTCAACCTCATCTTAACCCACAACGCATTGCTATGTTCAGGACACTGATCCCATTTCGAGTTGAAGCCTTAAGGTCTGCTGGAGACTCATTGGGCTGACCCTTCTGAATAGCATGTGATGAAATCTTTATTATAATTTTCTTTCAACCCACACTGCTAAAAAAATTTGTCAGCTGCTTTAAAATGGTCTCTGTGTTTCTGGCCCTGCTTCTGGCAATCTAAGTAGCTGTCATCACTGTAGGAGCAGTCTGCTTGATAAGATTATAATTTTGTTTACATTGTGCTATAGGATGCCACGCTGAGTACAGCACAAGGGAAAATGGCAATCGACAGCATGTGATGTGTATTTTCAGTAAAATGCAGGGTATCTTCCTTTATCCCTTCCTCAGAGATGCATGATTTTGGCTGATATTCTTTAAGGTAAAGGAAAAAAATTAGTTTAATGCATGTCTTCACTGGAATGTATTGCAGCAAAAACTATAACGGCCTTTTTTGGCACCAAACCCAAAATATACAGCATTCAGAAAACTGCTATTTCTTGAAGCAGGAAATGCAATACCAAGACTACAAATCACAATTTACACACAGAAAACTTGAAGTAAATCTGGCTAACGCCTACCTCTCTACCAAAGGTAGAGCTCCCAGACTCAAACTAGCAGCAGCCAATTTTCATCTGCTGTGTGGCTCCAAGTTAAAGACCTTACTGCATCTCATTTTCATCCTCTTTAAAATGAAGATATAGCTACGTATTGTAAGAGAGGGTCACGAAGCTTTCTTAGAATGGGAAACTGTAAATCTGCTAGGGAAGTGTACCAATATTTTTACAGCAGTCAGTTGGGTGAGTTTTAATTTGTGTTTGATTAGCAAAGTGCTCTGGGCCAGACACACAATATTCACATAACTCCCATTGCAGCAAGGCAAAATTTCACAATTATAATGGTAGTAATATGTATTGAGTCTTAGCCATTAGCAGTTGGGAAAATGGGGCAACAATAACATTGCTGTATAGCTGGAGGATTTCTCCACCACGAATTTAAATGCTGCGGTAAAGGGCAGCAAGGAGCATGGACCAGATTCCTATTACTTTTAGCATGATCCCTGATATTTTTTCCTTCCAGTAAATGAAATATTTTTATATGCCTTTCTCTAACTCTCTCCAGAAATTAATTTCTCAGCTGTGTCTGGTTCTCTCCTTCCTAAGAAAGGTCGCCCACTGTTGGGAGTACATGGTCCCAGGGGCAAAGTTGAATCTAGGACTTTTCATTGGAAGGAGAGGCACTGAACAGCTTTGTCAGGTCAACCAAAAGGCAACATAATGAATCCTTAAGCAGTGCAAAGTGCACAGAATTGGTATTTCACATTAATAATTGATGACTTGCCAACAAGGGTTACTGAGTGGTTTAACATCCCAAGTCAGCACCGTTAAGCCCCATTAGGAGGTAGGAAGCGAGCAAGCCAAGAAGGTGCAGGTTTCTGCAGTACGTGTGCAGGTTGCTGTGTGGGAGGTAAGTACACAGATATCATTAAGAAAATGGGGGGGTCTCTACGTCTCTACGTACAGCTGCCCACACACACTCAGAAAGAGCACTACAGCTCCTCTGCCCGGCCAGCGTAACAGAAAACTCCATCTTGGAGTCTGACAAGAGAAATTGTGAAATTTATCTTTCTCAGACTGGATCGTCCTCCGTGTAACGGGAACAAAAGGCAATACCAACAAAAGAAAAAGCTGTATTAAAGCCCTTCTCGAGGATAGAAAAGGAAGCAGTCATACATCAATATGCTAAGTCAGTGCACAACACATGACTTGGGTCTGGAGGCTCAGCTCAAGCTCAAGCCTTATTGACCCACACGACAGCCACTGCAAAAAAGACCTCAAAGCACGGCTGAGTGCTTAAACAGCAGGACCTGCAACCACCAAAGAAAGGAAAATAAAAGTACAAACAAGAAATGCTCATCCTTTCCCTAACATAAAGCGCCCAGTTTTATGTAGCTCAAGCAAAATTTTTAAAGAGCACATTATTGCATGTGATGACAACAGCATTTTTTTACTTAAGGACAATTGGAAGTGCCAGAATTTATAAAGGTATGAACGTCAAAACATTATTTCTTCATTAATAGCATGAAAGCCTGTGCTTGTCTTAATGGTCACAGTTTTAAGGATTCATCAGTGTCATTCATTTGAGGTCTGCCAAAGTACACATGTAATTTAGTCTGATTGTTTAGGAATATGTTTCATCTACCTCCTGTTGTTCCAGAGTAGAGACAGGTGATTTGGGCTCCTCTTCTTTTCCTAAGAACTGGAAACAATAGTAACAGGAATTACAGCTTACTTCACACATTCAAATGCAGAGTGACTTAAACATGCTACTCAGCAAGAAATTGCTGAGACAGAAGCATGGAATTTCACATTTGAGAAGTCTGAATTCCCCACTTGGAAGCACCAGTACATTTCTGTGCAGCAGCAAATACAAAGTACTGAATTATTTCCAGCTCCATTTTGTGAAGCGAGGTAAGGAAAAACTAAACTCAGCATTTATCATGTGTCAGCAAATACTGTTGCAAACATCATGACTAGAAATTCAGTCACTCATAAGGATACCTTCTTGCTCCTGAGAGGAGAAAGTGTTTCTCCTATATCCATGCTTTCCAGGCTCCCACTCAGCACACACCAACAGCTGCGAAGACCAGACACTACGGGCGTTTGGGGTGAGGTCATGTTTAATTGCTTGAGCATTTTCAATCTGATGGCTGCATACGGAAAATTAGGGCTACATTCTGGCTTTAGTCCCACTGAAGTAGCACAACCTGAGCCAAGAAGCAAGAGAGATGTGTAGGAATGTGCTTTCAAACACAGCATCAGCCTGTCTTCACCCACTACCAATAACAACAAACATAGGAAAGGCACCAGTAACAGCACAGTTCGCTGCCAGCTCCGTTTACTAGGTGCACAAGAATGTACACACGGGAGAATCCAGGCTGCATGCATGCAAAACACTCTCACGAAATTCCCATCTATCAAACGCTTGTGACAGTAAACCACAGCAGAACAACTCACACCAACCTGCAAGTTATTACAGAAGCAGAGTGGTGTGAAGCCAGGAGAGTGCAAGGCAAAGCTCCTAACCATTATCTCAACCAAAAGCTAGTATGTGTAATCGAAAAGGCAACTGGATGGTCTCCCTGAAATGCACTCTAGCACAGAGCGTTTTGCTGACACTTGCAGCCAGATACGTGAATGTAAACATAAAGCGGATAGAAGTTATCAACTGTGATACAGGAGAAGAGGGTCAGGTGCAACCGTTCCACTCCCCACACTACTGACTGCGTACAAAGCAGATGGCTTGCCACAGATGCACAGATAATTTTTCTGACCAAAACCAAAATGCCAAATTATCCTCCAAACCAATGGCAAGTGGAGGACACACAAAATGAAACCTTTGAAGCCAGCTGGCACATGGTGTCCTGGGCCTGAATGTGATCAGTGGCACAATGGGCACACAACTTTGCTTCCATCTGGTGTGGCTGGCAACAGTGGAGGTTGACACACAGGCTGAAGGAGAGTAGTGCTCAGATGAAGCAGTTGACTGATGAGAAGGGAGAACTGAATGCAGGGTGGGGAAAAAAAATGACCTGAAACAAATCAAATGTGGCTGTATAGATGCATGTCTCTTCAGCAGACTCAATCAACAGCCAAGAGGGTGACAGGGATACTGAAATGGTTAAACAAATAGCTTCACGTCGGCCTGCCCACAGTTACGATGAGATGGATAGATGCAACTAAGAACCACTGACCTTAACACAGAAAGGAGTGTTCTGGAAAATATATGGATAAGCCAAATACACAACAGAGAGATGAATACCAGTATGTGCAGTGATTTGCATGCCAATCCATAAAGCCCAAGGTAAATGAACAGACAAACGAGTAATCTAAATGAGAGAAATGTCAGTACTGCAAATTGCTCCACATATTGGTAAGTGGCGAGCAGAGGGACCTCCAAAACCCTGCCAGAGTCTTCAATCTCCAACTTGTCAACGTGACGTATCTTCAAGCAAAAAGCCTTTCACTAAATCTTTTTTCCACTTCACTTCTCATGTCTCAGTCATTACACAGAGAACCGATCCTATCTTCGGTCAATAAATACTCTACACATTACGTGTTCAAACACCAACCTTCAGGTTTTATCTACACCTGATGTTAGCAGGAGTTTCCACAAACTTCTACAATATCACCTCCTTATCTTTTGTAAGTCTTACACTGCAATGCCTTACAAAAGATTTTTTATGGGGGGCACACAGGAGCTGTGGGCACACTGAGATTACCTATTCTCTGAGTGATTCATTTTGTTATTTTGCTTACATATCTATAGAAGTGCAAACATCTCTCATATTTCTAAATTCTCAATAAAGAAAGACTTTCTCTTCTTCAATACTTGTATACAAATCCTGTTCCACAATGAAGGTTTTTACATAAAATAGAAAGATAAATAATCAGCTACAGGTTTTACGACTACAAAACAAACGTGCCAACAAGTATTCTGATTCAACAGTGACTCACTTTTCTCATTCAGGGAGCTTAGCAGAAAGCCTAACATGGCAAGATGCCAAAACTGAGCTACTCAGCATGAGGGCAGGTTTCCTACACAACATGATCAGCTGTGGCAGCTGTGAAAAATCATAGGTCAAAAGGCACAGGTCAAGAGGAGCAGTCCAGTCTTAGAGTGCTCAATGAAGAAAAGGAGGGGAGGACTCGCAAGTCAAGGTTATCATCTAACATTAACAAAAATAGGAGCAAATCTCATTTCCTGCATTGCTGTACCCTCAAGCTCTCTTCTCTTCTGTTGTTTCACGCACATACCTGTTCATCTCCACCACAGACTTCTCAGTTTATATCAGCAGCCTGACTCTGAAAAACCAGCCTGAATATAATGATGTTATTTCAAAGCTGTTAATGACTGTAATGCCTACTAACAGGCCATTACTGTCCACAGTCCAAACACCAGTTTAGCCCTACCCTCTGACTGGTTAGACACCAAGTCCCACAAAACCAGACAGTTCATCTGAGAGGTGTTCAGGTGATAACGACAACACTGAAAAAGCATGTGTTCTCCCAGGGTAGCTCTGACAACTGACATTTAAAAACAAGCAAAAGTTTCCTTTTGTTTTCAGGCGTAAGCATCTTACTGAAGGCAAAGGAATTTGTTTTCTGTCAACCATTCAAGACTCTGTTTGGAAGAAAGGAAGGAGAGAGGTGTATCCAGCTGAGGTTGGATAATCACAGATCTTAAGGAGGGTAATGTTTTCTGAAAATGGGAGAAAATTAAAACTGGCCTGATATAAACAGATTTACCTTTTAAAATTATTTCCCCATAGAGCTTCAGATACAATAGGATTAAAATGTTAACACATTAAATCTCCACTCAAGCATCTTTCTCAAGGTCTCATTTATAAATAAATCTTGAGATCCCAATTCAGCGTCACCTAAGCGTGTTTAGGTCTTGAAGCCAGCCAAGAACATGACACATCAGGAAGCATCCTGTTAAGAAACACGTGGAGTGTTTAGAAGTGAGATTTCTGGAGATCTTCACCAGATGAACTACCCTAAATAAGCCATTAACAGATGTAGCTAAAACCTTTCACACAATTTCACTCCAGTTCCACTTTCATTTTTTAAAAGATGTGTTTTGGCTTATGAGCCATGTTTACTTTTCAAGTAAGAAGTAGCTGATTTTTCATTTTTATATCAACTTCTTATTTATTTTTTGTTAGATTTTCAGCAAAATGTTCCCACGAGCGTGAGGCGAAAAGCAAGCGAAGTGTGCAATGCAAAAATAAATCCTGTTATTCTTTCTTAAAAACAGTTTTCCTCCTGATCCTTCCACTCACCCGTGGAGCTGTTCTGAGAGACTCCCTATTCAACTGATTAAGAAAGCAGAAGGAGCTAGATGTAAAATCTTAACTTATACAAGTTTTTATCTTTGGGAATCAAACAGATAAATTGTCAAAATTCTCTGCCTTTTCCTCTCTCATGTTATTCTAGCACAACTGATGAGGAAGAACACCCTGAACTACCCAATACCAGTTAAAATCATATATATATTTATCAACAGCCAACTCCGTTTTCATCTGCTACTGCAAGTCAAATACATACAAAGCCAATCTGTACTGGGTAACTTTCTGTGGTCACTGCAGCCCCATGCGACTGCACAGACTGTGGCTCTTAGATGTTACTCAAGAGAAAATATTAACCTGAACAACAGTACTGTAAGGCAGGACTTCCCAATTCTTACCTCTTTCCTTCCAAGCTGGGTTTATTTATGATATTTATTGCAGCAATGTTTTTTTCATTGTACAAGTAACTGCCCTTGCCAAGCACACTGCTTTCCCTCAGGCTACTTTAAATCTCTCTAAAAACCAAACAGTGATGCTTATCTTAATATAAAGTATCTTGAGCAGTTGAGAGCAATACAGAAGAGCTTTAAATTGAGAGAAAGGGGTCAATGACGCAATAAGAACACTTTGTCCCTAAACATAAAGTAGATCAAAATCCAGTTTTGATCAAAAGCACAAGCCATTCATGCCTGGCCAGGGAAGGGCTCTCCTGGCCCCCACCCAACTAAGCCCTTAACTGTGCAATTAGCTCCAATTCCCACATGCAATGGGGCTGCCAAAAGCACAAGACAAAAGTCAAGCCCTCCATGCCTAAGACTCATCTGTCACATCCCCACCACCCCATTAGGCTCAGCAGGTCTTAAATATCAGTCACTGCTCAGAAGAGAACTAGCAGTGGCACAGCAGGTCTCTTCTATAAGAGGTGATGCCCAACACATCTCCCAGGCAGAATGCAGCCTGCCCAACCAGACCATCCCTGCCACTGCCTCACCTTTTAGCTGCAAAGAGTTCAGTTAGAGGCAAACCAAGCCCAGAATCCCTCTTGCTACTAGGTTGCTCATCTTTCCTAACCTTTTTCCTTAGTGTTCAGAACAAAACCACTGCACCCTGACCCCCCGCAGGGCTGGTCCTGCCTGTCACCATCAGATTGATTTGTAGCACAGAGCCTGTTTCACTGTCTGCGCGTCCTATTTTCTTGGTCACAGTTGGTCAGACACGCCTACCGGCTGTTGTCCACTGCCATAAGTTCTTTATTTTTTCATAACCCCCAATAAGCTCAGAAAAATCTGACTATCTCTTGTCTCCTTATGGAAAAATACTGTATTATAGTTAAATAAATAAAAATTAAGCAGTAGCTACACAGGGAAGATGTGAAGTACACCTACAACTATTGCCTCGTTATCACAGTTATCAAGGCCAGGATCATATCCTGAGAGAAGAGAAACTGCAACCACTAGCAAGTGTCTTAGCCTGCTGTAAGCACCAAATAGACTCAGGGTGTGAGAACAAAAGAGACAACACTAGTGGCATTAGTTCACTTACGGCAACCGTTTTTACTTCCAGTCTTTTAGACTATGACGCTGTTGATCAGGATGTATTCTAATGAAAGAACAACTGCCATGAGAATGGAAGCAAACCACGTGGGGATTTAGTGCTGACTTGGCCCGCAGGTTAAACCTTTCCTAGCAAAAGTGAATTTTTTGGTGTTCAAATTCTATTTCATGGCATCCCTGTAAGACCGGGAGTAAAAAAAAATTAGACTGACATTTAACTTGCACCCCGGAGCCAGTAAATCAGACATGGCAGGCAAGCAGGGCAGCATCAGAAAAACAGGGGGAAAGGGGGAAAAGAGCAATACCAACTGGAAGTACTGCAGCTGGAAATCAGAGGGAATGGGGTGCAGAGAAGCCCAGGGACAACAGCGATGTGCAGAGGAGGGAGACAGGGAGGGAGCAAGCAGCAAAAGCATATAGCTAGAGCACAGGTCAACACAAGGAAGAAAAAAATTGAAGCACAAAAGGAAAGACATTTTGTTTTAAGGTGTAAGAAACATGCTGCATGAGAGCAGAGTAAAGGGAAAGCCAAGGCAGAATGGGAATGCTGGAAGCAACACTGGGAGCATCACAGAAAAAAAAATAAATAAAAGAGCAAAAGGGGTTCAGGATTTTCAAACAGTATCCAGAAAAAGCAAGAGGGGAAAAAAGGAGGGGCAGGGAGAGAAAACCAGACAGACAAGCCCTAGAAAAGATGGGGAGGCACAGGGAAAGATCTGACTTAGGCAGCATTGGACCATAAGACAAAAAAACTCAAAGGACAATTACAGAATGCTGTAAACTTGGAGAACCATAATTCTACCAATATCATGGTAACCAACAGCACTGTGCATTATATTGTACCCACTACATATTGTCAAGTGGTATTGAATAATTATCACAGAGTGCACAGAGGAAAACATCATAAGAACTCATGTAAGGGGATAAATGCATTTCCCTGTAAAAAGGCTTTGAGTTTTTTTCCTCTCAATTAAAATGAGGCCTTTTAGATACTCACGTTTCAGAGCATGGGAGGGGGTTTATTTGTTTCTCTAAGCATTTAGAAATGACACAGCAACGCACCCAAATATGTTTTAAAGTGCTTTCCCTTTTTTTTGTTCAGGTTTAAAATTAACTCTGAAGTAATAACAGCTTAAATACAACGCATTAGTGTCACTTCGTGTTTGGAAGCATTTAGTAAAAATAATACTATAAAACTCAAGAATCTCATAACGCTTTAAAACTACACTGTAAATCCATATTGCAAACACATTCATCTGTACGTGGATTGCTATGTTCTAACAAGTTCTCCTGAAAACTACCTGAGCTACATGACAACACCTGTAGCTTTTTTCAAGGGAGGGAACTGATCTCTAACAATTGGTTTTGTTCCTCTTCACTGGAGAGTTATGGAATACTGCTAGTCACAAATGAGAGCACAGCTGATGCTGGCATCAGCATCATAGAACACATATTTCTAACAGAACATTATAAAAATACTATCATGAAGTATTTTTCATTTCAGACAGTTCTAAAAATCTAAATCACTAACAGCATTCAGAAGACAAGCGCTAAACTCTAAAATGTAAATCAACACACACAAATTGTGCAAAGGCAATGATGACTAGCCCTAAGTCTAGAAATTGTTTCTAGCCCTTGGTATAATGCATGGGGGTTGGACACTCAGAGGCACATGTAAAGCTCTGCTAAGAAAGTGGCTCAAGACTTGAAGTCACCAACTCTTTTCTGATAAATGATCTCTGAAATAGCTACCATCAGCAGTAATATCAGAGACACCACTACTCTTACAAGACTAAATGGTCAGAAGGCTTTAACAACTGTAGGTGACAATGAGCTAAGAAATGTGAGCAGAATCAGCAAAGAATGTATCATCAACAAGTTGGAGACAAGGATACGATATCCAAAAGCTGAAAAATGACACAGTGCAGCACTTACTTTTTGTTCATTTTATTTTTTCTTCTAAAATACATGCGGTCAAAGCGTGAGCCGGCAAAAGGCCAAGTGTCTGTACTTCAGAAAGTTCAAATGAATACAAATAAAAAAATATGGTATTACTGGAAAAACAGAAATATCAGAGAAGTTTGACAGTAGCAGGAGATGCTAAGACCAGAGGGCTTATTCTTCTTTTTCTATTGCACTAGAAAGACATGGGCTATCTCAATAGATACCACATTTTGAGTGCTACTCCTTAAAATATAGTCAATACTGAGGAAAGAAAGAAAAAATAAAACCAAACCACAAACAGCTAAGGTCAAAAAGAAAAGAATGAAGTTCTCTTTTTTCTCTTCTTCTTTTCCTGCAAAGGAAAGCTGACATTAAGGAGGTTCTAAGCATCATCCAAAAATGTCCAACAAGGCAGTAACAGAAGAGGACATCCATCAGTCCTTCTCCATACAACTGACAGGAAGACAAGGGTAGAAAGAATTAAGTATTAGAAAAATGAAAGTCTTGTTAACTGCAAGAGTGGCGAAGACCCAGAACAGGCTGTCTAGGGAAGATGAGAAATCAATACCCAAGGTTTAAAAAGAGGTTAGACAGACTGTCAGCTTCTGGAGGCAAGACAGGTACACTTGATCTCACCTAAGAGCCTGACAACAACTTTTCCACATCAGCATTTCTGGGATTTTTTAATGCTTCAAGTAATTTGTCTCAATTATGGGATAATTTCATATGTGAAAGAACGTATCAGATATTGGTGTTGGCATATGCTAACCGATTGTCCTCCCTCTCTCCTTTTTTTTTACATGGAAGGCTCCAAATTCAGCAAGAAATGAAATGTTACTTCTCCACCCCTTTTGCTTTGTTTTGCTTTCTCATTTAAGGGCTTTGTGCTCTTGGTATTTATATCTTCTAGGGTTGGGTTTGTTTTTTTTTCCTCAAAGAGATTTAGGAATGAGAAAATATTTTATGATTCTGCTCTCAGGTTACCACACAATTAATCTTCCTTGTTAATAAGGTGATGTTTTGACCTCGTCCCTCTGTTATTAATGTACACAAGGTACATGCTAATTGATACTGTGCATCTGTTTGCTCCAGTGAGAAGAGGAAAAGTATCCACATGCACCTCGAGTCCCTTGTTCTCTTTACTCACTGGCATCTCCCCCTGCCTTTTGGAAACCCAACCATACAACAGCTTTCTGAAGTATCTCCAACCCCAGGAGATATATCCTCCCAACTACTAAAAAAGCAGGACATTTGACAATATTGTTCTCCCGCAAGATAAAAACCTGTCCTTTGTTTGTAGTCCGAGGAGCAATTTTTGGGTTACTGAAGGATTTTGCATTGCAAACCAAGTTAGCACATCAGCCTTTGCTAAACAAATATTGATTTCAGGACCTGCAAGCTGAAGCAGCACACAACATCCTCTCTGTTGCAAATAGCCAATCGCAGCTTTAACAGCAGCTGAGCAGAAAACTTCTGATAAATAGAATCTGAGGACAAATGACACCAGTTTGGTGAGCCTGCAACACTACCCTGGGAGCCAAGCATTCCAGGTGCTGGGCCTGCTGGGATGTTCCACAATGCAGGCTGGCGTATGGCGATCATTTGGTAACTGCAAGGTGGCCCAGCTCCCACCTTGCAGCTTATCAGGCCCAGAGCAACAAATTGAGGATCTCTGTTTTCCCATAGAGAAGAAAACAGAACTGCTAACTGTCACTTTAAAAAGCAAATATTTTACTTGCATTCAACTCTCAAGTAGATGCAGAGACATCTCTCCAGATTCCTCTCAAACCAGAAATTTCAACTTCAAACCCAGTGCTGGTTGAGAAGACTGAATTTATTGGTCCTTCAAAAAGGCATGCAAATTCCCATTTATTTCCAAAACCAGCTAAACACACACCTTTCAGGCAAGGAACGTTACCAGGACTGTTTCTGGAGGTGTACTGAGAAAGAAGGAGTTTTTCTAGAACTCCTTATTCTACACAGATGGAACTCGCTAGGTGACATTTTTAATCAGTATTTCTACAGGTCATTGCTAAAATGAGAACATTAGCAAGTTCATTTACGTTTGAAAAGAAACCAATTTGAGCAGTACATGAGCACTAGCAAGCAGCAAGGATGCATGAAGTTAAAAGACTGAAGAACAAAAAGGTCTGGGGCACTGCATTATCTTCCCTCTTGCCACCTCACTTTAGAGAATGCCACCGCAAGGTGTATTTCTTTCTATCCTGCTCCTATTTAAACTCAGATTAAAAACCATCTTGTGCAGAGCAAGTGCTCTTGGTGCCTAATGAAAGAGAAGTTTGCATTCGGGATTGGAAAGTCTCCTGTTTTGGATGATGCTCCCTCCTGCTGTTGCCTGATCTGCTCGCAGGGTTGCAGTGAGGCATTGCCTTCTCCAAGGCCAGCAATATGCTTGTAACCATGTTTGGTGAGGAGCAAGGAAAGATTAAGGCTGTTGTTGCATTTCTTGGCTTCCAGAGTTGAGGAAAATCACAGCAAGATGACATATAGTATCCCTTGTCCCAGTCAAATAGCTGAATTTTCTTCCAAGGTAACTTGGTTAGCTGTAAGGCTGACAATTTATGTTACAGTCTCCAGTCCAGTCTTGTCTAAAATAACTTTAAAGGAAACACTAACAGAGCATTAGCTGCAGCTGTTGCATCACTAGGTACTGCTTTAATAACTTTTTAATCGTCCACATGAAAAGTCACATCTCATTTCTAAATAAGTTGGTTAATTTAGAAAGTAAAACCACTCAGAGCTCCCCACTGCGTCTAAAGCTTTGTGAAATTAAAAGTACATTTTAAAGTTAAAGAACATAAGGATGCTAGACAGGAGCAAAGCTGGGTGTGTGACAGCTCAAACTCATTTCACTTCAGATGATCTTGAGCTCTAAACAGAACACCTGTGCCCACTAGAAACCCTCTTTTCTTTAAAGAAAATAAAAAGAAACACAATAGAAGAAGATGCAGGAAATCTGTTACACATGGTCTAATTGCAACCATTTGTAACCTGCATCCAGATACATACCTTATTTTTACGCAGATCTTCCTAATTAGGCAGAGGAAGTGGTTATCGCAAGCAAATGACTTGCGAAAGGGGGTTATCAACACTCCCTGATATAACAAAAGAAACCCAAGATATTGATCCGGAATTAGGTGGCCATCACAAAGTGCAAGATCCCAGCACCAATCAGGGAACAGGGAAGAAGGACACACAACACCAGGACCACAGCTCTTGCATGTGAATAAGGACTCAGCATGACCCTAATCGACTTCTGCCTGGGGAGGTGACAGAGTCTGAAATGGGCTATCTGCTTCTTACACATCCTCCCAGTAACCAAGACCCACGGTGGTGTGCATGTGTATTCTTATGGCCCTTCAAGGTAGGGAATCCTACTGCCTCCCTAACCTAAACAATTTACCAGGAGTTGTATAGAGTCAATAATGGCAGGGGAATTAAACAAGAGTCTGCAGCACTGCACGTTAACTTGCTGATTTACTAGGTCATCGCTCCACTCTGGAGAGGTCATTCCAGGCTATTAAAATACTGCATGACTGTAGCAGACTTGCCAAAGTTTTGAGGAAACCAAAGAATATACAAAAATTCACTGTAAGTCAGGCAGTCTTAACAAAATTAAAAAGCAACAGCTTTAAGATAAGGGTATCCTGAACTAACTAGTTTCGTATAAAGTCTATCAGCTGACAGAGTGCAGTAAAGCAAGCAATTCAAAATCTGAGCACTCCTGGTCATTTTTTAAGGAAAAAAAACCCCACATCCACATCACAGATCCTAGTTCAAAGCAGCGCTCACACATATCATGGTACTATTAGGGATAAGGCCCTGGTGGTCAGCAGCATGGTGCTGTTCTCTTGTTTCTGAAGGAGATCCAAGGTCCTGCGCTGGACCCTGTTTTACAGCATAGACACATCCCTAACATCTGCAGTTTCAGTCCAAACAAAATAACATTTTCCATACCTGCAATCATTTTCTTTTCACAATCTCAGGATGATGTATAGACACTGAAGAGAGCTTGGCAATAAATCTAACAGGCAGGAAAGTATTAGCACATTATTTGCAAATGTTAAGACTGAAGTACTGAAGAGTTTCTGGTCAGAAAAAGAATCAAGCCTTTCAGTTTTCTAGATTGAAGAGTTCCAACGCAAGTAGGACAACACCAGAAACCAGGCTCAAGCTCAGCTAAATGCTCCTTGAAAACATGAAATGAAAAGCTCACCAGTCTTACGTTGTTTCTGCTAAGCAATGCATGCTGTGGTGCTGGCTCACGGGTAACACAAATCGCTGCTCTAAGTCTGTTAAAAAGGAAAAAAATAAGGCTACCATATGGTGCTGACTGCAGTATCTCTTAGCAGGTGAAACGCATCCAAAACAGTAGCTACCATACTTAATTATTGTGACAAACACAGTGATTCAAGGTGGGAGGTTTTTGTTTGTAGGTTTGGAGGGGGTTTTGTTATTTTTAAATACTCCAATGCTCTGAGCCCACACAGAAAAAGTAACTCTGGAAATAAGAGACAAGAGGAGAGGAAAAACCACACACATGAGAGATTTTGTCACCCACAAAGATTAACAAGTTCAAGCATAGAGTCTGTGAAACTTAACGCAGGTCTTGGTACACCAAAGGAGAAAAATGCACTGAATAGTAGATTGTTTCTCACACAACTTCCTTGACTTTCCTTACTATCTAACCTGAACATCTAATGAAATAATGCCAGCATTAAAACCACCTACACTGATGAAGACAGTGGAGCCAGACAGTGCCTGTCCAGATCACCCAAGAACCTGCTTATATGCAACATGGGCAGTATGAAAATGCTTCACTGAATCTTATTTCCTCCTGATCCACATTGTTGTGTCCCAACACATTGGAAAGGCTGGAGAAATCTCAGAGATCAGGATAAAAGACAATGCAGGGCTGCTGCTCTCCCTGCACCAAGGTTTGGCTGTCTGCGTGGCACGCTTCATGGGATTTACCAAGTGCCGCCAGGCAGACAGACCAGCATCTGCACAGGATTTTGAAAATGTCACTGGAAACAGAAAAGGTTTCCCAGCCCCAGCAGTTCCCAGCACTCACACGTGTTTTTATCCAGGTTATCTCAGCTGAGCTGCCAATGCAGCTTGATGAAGTTGAACAGCAATTAGATATTTCAAAAGTATTTACAATAAGATGGTGAAGTGGTCTCGGTTTTATTATATCCCAGATTATGCAAGATGCACATGCACACACACACACACACAGGGTGTGTCTTTCGATATGAAAGCCCACCAAAGCCTCAGAAATTTACTTGAATAGCTTCAGTGTAGCTGTTGTGTGGTTTCAAGGTCCATGATGTTTGGTACGCAGAAATATGTGGGCAGCAGCTTTAGCCAGATGCAATTTCAATCACATGTAAATGAAATTGTTGCTTTCGCATTTCAGCATCTTGCCTTTAACACCAAACCAGACAAACAGTTCAGCCAAACCCGAGACTTTCTGAACTCAAAATCAGGACTGAGGGTCAAAGCTTTTCTGCTAGCTCCCACAGGGAGCTGTTGCTAGGGAAACACAGTCCCCATCACCAGCAAGCTACTACATCCGTCTCACTCCACTTTGAAGACTCACCTGCTCTGGATGCTCTGAATTAGGCAGGAGATAGAAGGAATCCAAAGGATACATTAAGTACACAGATCAATGGCATGTAAGTCATTTAACCCCATGTATAGATGAGGCACTTTTCCAAGTTACTTGACATCTAGTGTAAAGTTTCACAAGATACTGCTGGGATTTTCCACAGCCACATCTGCTCTTCCACTCCCTTGCTGCATTTCACACTGTCCATGTGTCATACTTTTACAAGAATGAGATTAAGTTCTTCCAACTAGCTGACTTTTTCCCTTTATAACCCATGTTATTAAGAGTCAAAAACATCATTATGTTCAACAGGAGATGTCTGTGAATAATTTCCTCAGCTCCTCATGCCTTGAATCATAGCCATTTCAGCAGTACATCCACAATACATTAACATTATTCAAGCAACAAGAGAAACCTCTCCCCATTTCAAATAATTTAAAAGCCCCTGCAAAAGATCTAGAGGTTTGATTCACTGTTTTTTCCCCAGGATAAACATTTCAGATTAACTAATTATATTTGTCTTAAGCTGAGCTCCAGACCTTCCCACAACCCAACAGATGAGTCACCTTGATCCATTTCTCACCTGTGAGTGAGAAAGGGGTTACACATACGCCCCCATATAATACACACACATATCTGAAGCAGTGATTAAGTAATTTTCTTTCCCTTCCAAAAGCCTTAATTTAAAGTAAAATTTTCTCTAGCAGAGACAGCTAAGAAGTCACCCATGTTCAAAATCAGAGCTTGCATAATTTTATTTAATTATAAAAAAATCTTTAGTTACCATGGGGTTTGGGGTTTTCTTCCTCTTCCCTTCATAAGATCCTACAAATCTTAAGGGAACAAGCCTTTTTGTGGTCCTTCCATGCTCTCTCTAATTTGCTAAAAAGCCTACAGTAGTTTCCCTGAAGACCTTCCAAAATGAATCCCACAAAACAGCCTCTCACTGGGACTGCCTTATTCGTGAGTGGCTTGAAAGATCAGCCTGTTACAGGGCTTACTGGGGGGGAAGCAACTCCATACAAAACAGTATTTTTAATTTTAAATTCATAAATACATATTTTTAAATGTGCCCACTCTGAGCTACAGGCGTCTTTCTGTAACTTGGAAATACACCAAAACCAACAATCAACGCAGCCACGGCAGCCAATCCTCAAGTTGGAAAAGGAGGTCTGACCAGAGCAAAGTAGTAAAACACAACCTTGCCAAAAACACCAGCCATGAACTACCCAAAACTGATACATGCGACTAACCTTTGGTCACAGGGAAGCATCTCCAGGGGAGACCAGCGTTTCCTAAAAAGGTCACCACATTCCACATGAGCCTCAGCGTGGGGACCAATATGCAGCATAACTTAGTCCATGCTTCCAGCAGTCACTAACATGAGCCTGAAGCACAGACAAGAAGTCTGGAGTCTCAGCAGGCAAAAAGCTGTGGTCACAAGCCCTAGCCGACAGAAACCTTTCCTTGCAAGAGCTGCTGCTGCACATCCAGCAGCACAGCACTGCAGCATCACCCTTGAGCGATAATTCTGAATATCGTGAGTGAAAACGGGTAACTGAAACAGGCTGAAGGAACATGATGGGAAAACAACCAAGAGAAAACAGTGTCACAGGTATCATCTACCCAGAGCCTGATGTCACTGCTCAGACCATGCAGCCATCTTGTCTGCCTCGAGGGTCCTTGCATCAGTTTGTCAGCCACATCAGTCAGACTCCTACCACAGAAAAGGAACCCATTTCTACTTCAGATGAGTTCCTTCCCACTTCTTTTATTATTTACCCTTTTTTCACTTGTTATCAGATTTTTAATCCAACATACAAATTCACACCAGAACAAGGAGACAAGATCCAGAAATGGGTTGCTGTAGCCACTTCACCAGCTGAAAGCTGTGTCAAGAACTGAACAGGCTCCTCAGCTGAGGCCACCAGCATTGCCTCCCTCTACATTACTGCATCACCTCTCTCCCCCTCAAACACACTGTGTGCTTCTATTGGCTTTGTCCAAAGAGGTCATCTGTTGCTCTAAATGGAACTAAGCAGCCTGATTATTTGACAGAATAAGACATTTCGGACCAATACCTGAAA